>NW_011948428.1:5042104-5351417 GCF_000503995.2 Ceratosolen solmsi marchali | reverse complement strand
TGGGGGCGAAAATAAAACGCAACGGGGGGAGGGATTAAACGCTACGGAAAATTATATGCGCGCGAAGGGGTTGAGGGCGGGTATGAATATCTCTGCGGGAGCGGCAGACTCTATAATGGAACGACCGGACCTCGTATCTCAGATTGTGTAACTGTCAACAGTCGATGACCCGCGCCTCTAGTAGTCATTGGCTCCGAAGCCGCTGTCGAGCGCTCGCTAGTTCCAGCTAGTAACTGTCTCCTCCTCGGTCGCGCGCCGCTAATTATCGGCTCGAGCCGCTCAGCTTCGCAAACAGGCGAGCCTACGCTTTATAAAATAGCCTTTAGAGATGTCGGGAGCGAGCTCGCCCAGGTTTGTGCCCGCGACGACGGGCGCAACAACCTCTGGCGCATGAGGGATCGGGAGGGGCAAGAAACGGCAGTGCCGCGCAACTCGCTCCGAGGACTCTCGAGCTCCGTTCTTCTTAACCAGAATTTATATATTGCTCGATCGGCCCGAGACGCCGTGCCCCGAGGGAAAAGACGGGCGAAAGAATCTTCGTTGGCTTCTTAATTGGACCACACGGCGCCGACGGTCGTTATTCGATACCATTGTCAACTCATACTTATCAGGGATTTGAATGCTGCTTCGTAGATGGGACTCTTGTTCCTCTCTTCCTCGCCCATCAGCCTATTTCACTCTAATTGAAAGGATTTTCTCATTTGTATTGTCACGTTAGATTCTTGAGCTGCAGGGGCGCAAAGAACGCCACGCTTTCTTTTTGGTCAAACAATTGCCCTGTTTGTCTCTGTCTGTGCGTGTGTGTGTTTTTGTTTTTCGTTTTTAATACACCGTTCGATGTATGCGCGTCCAGTCTGACGCGATGCCCTTTTTCTTCTTTTCTCTTGTTTTTTCGAGTAAAAATCAATGCTTTTTAGTTCAAAGACGATAATTACCAAGACGCAATATTCCCGAACGGAAAAGCATTATTAAGCATTAAACAGTTGATATTAGGTGATTTGTTCATGCGTATGTTCGTTACTTTCACTTAGCCATCGCCTCTTACGCATCGAATGACAAAATAATTTCCATCTAATAATCTAATAGAAAGTTAAGAGATTAAGAGATTAAGAGATCGAAGAGATAAACTTGTTGGCCAATGATTGCATTGGCTATTTCGTAATCGTCTCTTGCTAAATCGCGCACTTGAGCGATATTGTGAGCAATATTGTGAACATTTGGAAAGCATGAAATATATTATTAATTGAGAGATTTGGTACATGCTTGAGATGAGTAGAAACAAAAACAAAAATAAAAAGAAAAACAAAAACAATAAAATGACACGAAAGTATAATTTGAACAAACGGTGCGAGCAAAAGTCAAAGATAGTCTATGAGTAAAGTAGAGTGTAAAGTTCAAGCTCAATTGGTCCTATTGGTGAAAAGAAAAAAACCATTACTCTCCATGACTTTAATAGAATGAAAATTCTCGATGGAATACTTGGATGAGTTTCTTAATCGGAATTGATTTTTATCATCCTCCACTGCTCGCTGTCCCGCAATTTTTCCACAATTTTACATTTGTTCAGCAAAATATGACAAAACTGAAAACTATCGTTACATTTTGTTCAAATGCTCTCTTTAAAAAGCAACTTGACGTGAAAATCTTCAATATGAAAAAAAAAACCAATTTGAAAAATTCATTCTTTCGATGGTTTTATTACTTCGAGAGATATTGACGTCCATCAGACCTGTTGGAAAACTAATATTTTCCTATATTTCATGAACAACTATCTTGATTTTCTACTTTAAGTAATTCATGAATTATTGTCGATTAAAGCAAAATCTTAACATACAATAATTAATTTTTATAAGCATTTTTCTTGCATAATTCTTATGCGACAAAAAATTATATATTAAATGTAAATTACCGCGATTAAATGATACCCGTGGTAAGGCAATTTAAGAGAAATAAAATTTATAATCAATAAATAGCATCAAGTAAGACGCAGACAAAGAATTACTTGCATCGATGCAAATATTTTATCTTATTAAAGATGTATAAGTAATACCTGCTAGGCTTAGCTTAGAAATAATAAGCATTAGCATATATTATAAATTATTTTCTAAATTAACGTTAAACAAGATAAAATATTAAACATTAAACGATCGTCTTTATTTTATTGTATCTTATTCTTCTTTTCCTTTTTTTTTTGTTTTTTTTTTGCTTTTTTTTGCTTTTTTTTTTTGTTTTTTTTTGATACTCATAAAAAGCTCTTTACAATGTTAATTAATTTTAATAATATTGAAGATCATATTTTGTGAGTGAGGCGCAATGAATAAGGTAGACATTTGCTGACTGTACAATGCGAGCGTAATGTAAACCGCCTACCAAAAATAATTGAGTTTGTGTGGGCAGTGAGTGGCAGTAAAATCAAGCAATGTAAGAATACGCAGGGGGGGGGGGGGGAAAAAGCCCGAAACGTCTTTGAAAAGAACATTCGTTTTTAGTTTACATGTGTGAATTGAGCTTACGTGGCAGAAAAGTACTTTTCTTCATTAAGTATGTCACTTTGGTTAATGTCAGGGGGGGGGGGGTGAAAAAGCTCGAAACGTCTTTGAAAAGTACATTCGTTTTTAGTTTACATGTGTGAATTGAGCTTACGTGGCAGAAAAGTACTTTTCTTCATTAAGTATGTCACTTTGGTTAATGTCATTGTGATTTGTTATTAAATATTTAATAAATCAATTATGTGGAAAGACATGGTAATCATATGTTTATAATATATATATATATATTATAGTAGATATCTGAATATTAATATTTTTAACTGTTCAATGTCGTTCAAGTATAAATAATTAATGGAATATGTACTTCTGATGCTTTTTTTTCTAAGTATGTCATGAAAATAATAGCTGCTACCATTTCTGCTAACATTATTATAAATTTGTTAATATAATATTTAATAGACAACAAATATAAAGATACAGTTGAGATAAAAATAAATAAATATATATACAAACACAATCTATCGTATGTCAGGCATATTATTATTAATGTTTTCATGAAAAATCTATTAATATTTGAACTTTAATGTACTCTTTCTTTAATATCTGTAAAGAGCGTATTTACATTATTTTTTTTGTTTATATATTATTTTCATTAAAACATTTATAAGGCTGAAACTGGCTAAAACTTATTAAATATATAATTATTAATTTAATTTGAAAAGTCTTACGAAGAAATTGTGTGATGAAATATTATTTCCATTTGATAAACATAATATACAAATATTTCATATGTCAATTTTGTTTGTTACAATGTTTTTAATATTATTTTTATCTGTATAAGAACTAAATAACGTCCTAATTGTTGGCAAATAAATAAAATGTTCATATTGTTTTTTTTTTTTTTTTTTTAATTAATCAGTAATTATTGTTTGTTAAAATTACAATTAAATTCTTCTCAAATAGTAATCAACGGCATTTTTACAAGTTGGCCTTTACTCAAATAGTGCAATGTAGTCGATATTGTTGTCAACTTTAGTAATTATGTACATTAATTATTGCCAAATTTGATTAAGAACTCCGTAACGCTAACACATGTTCAAGGTACTCTGTTAACAATTTAATTTTTATTCTGAAAACTCGATTAAAAAATTTAATAATGATAATAAATATGGGTATCGTTTGATAATGATTTTAATAATCATTTATTATTAATAAACTACGAGCTATAATATGGAGGGGGAAAGAAAAAATGAGAGAAATGAATATTTTAACGACAAAATTGAAAGAATTATAAGTCACGTCGGATGGAGAAAATAATGTGACAGGAAAAATTTAGGTATAAAAGTATTTGTGAGTATTTTTGAAGAAAGGCGTTCATAATTTTCATTTATTCGAACAAATTTGAGAAAGCTTATCAAGATGTCTTATCAAGATATTTTGAATATAAGAAACGGGAAATAGCTGGATGAATAATATTATTGTAGAATGGAATTTCATTGTCGAACAAAGTATATATTATAATAATCTAAGTACTTGAATATCAAAGAGATAAAACATTTAAAAACTACTTTTGCTATTCAACTATAGTTGATTGCATTTTCTTGAGGTACGAGCGAAATCAATTAATTTTAAACGTTCTTCGGCGAATCGCGTTGTTTCTAAAATTATCCAAAATAAATTAGTTGAAGAATAAATAATTTTTTTTTTCTTCAGAAAATCTAAAACTTTTTTTATTACTTTTCTTAGCTATTCCCCATTGCATAATGTTAGAATGTTAATATATCAACAGATATTGTGTATTATATTTTAATTGAATTTTTATAAATTGAATTTATTAATTTATAGTTTTTATTATTACCTTATATGCAATCAATTTTACTTAATAATTATTACGATACTTAAAATTCTTTGTTTAGTTATAAAGTTAATAATAAGAATCAAATTTTAATCTAATTTTACAAAGTAATGATTAGCAAAATTTATAATTTTTTTACAAATAATTGGCAATTATTATTGTAAATTACTGATGTATCATTCATTATCCATGTATTTCTTTTATTTATGCATTTTATTATTTATTTAAATTCCTTTAAAATGCTACAAATTCATAGCATGTTCAACATTTGTTTTATTTTTAATAGTCAATAGTCCTTCAAATAAAATTAATAACATAAAATTTAATATTTTCTTTTAATTTCAATTATGATTCGAGCTTTATTCCAAAGCCTCAAAATCATTGTTAATTAAAAATTGTTAATTAAAAATTGTAATTATAATGATAATATTAAAATATAAAGTATTATAAAGAATGAAATTTCGTAATTATTTCGTAATTATTGTGTTTGGTATATACAATAAGTGCACAGTATTTTAAGAATTTTATGTATAATAAATTGTTTAGTCACTTTATAAATAATTTTCTATATTCTTTCCATATCTTTTATATATTAAAAATGTAATATATTAATTTTATCAATATTATATAGTAAAATTGTATGTTGCATTTAGAATTATATACACATGTATATTGTGCCATGTAATTGGCAATATTTTCAATATTATATTTGTCATAATTAAAATATTTGCAATTTGATATAAATTAAACCTTAATTATATTAAACAGCGATATCTATTTACCGGATGTGGCGAAAACTTCTTACCGTACATAAGTAAAATTATATTTTTATTTTACGTTTTTATCGATAATCAGTACGCTAAATACTAGAAAACTTCTTTATCTACTTAAGTTAATATTACCTTGTTTGCAAATTTCTACACGATCGGTAATAGGCAACAATAAACAAACAACGATTTTTATAAATAAAATAGATAAAATTAATAGAAATCAATCGGATAATGTTTAATCTACATTATCAAAATTTTGCTTAACATTTTTATATATTTTTTTACGATGAAGGACATGATGCATTTAAACGATTCTTTTTATACTTCATGAATTGTGATATTTTAGAATATTCTTGTTTAAACAAATTTAATTAAACAAAATTAAAATAACGTTATTTTGTTAGAATTATTTGTATGAAGTAAATTTCAATATTTGGCTTATGTTAAATGTATTGAAAAAATTTTCATCCACTTTTTATGCTGACAGTTAAAGCTAAGATTAATTTATCAACAATAATATCTTCTTTAAATAGTAATATTCTTTTTCAAATTGTATTTAGTATGTAATCATAATTTTAATTTGTATTATTCAATACAATTCACTTATAATAACAAATAATCTTGTGAATTATATTTTATGAATATTCTTTTGTTAATTATTTGGAAAGCTTAAGGATTTAGAAAGTTTGCAAAAACTAACAATAACGCGTAATAGCCGTTAGTGTTTGATATATATAACGTTTAAACTTCCGTTAAGTATATTAATTTCATTTAAAATAAGTTTTCTTGTTTTTGTTTTATTACATACGCTATCTTTTTTTTTATGCAACGTCCTCTTCAATACTCAGAAATTATTATTTTGTATATCTTTATTTGCGTGACCTAGTTTGAAGAATATAACTGAACTTTAATAATTTTTAAATGATGCTAAATCAGGTGAGAATTAAAAAAATTTATAAATAAGAAATTTAACAGAAAGCCGAGCAGTTCGTAAATAATAATTGACGGTATCAATCATTTTTAAATTGATAAGTCTTATAATAATTATGTTAGACTGGCGAGAAAATATAAAATGAGGGTGTTTCTCTCATTATCGACTAATAAAAAACATAAATCATGTAAAATTCAAGTATGATGACTCGTGGATACTTGCTATATATGGAAATTTTTATGATACATTAGAGTTCCACATTGAAATCACAATTTCTTTTCAAAATCAATTATTCTTAAATCAATAATTCTGTAGTTTATTTTATGTATAATCCACGGCATTAAATAACTGTTTATTAGCATTATAAATACACACGCGCGCGCGCGCGCGCTCGCACGCACGCACACACATGTAAATATATATATTTCAGATACGATATTATGATAACGAAATATTTCATAAGCCTCTTATGGAGAAAATGTAGATGTACATACTTGTAAACAATGAAATTAACCAAAGAGTTAATAGTTTGTAAATAATCATTAGTACTTTTAATGATTCGTTAACTGTTACAATTTAAATTCTGTAATGGATCGGCAAACTTTACATAATTCATCTTATTGTATAATTTCGTTCGATCTAATATGACGGTAAAAGAAATTTCTCTTTACTACTAATAACTTTAATAGCTCTATTTTTACAATTTATTAGAGTATAAAGTAAAATAATGATAATTGTTACGATATTAATGTTCTATATGCTTTTTTTTTTAAGTTTAAATGATGTACAATAAATTTACTATAATCTACGAATTTTAATTCGAAATTATATTTTTGTGTACATTTAAGAAAAATAGCAGATTTCGTGAATTTAAAAAGAAAATCTTATTCGACACTTTTATGTATATTTTGGCAATATAATATAAAAGATTATACGAAAATGAGACATTTATAGACATTTTCGAAATATGAAAAAAAAGATTAAAGTATAAAAGTATTACGTAGATCATCCAATAATATTTTTCTGTAAAAATACTACTTTATACCTAAATACATGGGATTACTCTCAGTCTTATATGTTCGCAATCAATTTCCATCCTCAACTTTTAGCATTTAATGTTAGATATAAAGTATTATAGTATTAAATGAAGAAATTGTATGTTGTAATTTGAATTCTAATCCCATGAAAAATGGATGTCCATTTACTATTTGGGCATTTAATAATAAGGCACAGAAAGTTATCAGTTTTCTTAAATTGAAAGCACTCGACTGTATAAATTAAATGCAATAAAATAAGTCATTGGAAGGGAAAATTAACATAAAATAAAGACTTTTAAATTGAATTACGTTTTATTACTCATAATGGGCTTCGTTAAGTTTTCTTTGTACATTGGGGCTCGTCGTCGCGCCGCTCTCTACTTATATTTCAAAAAATTGTATACACGCGAATATAAAAATAAAAACTACAATAAAGATTTACATACATATACAATAATTTTTGTTGTTGTTGATTTTACGTGGAAAATAGCTTCATTTTGTTATAATGTATGTTAAAATGTATATTCAAATGTTTATAATGCGCATAAGTAAAAGAAATTCGTTTTATTTAATATCATCTAAGATTTTCAAATAAAAACATCTTTATAAAACTACATATAATGCCCTTTATGTCTTATAAAAATCATACAAAAAAGGATTTTTTTTGTATTATATGAATTCGTATATAGAAGCATTGAATTTTATCTACATGCGTTTATTACTAATTAGCAATTTACGTTCTCTTATTGTCTAGATTTTTAATATTTCTTCATAATTCCATTTAATAAATAGGATATTGTTTTAATTGTATAATGATATCTTAAATTGCAGATACAATAATAACGTATTAAAGTGTGCTTTATTATGGATTTGCGTAGTAAATTGATTCAGGACTCATTTATCTTTCTTATAAGAATACTATTTTGTCTAACTATAGTATTTAAGGCTAAATGCAATTTAACTTAAGAATCATTATTCATTAGCTTAAGTGCTCATGGTGCTTTTGATGAATATATCAAATTCCTGCAAAAAATCACTCACATAAAGTCTCAATTATATAAACTAACTTTATTTTGAACTTTAGTTAAAATAATAATTATTTATTTTAAATGATTAAAATATGAACATCAGGCTACCACCAAAGCGCTTAATTGATAAGGAAGAGAGAAAGTAAATTCGTTTGTTAGGCCATTCATATCATAATAACATGCAATTTTATATAATTAACCTTTACATAATTATTTTGATATTATAAAATAAAACGCATTTTTCATTTTTAGTATCAATGCCTAACTGTTACATGGAGCTTGAAAAGAAATATTTTTTATCACCATTTGTGAGTATATATTGTACAAGATGCTTTTTTTAATTTAAAAATCTATAATAATTAGTTAAGCATCGTAATAAGTATACTGATGCTTAGTTTACTGGATAAATTTATTCGATACTTACTAATTTATGAAAGCACTTCAAGTATTTCGTTTGTATGGCATTTCATAATGAAGTTTATATTGCAGTGAAAATGTTTGGAGTTAACTTTAATATATCAATTTATCAATTTATCGCATATTTAATTTTTAATAATTAAAATAAATCTACACTTATCATTTCCACTTCAAGCTTAGACTGTAAAATATACATTTAATTAAAAATTCTATTATCCTAGCTATCGATTATTCTATCTAAGTCTCAATTTTTTATTTTTAGTATCAATTAATAATCTTTATTTGTAGAATATTCTCGGTTTTCGAATTAAATAATAATTATTTCTAGTTCGCAAGTAATATAAAATTAGCAAAATATAAGGAAATAATTATTGTTTTTAACAATCTTCATTTATAATTGTACTATTAGTTAAAGAACAACACAGAAATACACAAATAATAATACATATTCTCTTTTTAAAAATAAAAATTAAAAAATAATATTATACTTTTAAGATTAAAAAATGAAAAAAGATTAAAGATGTTATGGAAGTAGATTTTTTTATATTGTAATCGTAAATTCTACGACTAAAGTCAAATATTAAAAGATCTATAAAATCTGTGAAAAATATTACCGAAAAATTCTTCGTAAAAAAGATTAAAGTTTTAGTATAAACAGTTTAAAAGATTTTACGGATTAATTAGGAATGACTTTTTACTTCTCATTTGTAAAAAAAAAAAAAAAAAAAAAAAAAAAAAAAAAAAACAAATGTAATTGAATGAAAGCATGATTGCATGTTATTATGCGATTAAATACTTTTAATTAATAGTGTAATAAAGAAATGAAATATTTTATATAATTTATAAAAACGTTATATTGCTAACTATACAAACCATAACCAGCAGCTTAGAAATATCAATTAAAATATTTTATCGAATACTGCCTATTAATAATTATATCGCCCAAAATATTAATCAAGTGTTCAATAATTTATATTAAAAAATAAACCATAGCCATTGAAAAAATTATCGAAGAGAATAATTTCGCAAAATTTATGAACAATGTAATAATATATAACAACGAGGGGTTCTTTTTGTTGAACTTTTTTAAAACACGTAAATTTAATGCCAATAGTAAAATATTCTTTTCTTTTATAAAGACTATAAAGTATAATTGACACCATTGTCATTTAGATATTAAATCTGAATTTGTGAAAAAGAAAAAGAGCTCTGCATAGTTATTATGAATGTGCTGTACAATGTGCTGTACGGCAATAAGTATGTCAATTACCTTTTTTACTCGGCTCGGCTCTCATAACTCAGTGCTATTCAAACATTGAATGTGGACAAAGATTACGCAAGATATATGCCACTTATCTTTAAATATATCGGCTCTCCGATTAAGAATCGAACAACCTGAACAAAATACCGAAATAGGCGCTCTAACTCAACATGCCGCATCTAAAGAACAAGGCTTATAAACGAATAAAATGTGGTACTTTTGGAAAAAGTATTATTCACAAGTATAATAAATGATGGGATGAGCGAAGAAGATGTCGAGTCACAAATGAAAATATTCGTAAAACAAAGCATACGATAAAAATCAATTAGTTTAGTTAAAAAATATATACGAGATTGAATAAATTACTAGGAAAATATCTCACGTTCAATGTCCCTATTCATTATGTGAATAGATTATTAAATTACATCGTTTAAAGTCATTGAAAAAAAAACAGAATAAAATAAAATAATAATAATAATTTCACAAAACCTCAATTTCGATTAAATATATTAGTTTAATTTTTCTCTTATGATGCATTAGAGGGAGAGATGATTTTATGCTTTTGAATTTTGAAAAGCCAATTCATATACAGTCTTTTGCGATAACAGATGGATAAAATTACTTGGCGATTCAACTCGCTTTCCTTGCAATTTAAAGAATATATTATATTAAAAGTGATTACCCAAAGTTCATAACCTTGAGGAATACGATCATTACTATAATTTGTGCACTAGTGAAATGTGAAAAATTATAGTGTTCGGAGCATAGACGGGAAGTGCAACTATTACTTAATTTATACCTGCATTTGGAAAACTCAATGCTTACGAAATCTACGATTAATAAAATATAATTTTATAGAAATATTATTAATTCAGCTTAGCACGATCTAGTATAATAAAAAATTGATTATTTTTTTTTATTGCTGAACACTATCGTTCATAAATATCAGTATTTTTAATTATAAACACGAATTACTTTTATTTATATTATTTTTATTCTTATATATATATATATATATATATGTATATCAGTAAATAAATACAATCGATAAAATAGATGAGAATGCCTTTTAATATTAATTCGTAGTGACGTGTGTGTACAATTTCATATTCAATTATGATGCAATTATTATTAAATAAAAATTTACCATTGGAAATTATAACGATAATATAATGCATAATGATAATTTTTGTGCGCATTTATAATTAATTATTTTTCTTCGATTCGTAAATGTTGAATATTTTAGATCTCTTGTGATATCGCATACTTAATTTTAATATGCATGTAGATAATATAATTTGTTGATAAATTTAATCTTTGTATATATTAATTCGTTTCGTATTATTGAAATCATTACATATGTTTTAGTGTCTCTCTCTCTCTGTGTGTGTGTGTGTGTGTGTGTGTGTGTATGAGAGAGTGAGAGAGAGAGAGAGACAGGGTGATCCTTTCAGATGGCAAGATATATACTTAAAAAGCGTATATATGTATGAAAGTTCTACATGTAGATAAACATATGCAGAGAGAATAATCTACGAACCGATTTCAAACATTATCCGTTATAACTAGAACTTATTTCATATTCTGCATCGAACAAATCCTTTTGAAATGTGACTTTATCAAACAAATATCTCTCTCTCTCTCTCTCTCTCTCTCTCTCTATCTCTCTCTCTCTATCTATCTATCATTTTCTTATGCATAAGCATACGACTTTATTATCCTCGTCATGAGAAAACTTGGATAATTAATGTTACTTACATGCTCCTGCTTATCTTACTATATCCTTATATCCCTTTGCTCGTGTCATGCTGATGAAATACTCAAAAGGATTCAAGGTGACAGCAGAGGAATGTTAATTAAATAAATATTCATGTTATTCGTATATGTATGTATCATAATATTATCTGTTCTTTAATATTATTAGTTTAGAGTATTTGAACGTCTATGAGTCTTTATTTCATTGTTGTACATATTATTATTATTATTTTTTTTATATCAATTTTGATGTAATTATATAGTATGTACTAACAATAATTTATTTCAATATATGACTTTTTCATGTTTTCTTTTGTTTATGTATACGTGATTGAAGAAATTTATTAAAAATAATTGGTAATTTTATCAAATATAGTGTGAGACAAGTTGTAGTCATGGACATCACGACTATATTCCAAATAGTTGGATTACCTTCATTTCATAAAGAACTTTCTCGAATAATACTCAAAGTGCTTTTCAAGACTAAAAAATTCAAGTATTTGTAAGATTTCTTTAATCGTTATATATTTATTACACATTATAGACAAGCAGAGTATATTTTTAATATATAATTTCAATAATATTGAAGTGAAGGAATAATAGGAAACAAATTCTTTTTAAAAGCAGACAATTCAAATATACAGTTTAAATAAATCCGCGTAAATATCTGTAAAGTATGATATTATAAATTCACCTCGAATAATCATTATTATAATTAATATGAATTTTAATAATTTGTTGAAAAATATCAGAATAGTGCAAATAATATGGATAAAAATATAAATAAATAGCATAAATGTGAGAGAGAGAGAGAGAGAGAGAGAGAGAGAGAGAGAGAGAGAGAGAGAGAAAGAAAACTACAGAGAGACAGATAGACAGAGATCCTACATTTACGAATGTAAATTCACTTTGAATACTTGGGATCTCACAGAATTTGGAACGTATATGGAACATTGTCGACCACATGTCTATTCCTGATGACCATCAGCAATATGCAATACTATGCAGAAAATTCAACAGACCAGTAACACACGACGTGTTTGCATTGGCACACCTCACTAGGTAACGAACAAGGCCATTTCAATTCATTCAAATAAATGACAGATAAAAATATCACGGATTTTCCAAGCTCCGAATCAAGCATGATTATTCAACGGTTTCCATCTCCTATTAAAAGAAGCGAAATGTGTCAGTAAATATTTCAGAAGAGAACGACCAATTCCAATGTTTTATGTTACTTTCAACGTGATATCAGTTATTATATGGAATATTTGAGTACACACACACTCTCACGCACCCATGCACGCGCGCGCACGCACGCACGCACGCACGCACGCACGCACACATTGTCACGCTACGAGACACAGAGGCGCACACGCGCGCACACGCGCGTAAATTAATAATTACAATGGAGTCTTTTATATATTAAAATTATTTAGATATATATATTTATTAAAATAATCTGCATAATAATTAAATTCAAATTGAATAAATAATTGTTAACTAATTGGAGTATATATGGGCATAATGAAACAATTATTTATATAAATAATTTGTATCAATCATTATGAGATATCTCGTTTTGTTATTATCTTTGAACAGTGTCAGTTGGAAACACGTTATGTTAGAAAATCTACATCGATGTTCACACGATGTGTAAGCATATAATGGTATATGTAAATGAATGCAACTTTAATAGTCGGATAAAATATTAATTTACACACGCACGCATGCACGCACGCACATATATATATTTACATTGACGTAGGCAAAAACATCAGTAGTTTGACAAATTATTGTTCAAAGATTTAATGATGAAAATTTATAGAATTATATTTAAAGGGCGAATTTCTAGTAAATTTTATCACCGAATCTTTAAAATTCATATTATTTTTAGTACTTTAATGTTTATTTTCGTAATCCATTTAAATCACTATTGCAGTGTGGCCAATGATGGGTACGTAAAATATATGAAATTGAGTAGTACAAGACTGTGACACTAGGTGGCTACATACTTGAACAGTATATTGTAGGATGTCCTGGAAACATTACAAATAAAAGATGATTAATACAAATAAACGAGTCTTCTCTTGTTCGATCTAGCGCATGTGTGTGTGCATAGTTGCATAGCTGAGTGGGTATACAACAACCATTACTAATGGTTATGGTAAACCGATCGTGAATAAATCATGTTTTACTTCAATATGTCACGCTTCCATTCCAATACTTCTTAATTCCCTCATTTCTATATATAAAGTGACTCGTTCTATAAAAATCTTTATATCATTTTAGTGTATTGATAAAATATAAAAGACAGTATTGAACAATTATTGTTAAAGCACGATGTATCAGTAATTTGAATGTTCAATTTTCAATTTTCAATGAGCCTTAATATTGATTTTTAAAATACTATTATTTGACTTATTATTTATTATTGTTAAGTAGCACTAAAGCCTTTCTTAAGTACGAAATACTTTAACACTCCAAAATAATTGTAATTTATTCGGATAATTATTGGGAAATTATTTAAATTCTTTATCTTCTAAATATATATATCACATGTCAGTATATATAATATGTATTATGCGTAATCACCAAATGAACATGAAGCATCGATTAAATTTTACAATAAAAATATATATATATATATGTATTTAAAAGAGAAATTTTAAAACAATCAACACTCGTTGTAAAAAGTATATATTATTGACGAAACTAATACAAGCGAAAAAAATTCCACATTATTTATCAAGTTTTTTTTATTATCTATTGTTGCCCATATAAAGAATGCTGCGGTTACTTCACTTTGAATTTCCATTCAATCTGATATTATTGTCGAAAGTTGGATGTATTATCCTAATGGAGGCGATTTACACAAGCTTTGTTACTACTATTGCTCATCGATCACAGTTTTCCAATCGTCCATTCTTACGGAAACTACGAGCAGAACTTTATTCATCTCTCTGTTATACCTTTAGTTAATAAATTTATATAAATTAAAATGTTCCCGAATTCTATTTAATGAGTGAATTAATAATATATTTACAAAGACTTTTTTAAGTGCTAAGCATATATATCTATTATTTATATGAATTAGAAATGTTTTGGATTATTTCGAATTATATATACATTTACAACTACACACGTTATTCTACTTTCGAAAGTGACAATTAACGAAATATGTTTTCAAATATTATAAAAGATTTGATTTTTAATGTTCATTCAGTACATTCAGAGACTTTTAATGTAATATCCAATTACATTAAATATAGATACAATTAATAATACGAAATTTTGTTTGCTTTATTACAAAATATTTTAATTTTATGAAATTAATTACAAATAATTGGAATAACAAAAGTGAAAAAAATTTTTTTTCTACGTAAGATAATGAGATTTTAGTTTGAAGATTTAAAATTTGTATTCTTATATCTGTATATTTCATGAAATAATTTTATCAATATTATATGTAAATCAAGTTATTAAAGCAAATTTAATGTATACATTTCTGATATTAACTGGGATTTCACAATATTTATAATGTCTTAATAACAACTAATTACAAATTAATAATGAGAAATATGTTTTCCTACAATTTTAATATTTACTTCTTTAAAATGATGTAGTTATTTATAGTATTTCTATCTCATAAAATATTAATTAATTTATCAAGACTTTATATCCATCTATAATTTTAGTGCTCTTTTCATGAAATTAGCGGCAGTTTTAGTTTGTCTTTATCCTCTCAGATAAGCTTCCCAAGTTGGTACGTATCTAATTCAAAATTTAATTCAAATTTGAACTTTCAAATATTTTTGAATACATATTTATAGTCTAAAAAAATCTATATAATTTTCTTTCAAAAATAATAAACGAACACATATTGCTTAACATGGATTACTAGATTGATTTTTAACATTGAAAAACCGTGAAATCTCATTTGTTTGCTTTTAAAATGTTGAAATATAATTTATTAGTTTACAGTTTCCGTTCCCGTATATATGATTGATCGAGGCATTTTAAGTATTTTCGATAGTATTATGTATAGAATTACAAGAGAATAACGCAAATTCTATACAGTTATATAGCACATGACTAAATATACATAGTTAAACAATTAATTATATGCAATATAGTCACTTTTTAAAAATAATATATTCAATATAATTATGTAAACAAAATATGTGTAATCGGTAATAATTAAAAATTATCTATTACTTCTTATATTTCAATAATTTTTAACATAATACATTCGATATTATAAATAAATTTATAAATAAAAATCAATAAAAATGCAGAGAAAGTGTTGTCTATGAAAATTTTTCAACCGGAACATTGTAGAATATGTATAATTTATTGTATTTAGGCATTTATCTTGATTATAATTATAGAACTTTATATTTTCTGAAAGAACGTCATAAAATAATGATTCTCTAAATCATTATAATTATCTGTCGATAGAATAAAAGTTATTTATCTATTAAAGTTTATCGCGTGTAGTAATATTCAATGTAAATCTGGAAATCACAAGCTTATCATCTATTTTTCTAATATTCTTTATCATTAAATTGTTTTAATAACTATATAAACTCGTAAATAGTCCAGCTCTTTGCATGATTAACAATATTTTTAATTGACTTAGAAGATTGGAAAATTGCTTGCAATAATTTGTCACACTATTACAAATATATAGTAAGCTGATAATTACATTGAATATCAATATTCTTCTGATAGTTTATATATTCTATTATAGCTCGAAGCAATGTATTGATAAAGAAATTATTACGTTGTCACATAAAAATCCAATTACAAATTTTCATAAATTTGAGTATATATTTGAGTATATTGATATTTTAGTGTATAATTTTAAAATATATTTTTCATAATTTTCTTATTAAATATTTAGCTAATATTTTATATTTAAAACTATAAGAGTATTAAGTATTTTTCTCAAATACTTCGGTAATATAAGAACTATTTTATTCCATTATTATAAAATAGTTTGTCTATTTTTATATTTATTTTATGTACTTCCCTATCTCCTCCTCCTCCCCCCCCCCCCCCCCCGCCCCCGCCCCCGCCCCCGCTCAAACCCTGATCTCGTATCACTTCTAATGTCCTTAGAATCTGAGTTTTAAACTAAATTAGGTCCTTTAAATAATTTATACACAGTTGATACATGGCTCTTGACAAAATTTGGTTCGCGATACCACTACGTACAAACATATGGAGATGCAGTAAATTATGAGTAGATAGAATTGCAATAGCTTTAACCTTATTCACCTGTACTAAATTTGTATAATAATGAATCTAAGCGTATTCACAAAATACACGGGCATGAATATATTGTAGACATCTGCAATGTGGGAACTTGCATTGATCTAATTCTGGACAGATACATGAAATATGTACATTTTACTATGTATATGCTGAGAAAATATTCTTTTTTCATACTTTTACATATCTATTTCAGATGCAGCTTTATTACTATTTTATTATATATTTTCAGTTTATATGTATATAAAAGCTTCAGTTAATCATAAATCAAGAAAATGTAGAATTTTATAGTTTTATAGTACAGTGTATGACGTAAATTAGTGTCATTTAAAATTTCTTAATAAAATTATTAAATTATAATCAATATTAATAACTGAAGGGAATAAATGATATTATATTATATTATATATATATAAACTTTTTCTTCAAATCTTTTGTAATATCTAAAATCATTTAAAATTTTTCAATTCTTATTCATGAAATAAAAAAATTAATAATAATGATTATTATTTTCAAAATATCATTATTAAGTATAATTATTTTTGTTACCTATTGTTCGCAGTCTATTGTTCGTATTCATTAATTAGAATTATTATTGGCATAATAAAAAATAAGGAAAACTGTTTTACTTTAACTTTATCATATATTGTTAGTTTAATTAAAAATCCATTTTTACTTAAATTTTACTATATTTTACATTAATTCCATTAATTCTTTATCCCAAAGATCTATCCATTAATAGAATAAAGGACATCGACTATATTGAATAATATTAATACTTTTTATATATTAATATATATTTAGCACATAGATAATATATTGTACAATTTTTTTGCAAAATAAGTAGTTCTATTCTATTATATTTTGAATAGTGAAACGATTATTGCAATACCGAAGATGAAATAATTTATTAAGATTATAAATCCATTCCATTTAAATTTAAATCCAGATGTAGCACATTACCGAAGATCTGTAGATAAAAATATATTCATCTAAATTGATTGCAATTTAAAAAGAGTAAAAAATATAGTGATTTATCTATTATTAATAATACGAAAAGATAAAAAAATATATATGGGAACTCTAACTTAAATTGATAAAATAAATGTATAAATATCAAAAAATATCATATGTAGTCACTTTATTTTGTATGATAATAGTTTTTATTCCTATTATATTTTATTAAAAAATATAATCTAAACATTGTTCTTGTAATATGTAATATTTTTAAGGAAAATATTTGTAAAATGAAGAAACAATAAATATGTTTAAATAAATATAATTTAAGAAACTATACTGCTCAATATTGCATAAAATTTTTTTATTATTTAAAGTTTATCATATATTGAAAGCGATTTTTTATTTTGTAGGATATTTGGATTCGTAAAAATATTCGCTTCTAATATTTTTATATTTTTAAATTAATTTACTAATACATTACGTCATATTAAGTAATTGAAATGGATTCAATAAATTATGGACAAATGATGGACAAATTTCTAGTACCTTCGATAAAAACAAAAATGGTTACTATTAAAATGCTTTATAAGAAGCCACAGATATATGAATATTCTTTTAATTAAATAAATTCTATAGAATAATGATTCAAATATAGAAAATTTAAATATCTATGTGAAAGCTAAATTAAATTTATCAAAAATTTAAGTTACGAAACATTATGTAGATCTAAGTTGAATGAAATTTATTTAAACTTTACATTTCAGAAAAAACTTCATCGCGGTATCGAACAGAAGTTAAAAGTTATATTCACATGCAATGAAATATACTTACAAAAGATTGGTGTTCAAATAAACACTTTTCAAGAAAGAGAATATTGAAAATTACGGATGGACGTTTTATAAACTTAAATTTCAATAGTTTCATGTATATATATATATATATATTTTTTTTTTCTTCGTAGAGACATTTACATTATACTGAATAATTTTTTTATGATATTCATATAATTATGGGATTGGTATAGAATATTTTAAAAATTATATAATGACTGATTCTATTAATATAATAGATTTTCTTCATATATTTTACATATATATTATATACTATTTCTCTAATACGGTGCAAAAAAAAAAAAAAAAAAAGTTACGAAAGAATCAATGATATACTTTTATAATATAATATTTATCCTATTTGTAGAAATTAACATATACAAGTGAACTGAGTCTTAATATGTTTAAACAATTGTAATAAAGGCTATCGAAAATTCAAGATCCTGTATTGTAAATTCAATAGTAAAAAATCTTAAATGGTATAAATTGTTTGAAACTCATGTTTCATTTATATTTTTAATAAATCTCAATAATATTAATTTATTATACAAATTATAAAAATATAAAGTAAACCATCATTTATTATCGTTGACTTAAATTTAACTGCGATCAACTATATAGATATATCTTTTATATAACAAATATACTTGAAAAATTGTTAAAACCTATTAATTTTAGACGATATTTCTATATTTATAAATTTTTTGCTTTACGTAAAGAAAAATCAATAATTACTGTTAGACAAAATATTTCTCAAATAAATTCGAAGTTTCCAATGTATTATTTATAAAACTATAATAGAAAAGTATTAATGACTAATTAGTATTTATAAACAATATGTTGATATTTAATTAAGTGTAAAACCGCTTAAATTTAAAATTGTGTAACATATGATTATTTTCAATAAAATTCTAAAGAAATTCATTTTCTTATTAACCATTTGCTTTATGATTCCGATAATATTCTTAGTTCGTGTAAGCTTTTGAGTTATTTGAAATTTTCAAGATATAACAAAGTAAACAATGTACAAAATTTGATAATTAGCATTAATTTGCACAATGAGCACTTTTGTTTAAAAAACTATTATTACTTATGCTTCAATTATTAAGCTAACGACCGATTATTAAAAAAAAAAAATAAAAAAAAAAAAAAAAAATGATAATAATGAAAAGTAAATAAATAGGAACAGTTGTATGTGAAATGAAATAATGAACAAGAAAATTAAACTAATATCTAAATTTAAAGCGGAGCAGAAAATATATACTTTAATTAATAAATTGTAAGAGTTTATATTATTGAATTTATGGTGAAAGAAGAAATTCACATGTTGTAAAATTAATGTACGAATAATTAAATTTATCAGTAGTTCGTGAAAATTCTTCGGAAATTAATACTAATATAAGCGTTGGTAAACTCTACAAAAGACGCTACAATTTTCTTATTTTCGCATGAATTAAAATTTCACCATCTATTTACCGTCCCTGAATAT
This sequence comes from Ceratosolen solmsi marchali, assembly GCF_000503995.2. Classification (NCBI taxonomy): domain Eukaryota; kingdom Metazoa; phylum Arthropoda; class Insecta; order Hymenoptera; family Agaonidae; genus Ceratosolen; species Ceratosolen solmsi. The sequence continues at coordinate 5,331,318 of NW_011948428.1, read as the reverse complement.
AAAAATATATCGAAATTGTAATAATAAATAATAAATTGATGTAATTGAATTTTATTAGAGATGCAACTAAATTGACCGTAAGTTTTAAAAGTATTGAAACTGATTTTACCTTTGTTGGCTATTAAAAAATGATATACGATATAGTTCTTATTTTATCAATTGAAATTGCTTATTTATTATAACATTTCATTAATAATTTAGTAGAGGAACGGATGATCAAGAAAAATATATAAATAGGACGTCTTTTCTTCAATGATTGAGACAAATGGGTAAAATCCGATTACTATTATAAATTGAAATAATAATAGTTTTATAGACATACAAGTATCATATTTTTATTCGTTTATTTATCATATGGAAATTAATTTATAAATAAATTAATGCAAAAAATCATGAACGAGTGATTATTATAATTTGAAGAAAAGTACTGGCCCGAAACATCTAATTTTCTGTTATTTTCCCTATTGAAATTTCTATAATAAATAATTTAAGCTAATACAAACATAATTTTTTCTTTTAGAAATAATCAGTAAACGTTGGTAATATCAGAGAGAAATTTATTATGGAAACCGTGAATTTAAATGATAACTTGTCTTTGAAAACAAAGTATGGATTTTAAATATCTCTTGATTAAATAAGTCACGGTATATTTTTGAATTATTTTATTAATTAATTATGAAATTAATTATTGCTAGACATCTGTCTTAAAATAAAAGTTGTACAGAAAATGATATTGAAATAATATTTTACATTAATGGACTGAATTTTTTTTTGAACTCATCACAAAATTCAACAAGCCATGACATATTCGCGACACATAGATTATTTCATTTTACATAGAGGGTCACACGATATTATGTATAATGTTTTTCTTTTTTTTCTCTTTTTTTTCTTTTTTTTTCTACATCAGACCCGTTAATAAAGATCACTCGATGACAATAAAATTATTAAATATGCCGCGATGATTATAAAGAACGTGATCCCTTGTTGTAGAGGTATAAGTACACTCCATATTGTTATTGCGAATGGAAAAAAAAACAGTTGTTTCTTTTCACTAACGTTTAATCGACTTTAGGAGGTTACTTATTGCAACAATTATTCTAAGAGAGATGTATGCTAGATCTTGACAGCAATTGGGCAATTGATTTGCATATCAACTCATCTATTTATTCGTCTCATAAATAAGCGCTCAGTCTTCCTCAACACGAATACATCAAGTTATACACGTAAGTTTCTATTCAGATTTAACAAAAGATCTTGTAAAAATATATTTAGTGTGCCAGTTAACGATCAATTATTAGAGTAAGTTTATATAACTACGATTGATGTATTTAATCGATGGAATTTAATTGAAAGCTATATTAAAAAGATTTAATTGCCGAATATAAAAAGATTTTCATTAACAAGCTAAATTTTCATAAAAGAATCATAAAAATATTAAATAAATATTTGCTTATCAAATCATTTCAAATCAGTCAATTGATTCATTACTATTTATTACTATTCGTTTTGATATAAATTAAATGAAAGTTTTTTCTATGTATTTTACATTTAAAATGATTAAATTAAAAATTAAAAATTTTTAAATAAATGAAACTTATGAAATAGTTTTTAATCATATATTACGATAAAATTTATTCTAATGTTTTTTAATTTTATAACTTTTAACGTCAATATTATTAACTGTTTGATACAACGGAACACCTATGTTTATTATGCTCAACATCATTAAATGCGAAGCTATGAATTTTCGTAATCGTTAAAATGCGAATATTAAATATTTATCGCAAATATAAAAGCTGATATTTTATGATTAAAAATAACGCCAGCCGATAATAATTATTTTTCTGATTAAAAAAATTTTACTGTACGTAACAGTACAGAAGAAATTACCAATACTATATAAACTTCATTCAATATTTGATGTGTTTTAAAAATTAATCATATTTAACAAAGAGAATTAGAGAAAGTAAGATGTAATAATTTAAGTTTCCAATCATATTTATGCGATTGTATAATCAATACAATAAAAACAAAAGTTCGAGTTTAATTTCATTTATGCTTCATTATCTATATTTCCAATTTCTTTGAATGCATGTATGAACTGAGATTTATTTATTTGTTTTATATAATTTCTTATTCATAATATGATGCATAATTTCTAAATTATATATTATTTAAGAATTAAACTTCATTAAGCATTTCGTACTTGGATAGATAAAATAAATAAAATAAGGAGTATTTGTCTATAAAAAATATCATATAATTATGATAATTTTATTATTACTTTAAATGTATTATTGACTTATAAATTAAATAAAAGAATAAATAATTAACATTTATAAGACAATATTTGGTTGTAGGTAAACAACTAGTGATTAACAAATAGAAAAAAACATAATTAAGATTATTATTGATAACCTACGTATTATAAAGGATTAAAATGTTTCATCCCTGAAATAATCTTAAATATTTACTAAATTCTCTATGTATACCGAATTTGATTATAGAGGTATTATTTGTTTGTATAGATTGTAAAGGAGGATATATTGACAAACTGTCGTTAACTGTCTAAGTCAAATATAATTAGTGAAATTTAAAAGGTAATTAATTAATTTTTCATCCGTTTAATAATTAATTATAACTACAAAGTTATATATAATATAGTGTATTGACAATTGGAATCTCAGTTACAAACGTATTAATAATTTAATTTTAAAAAGTCACTGATTTTATTTTACAATAAATATAAAAAATTACATTTTATGGTATTTACATCAGATTTTCATTAAATAGGTTCACGTGTGTAAGAGTCTAGTATAGTCTTAGCGCCGTTTATCGTTCCTCTGGTTCATGCATTTCTAGTTTGTTTTCGAGACTTTCGCTGTCCGGTAAAGACTCTTGGCATGCTTGAAGTCCTACTGACGTTGACTCAGCATAAGATAAAGACGGATAGATAAAGTATGAGAGGGAGAGGGAGAGGGAGAGAGAGAGAGAGAGAGAGAGAGAGAGAGAGAGAGAGAGAAATCATTGAGTTGGATAAATAAGGGATGAACGAGAAAAGGGGAGGGAGAAAAGCGAAAAATGGATAGATCGTTTCGAAATGGAGGAGGATAAATGGGATGGAGAGGAGTTACCGCAAAAGGAATCGGAATGTGATGTTAAAACGATGCTATTGGAGCCTTTCTGCTTTAAGCGAGAGCAGAAAAAGGAACGCAATTTGCCTTGAGAGCAAGAAACTTTCCCGTCCTCTAAACGAGATGGAAAGAGTAGTAACGGCCGAGCTACGGAAGTAATATTACCAATCCCAATAGCTGTTAAATGCTAGTCAATCCGCGGCCGTTCACAGGACATCCGGGAGAAAAGCCTCCGGGATGTGCCTCAGCATCCCATGAGAAATTGAAGGCTATTTATTCTTCAACCTTTCGACCATTTTCCCCTCGCTCGAATGCAAGCATTCCGAGGTTGACGAAGAACGAACATTTAACCGCCATTTGCAATTTTTAAAGAGAACTCTAGAACAACATTTGCGAGCAAATGCAAACTGTCTAGACGCGCAGGAGGCAAATAAATTTGGCCTTTTCAGGGAAAATTGGCGGCACATATTTCGCCAACCGTTAGCGACGGAGATCAGTGGTTTTGAAAATAGATGCTGTATTTATTTCAGCTTTATCTATTTTGCGAAGACATTTTCTCTTCAGCGCTTCTAGACAATCGCGTCTATTCATTTTCTCGACGGCTTAGATAAAACATATTCAAAGTCAGCATTAATTTCAATTTAATGCAGAAACATGCTAATTTCGCAATTGATTTATAGATTATTACATAATAAGAGTGCGAGTGTATTTCCATTGAATTCCTCAATTTCAATTAAAATTAATCGATTAAAATTGTATCAAATTTATTCATGAAGCACAACCGGAAATAAGGAATGACAGTAAATTAAATATACGCACTAATAATAATAACTACAAATTTTTTCATATACTTTCAATACCAATAATCAGCTTACTCATATTTATTATTATTAACGATATAATTATTATTCCACATAGATAATAGCCGCAAAAGTGCTATCGTAGTATATACAATTAAATGCCGAATAAATGTGAAAAATTTACCTTTATTTAATCATTTTCATACTTACATTTCTTATTACGCAATCGAAAATTAAGTAATACATTGTTACATAGATCTTTTAAAGAATTCGTTATTCCTTTAATATTAATTGCGCGTAATATTTTTCGGTCTTTTGTACTAGTGCACCCATCCTTGTAGTTATATACATATATATATATATATATATATATATATATATATATATATATATATATATGGGCCGTCAGCACTCTAAAAAAAGAGTGATCAATTAGCTAACCTTAAAAATCACTTTGGTCATGTTGTATTTAAGCGATTTACGAAGAATACATAAACACGAGCATTGTGTATAACTCTAAGATGCTATAAAGCTATAAAAAAAATTTTTTTACCCAACATAGAGCAATTGCATCGCTTGAATAGGAAATCTAGCGCATATACGTACACACGTAAACGGGGCTAACGAACACATATTTACACATAACGGTGTACGGTCACTGAAAATGCTCATACTTTTGACCTCGTCTATTGACTTTTTGAAACTTAATCAGCGCCAGGAGTATCTTACAACATGAACGGAATCAGCTTTTACGATAAAAATAAATGTCCCCACCACTGTTTCTTTACGAGTTATTATTTTTATTACTCACCTGCTTTTTGCTTCTCAACTCTTTCTCTCTTTCATAAACTCTCCAATGACTTTTGCTCTAAAATTCTTATTTCACGAATCTAAAAACTTTCGATACCATTTTCATAATTTTTTTTTGTTTCTTTACTCGTAAGTATTATAAATTCTGTAAAAGCCCGAAGCTCGAACGAATGATTTTTCTCTTTCATTTCCAATAATTCTGAAATAATTTTCATCCACATTTATTTAAATCAATAATTTACTGAAACTATTACCTCTTTATTTGTATTTCATCGTGCTGCTATCTTCTTTCTATATTATATTCCTTTCCAATCTCTGAATTATGCTTTATGATCGAGATAAAGAATAAATTGTACCATCAAACTCGATACATTTTCTTTTATTATTTCTTGGACTGTTGCGCATTGTTGTCAAAATGTCTTTGTAAATGCGCGAACTCCTAACTCATTCGATATTCATGAATGCTCATACACGATTACCTATCGCACATTACACCAACTTATATATTTTTAACATTTCCAGTTAATTTTTGTTATTATAAATATGTGTATTAAATTAAGGATAACGGCATTACTTTTTAATAAACTTTTGTAAATTACCGACTTACATTTTAACTGTCTGTGTATATGTCCTCAGCAGAACTTAAGACTACAATCAGAAATTTGGCGCGATTTAAAAAAAATAGCCGTAGTCTCTGATATAAAATGGACATCTGCCAAAACCCTTTTTACGGCATATTGCCGCTTTATCTCAACCATTATTAACTTAAGTTAGCTTAACAGTTTGTTGCAACTAGAACAAATTGTCCAAGATTTTTTAGAGTATCATTGCATTAAGTAGTTCGGGATGCCATAGCATTTAACAAATTTTTTACTTCGGAATCATTATAAATATTTTTAACAATTAATTTATTAAAAGAAAATATGCGAATACTGAATTTTAAGCTACTGCATATATATCTCTATACGATGGAGAAATTTCCATTGATAATTCCTAAAAAGGTATTATGAATATTTAATATATTGCACAATCAATGTACGTTAATACAATCCATAGATAATAATTCTTTTTTGCCGTATTCTATTGTGTTGAAGTACAATGAAGTTCTATCTTCACTAAAAGGTATTTACATAATCATTATATGTGCATTTATATTATAATATACGTAAATATAATGGATATGATTGTCAATTCATAATAGAGAAGTTCATTTTATCTTTCTCTAAATTGCAAGAATTTTACTTTTATTTTACTTTTTGAAACTGTTGGAACAACATTATTAATTTAATGTTATTACTTTCACATAAACTTTTAATATTTATATACATATTTATTTTATTGAATTCCATATTGATTAACGGATTCGCTCTCGCTTTATTGTAATTTCTCGATAAAATTTTGCATCGATGAATTTAAATAAATTTATAAAATTATTATTATAAAAATTAGTGCATATATTATGGATTGACTAATTTTTTTAATAATTCGAGAGCACCAATGTCTTCATATTTTCTAGTTTTATATCGAATGGTATGGTTAACAGATTGGTTATGTCCTTTCAAACATGTATTCCTTTATTCCATCTACTTTCATTAGAATCAGCAATTATATCATGATAATACTAAGTTTTTTCTTGCTTTCCTCTTCTTTTTACGTTCTTACTTACGTTTCCATTTGCCAATAACAATTTATTATTATTAGTCAATAAGTCAATATATTCTTTTAATCGTTGCTGTTATGTCATTAATTTTTTGAATATTCATCATAAACTTTATATATTAATGTTCGTTAGTTATTTAGAGGTAAAATATTCTTATTATTCTATCATATTCACATTATATTGTATAATTCACTAATAATTTAATTTCATATTTATTTTATTACTAATGACTATGAAATAATAACTAATTTATTTTGTTGAATCTGAGGTAAGCGATAGAAAATGTATTGGGCTAAGCTCAGTAATTAAGGTTGGTAAGGTAAGGTAAGGTTGGTCTTAGTAATAAATATTCAATTATTATTCCTTGAATATAAGTTTATAATTGTGGCAAATAGAAAATTTATACATATAAATAATTTATCTCCAGCTGTATTTTGATTTTAATGCGGAAAAATTCTTAAAAATTCTCTTATTCATTATTTAAATAAAAGTAATAAGTTATTAAAAATTAATATCAAACGAAGAATAATAATATTCTTGTCATTATCGTTAGACTTGAAAATAATAATTCCAACTGATTCATACGTTCCATGAATTATAATATTTATTCTAAACTATGGATGTTTTATTGTAAATAAAATAGTAAGTAATTATAATAGTAAAATATAATATCTGATTAATTGATTTTGAATTTTTGATAATTTAACACATTGGAATTCAACAGACATTATAAAATGTTTATTTTTTAATCCATTTAATAATAACATTATTTATTCTCTGGATTTAAAACTATTGCATATATGAATAAATATATTAATAAATATATAAAAATTACAACATTAAGTTTATTTCTAAGCATGACGTTAAAATAGATAAAACTGAAAAAGAGTGTGAGAAATAAACTTTCATAATCATTAATAAATGAAATATTAGTAAGAAATGTAAATAATACATAAGACATTTCATACTTGTGTATTTCGATTAAAAATAATGAAAATTGAGATCGAACATTAATGCTCCATATTTTTATTAATTTTTTTTCGCCAAAAATTATTATAATATTGTAATTGGAAAATTACCGTAAAATGTATGGCAGTGCGAAATAATATTGCGAAAAAATGTTGAAAATAATCGATAATCACTACAAATAATAATGCTCTGCTATAAAGAAATTAACAAGTGGGATGGATTTGAAATTGCAAGAATAGCAGATTCATGCTTTGTCGACATCACCTGGAAAATGAATAAGTCGTCTCTTCCTTTCTCTTTATATCTATCTCTCTCCTTCTCATTTCGTCCCACTGCGTTTCTTTATTTCCTCACTTTTCTTACTCTCGCTCACACACACACTCTCTCTCTCTCTCTCTCTCTCTATCTATCTCTCTCTCTCTCTCACTCAGTCTCTCGAATCGAGCAAGCACCGAAGGATCGCATCTTAAAGCGTTTCATTATCGAAAGTAGAGCTAACCAAATAACAAAGGTGAGTTCGCGAGCTTAAAGCAAGTTCATCGAGTCTCTGTACTTGATATTGTCGTCGTCTCTTAACCTGAACTATGAGAGACATAAATGTAGACAGAAAACTCGTGTTAAAATATAAAATATCACAGAGCTCAGCATTTTGAACGAAATTCTGCAAGCAAAGGCAAATCGATATCTGTATATCATACATACAGATATAATACACATTCTCTTTTCTTTCTCTTTTTTTCCCTCTGACTTTCTCACAGTTCTACGAATGATGCATAATAGCTTAGCGTCTCTCTCATTTCAAGTAGCTAAGTACACTACCTAGGAGACTATTTACTTCATCGTAAATCATTCGTTATCTGGCTTTTAATTCTCTTTTTACTTATCGCCTTTGATAATAATTACTTTGAAATTTCTCTGTATTTGGTGGATTAAATAAAATTTTTACATAATAAATAATATAATAAATACACTGTGAAATCGTAGATATGTCAATTAATATGTCAATTTATTTTGAAAACTTTATTTATTTTTTATTTTATTCATATTGATAATTATATAGCGGTTACCATTATTTCTATTATTCTTCAAATTAGTAATATTGGGACTGTAAATAATACAAAATTTATTACAAAAAAGTATTTTAGCCCTCTAACCGAGGCCAAGTTAATTAAAACATATTATATAATAATTAAATAAATTATCGCATCTTTTATGCATTCATAATTTTTAATAAATCTACAACTAATAAATAAACATTAAATTGTAAACTTTAATTCGATTAATTAAATTTTTTCATTATTCGAGTTCTAAATTTATTTATACATTACAAATACCTGTTAAACATATTATTTAATGGCATAACTTTCCGGTATCGTATCGTACCTCCAAGTATATTATTTAGGTAATTTGATATAAAATTCACGTTTTGCATAAATTAATATACTATTCAAATAAAATCATATATTTTTTTTTTTAATTTAGAGTCCTAAGATTGTAAGAATATTAAATATATGAATCTTTATAGATAATTAGGATTAATATCTAATACATATAGAAAGTATATATATTACATAAAAATTAAAGCTATTGGAAGTTTTGTCATGAACTATTCTTATATTGATTATGAAACACAAAATATAAATGTTTCAAAAGTTTCTCTTTGCTTAGAGAAATTGTAGTGTAAATGCTTTTAACTTTTTTTTTTTTTTTTTTATCTGCCAACTGATATAGAAAATTTGTATTTATATTGTTAGAATTTATAAGTTTTTTTCTTCAGTTATTTCACTTGAGATAGATGCCTCGGCACACGACATAAATTATTCTATACAACACATATCTTTTCAGTTTGAAATCCTCGAAATTCAATTAGATAATTCGAAGTGAATTTCTCCAAAGAAATTCCATAAATTGTCCGATCCAATGAATCTTTCGACTATTATCTGTTTCATCACTTAATACTTTCTTACAGGTTCGCAACTCTCATTTCTTCCATCATCCTCTCTCATTCTTCTATCGTACTGCTCAGTCTCTCTCTCTCTCTCTCTCTCTCTCTCTCTCTCTCTCTCTCATCACATCATCCCACCACTCACTCATTCACCCTCGCTCTTCATTTCATTCCGCTTCGTATTAAATATCTGGCGCAAAGAATAAAAATGAATTTACGAAAATGTAATTTACAATGTAACAGTTGATATTTATACATATGTATATAATATGCATTGAGAGGAAAGAACTTTTATGCAGAGAATAATGGACGGACTTTTATTATTACCTTAACATAAAATTAACCCACCATAAACGATTTATTCTTTCCAAAAGCTACTTACACGAACTCACTCGTTCTCTCGTTAACTTAGGGAATTACTTTGGTACTGAGTGTTATGATCCTGCAGAGATATATCGGATAGATACTACGGATACTGCCGTTAGGAGTTCGACCACGTATCGACTCGCTAGTTTGTCACCCTCTTTCGGAAATTCTTGTCCCCTATACGCAACTCTCGAAGGTGGATTACAGTAACGGGAGATTGACTATTACTCCAAGCACGTTTTTGCTTTGACTCCTGATTTCCGGATTGGTAATATCGTTTCAAATGGTTCTTTTATAGGCATCTGGCCTCTTTTTAGGCTTCTCTATCCTCTATTGATTATTTTCTATTTTAATCGCGATATTTATATTATTATAAATACTTCTCTACTTTAATTTTATGGTATCAATTCTTATTATGTCATTTCTTTCACTATTTCGCCTATTCTCTCTAAGTTTCAACCATTTTTTAATCCCGATCATTAACTTTTTGACGTTTTATCTTTTGATTTTTAACTCACTTTTTTTCTTTATACATTGATAATATAATATAAGCGGATGCTGCAGCTTCATAAATATCCTATTGCAGCTTTAATAGCGAATACTTTTTATTGCGAAATTATATAAAATCCAAATGCACATAAAATTCAAGTGTAAATTTGTATAGCAGAATAATATATTGTAGAATAATATACGCTTAATACAGATTTATAAGATTTTATTGGCAATTTTACTATTCTTAAAATTTATAGCAGTGGTAAATTTTAAATTTGAATACATTAAAGTTAGATTATTTGGTATGCATATTTGACAAACAATAACGATTTTTTTTACTAATGATTTGAATGATTTAAATGATATAATCTTATTTATATAAAAAAAAAAAAATTATTGAATACTTAAAATGAATAGTATTCTTGAATAAACTTTAATAATATTGAATACTTACTACTTTTTATTTTACAGCACCAACCTACACACAGACACACACGCGCGCACACGCACACGCACACGCACAAGCATACACGCACACGCACACATACATATATATTTTATTAATAAATTGTGAGTGAAATTGTATTGATTTATGATTTTAATTGATTTATGAATATTATGAAGTATTCCATTTTCATACAATCGATAAGAAATCGGCCTTTTCTAAAAGTAAATTAATAATTATATTTATATATAATCTTTTTAAAATACTATTAATCTGAAATTCATTAAATGAATTTTTATAATGGACGAATAAGTTTATTATCGAAATAATTAATTGTGAAATAAACACGAATTTATTATAGCATTAAAAGTTTTTAATAATAACTAAATGTTTTACTATAGGTTAAAGTAATTTATAAAATAAAGACAGAGAGAGAGAGAGAGAGAGAGAGAGAGAGAGAGAGAGAGAGAGAGAGAGAGAGAGGAAGAAAATGGATATAGTGCGAAGTTTGTATGGTTATTTGTTTATTAATTAGTAATATTTTTAACGTCTATTATGTATGTATGTAGTTTATTCGCTTACAATATATAAAGCATTTTTGCATCATTTAATTATTTAAAAAATTATTTCATCACATTTATTTTTAACAGATAATTTCTGTATTATGTTTTTGTAATTTTAAGCGGAATAAGAATAAATAAGTTTGTACTATCATAAACTTATTAATATTTTGTTACTATTTTTATCATTTCGTCGTACAGAATTTAATCTATCTATAGATAAAATATATATAACATTAAAATTTTTAATATTAATTTTTAATATTTAATTTCCTCCTTTACTTCATTTTTATTGAGAGCTTTAAGAAGCTTAAAAAGATATGATGAGAGTCGATCGAGCGTATGATCTTTTTGTCTTTTTAATAAAATGAGAAAAAAGAAAACATCTCATTAAAAGTATTGGAAATACCAAGTTTATATATAATAGAAAGGTTTTTCATTTTAATTTTCGTATATCCATCATATTTCAATTTGATTTTATTTTCATTAATTTCATATTGCTTTTTTATATCATATTATTTCTCCGATATTATACGTAAATTTTTTAAAAGCGTCTTCAAAAATATCGAACCTTTTTATAACTTCGACTATCAATTTGAAATCCATTAGTTCTGTTCATTTTGTACGAAATTTCAATTCTTTTAGATTTTCTTCTTTTTATATTGTCATATGTAAGAGTTTTATACTGCGGCAACATTTTTATGTTATTTTCACTATAGTAAATATCTTTTTGATTTTTTATCTATAGAAAGATCTACTGGTGTACGAAAATAAATTTTATACATTTTTGTCATATGATTGAATTTATATTTTATAAATTTTCTTTGCAAAGTTCTTACATTAAAATTTCCTCGAAAACTATACACTATTGGATAAAAAGTACACTGTTTTTCATGCTTCCATGAATTATGCTCATAAGAATTACAATTATAAAAATGAATTCATAATTTTTTTGTCGGATTTCATATACATAGATACATATGAATATGTATATATATTTATAGTTATAATATTGAAAAAGTTGATTGAAATATCAATGAAATACATAAATTTATTAAAGAATTTCTTAACTAATAAGGATATTAGACCAATTTTTATTAAAATAATATTAACCATTATTATGTTATATATATATATATGTGTGTGTGTGTGTGTGTGTGTAATTATTCCGTTCTTTCGGTATAAATTGCATTTCATTTTGACGTCTTAATCTACATATTTTATTCAAGAATGGTATTCTTCTATAATGAAAAGGAATGTAAATTTTAAATAAATATTTTAAAAGCATTGTTTAGTATAGAATACGAAAATTGATTTGAAATTTATATTATACTTTCATGTAAATTAATGTTAGAAAACTTTATAAATGTAATTAATAATAATTATATTATATAAAAGACAAATTTCAGAATATAATTAAATATATAATATGTATAGATAATTAATTGAGCACGTACTATATAGATTATTTTATTTTTAAATATGATAAATTGTTTTATCGATAATTAATAATAAGTAAATATATTTGTCAATTATTATTAAATCATAATTTTAACTTAAATGTTAATATGTATTAGTTTCTGAAAAGATTTATGTAATGTAATTATTTATATAGATTCACGTTTATATTAAAAAATTATTATTGATGTTTTGAAATATAAATGTTATTCTAAGTAGATATGGTTATTGTTTTCATAAGAATAATATTACAAAATATTCTTTAAAAACTTAATTGAAATATTAAACACACAGACGTACGCATATATATATATATATATATATATAGAGAGAGAGAGAGAGAGAGAGAGAGATTGTCAATAGGGGCTTGTTAAATAATATTTTAAAACTATAAAATTCAATTTTTTATTTTAATTTTATAAAATTGAAAGAAAAAGTATTACAAACAATTTAACGGGCTACTGATAAAGTATAAAATATCTTATTGAGAAATACATAATTTAATAAAATTTCTGTTTGCTTAATCCATTATTTACTGTATTTACTAACGTAAACAAACTCTTAATCCATATTGTAAACTTTGAATCTATAGTTGCATACAGATACTTTTAAAGAAGTAATTCTATTTAACTTTATATCGAATTTTTTCTTTCTAAATTAAACAGTAAATGTATATATTCATTAAGTTTAATTAATTACGTGCGATAAATTATTTATGAATGTTCTACTGGTTATATTTTGAACTACTATTATGTATTGCTATAATATAATCAATTTATGGATTAGGTAAAAAAGAAATCTTATTTAAAGTTTGAATTTCTGAATATTCTGTCTAAGATTTTACTTCTATATAAATTTGAACTGAGGCGAATTTGCTATTTGAGTATGAAACTTGGATTAAACTTGACTTTGAAGTGACGCTTTTTTTTCAAAATTTTTCAATTTACTTGTTATATAGGCGTAACATTTTAAATATATTATAAATTATAATTAATAATAAATAAACAAAATTTTATTATTATCTGAAGCTATAAAAATTCAAGACTTTATTATATAAATCTTTATATAATCTTGCCTATGTTTAAGCAATAATTATTTTTTATTGTAAACTAAATCGTATTTATCTACTTCAAGCAATTATGTAAAATTAAGTAAATGAAGAAATGACAATTCATTTTAAATTATTGTAATTGCACTTATTATAATTTGCATATTATATGATTTTTACTACACGTAACGTTGATTATTAATATAATACTTTAAAGAAATATTTACTTTTTTGTGGAAATTTTATATTCAATTATTTATATTTAATTAATTTTCTATACAATTGCTAATCCCAAAAGAAATCATCAATTAAAATATCAAGTGATTAATTGAGAAAGTCTATTCATTCCATCGGTAAACGATTCTTGCATATATTAATAATATGGCTTAAGTTTTTGCCATTCATTTTGATTTTATATTACTTACTTTCATAATTATCATTAATTAATAAAGCTTTTAACTTTTATTATGTTACTTGAAAATTGTTCATAAGTCAATCGTAAGTCAATTTATAATTTTAAATAGGCTTTGAAATTGGTGCCTATTATATAACAATTTATTTAGGTTAAAGCTTTTTAACTCGTTTCATTTATTCAAATTGAATTATTATTATGATTATTATCATAATGTTAATTAAATGCAATTGTACATTCCGATTTTTCCCTCAACTCAGCGTGTCCAATTAAACATATCGTCAAAATTTGCAGCTTATAATATCAATGAAGATTATTATTTCCTCATATTTTTTTCAGCTTTTATCATTATGAGAATTTATGATTAGTTATATATAAATATAAATTGATTGATAAATGTAGATAGATCGATTCTAAATGTCGTTGAAATAAAATATCGAGTTTAAGTCTTGCAATTAAAAACATTTATGGAACATATCTGCATAAATTAAATATAATTCAGTTTTTTTTTTTTTTTTTTTTTTTTTTTTTTTTTTTTTTTTGACAAAGGATGTTTATGTGTGATATCTACTGTTAATATTATATATTATACGTTTAAAAATCTATTTTACTTGCCCTTCGTTTATCTCTAGGATCTACTCTTTTGTTTCATGTGGTACCAATTTCACGAAAGAAGTTCTCATTGACGGCATTTTTTTTCGACGATGAATACGGAATATACAGAGATATTAAAAAAATAAAAATATAATAATGATATTATATTTAATTGGTAATAAAAGGTTAGATTTTAATATATTGAAAGATAAATGTTTCAATGGGTATAAATGTATATTAATTTTATCAACATTAATAAGAGCGTTTCGTCATTAATTATTTCATTTTAAATGTAAAATATTCAAATATAAAATACTCGATAGTTATATATTATCTTTGGAAATTTATATATAAATAAGTTATCAATGCTGTAAATTTAATGTAATAAGTTATCTGCTTTTATATGTTTGAATTTTACGACTATTATTCAAACATAAGGTGGAACAAAAATTTTCCTTCTACAAAAAAGATGTCACTTCATACTCAAAGTAAAAAATATAATGTATAAAAAATAAATAAAAGAGAATAAATCATATTATGTATATATATTTTTTCTTAAATCCTTATGTATTATTTATAAATAAGAGTAAATGTTTTAATGGCCATACCCTTTTATGATTATATGTTTTATTTATTAATATATTATATTAAACGTATATTGCTTAGTATTTTATATGAAGCAATTTTCTCAACTTTCTATTACCTTATTTATCATTTTTCTTATATAATATTAAGGTAACATATTCAAGCTGAAATTCGTACTTTTACAGAACTATAATACAAAAATTTAGAATAAAATATATTTTTATTAAAATAGAAATAAAACATCTAAAATATCTTATACTTAAATAATGCAAAAAAAGTAACGAGAAATGGTCACGTAATTCGAAAATATAAATGTAAGTTGAATCATTTTTTAATTAACGTCAAAATTTACATTAATTCATAAGTATGGGCATAACATATTGTCATGCATAAGTTATATATAAAAAAAAAAAAAAAAAAAAAAAAAAAAAAAAAATTTAAATATTTATACGTATTGTTGAATTAGAACGTTGCTCATTCATTATTAAAAGTTAAGTATTTTGTGAATTTAAAAGTTGGTTTGCATCCGTATTTCGAAATTTATTTATAAAGAAAGTATCATTACTTGCAAATATTTTTATAAATTATTTCATTAAAAAAAAAAATGCCATTATTATTTTAATGAGAAAAATTTTTATAAGATGCAATTTTTTTTTAACTACGAATAAAATAATAATATTTGATGGGAAGAGGAATTAATGTCGCGGTAATAGAAATTATTGAATTTGCCGAGATTCAATTATAAAAAGTTAATTTTTTATTCATTTCTTTTTTATCTAAAAAATGATATTTTTTTATTGATATATTTTTTCATTATAAGAATATTAATTTTAATGTATCCTATAATTGTTGATAATATAAATATAGTTTATATTATCGTGTAATCAAGATATAAGTAACATTTTTCGCCAATTTGCGGCTCATTTAAAGTAATTGAGATTTACTTAAACATTGTTTAAAATTATTGCTTAAAGTATTGAGAATAATGTACATACCTTCTCAAGTACGTAGTTCTTTATCATTCATTGTGGCAAACTCAATCATCGTTGTCTGCCCTTCTTTTTCTATGTTTTTGCAATACATCGATAGCTAACGATTTCTTCGCAATTTTTCGAAGTCTTCGAATACTGTATTCTATTTTTTATGCCTTACCTAGCTTAAATTAAAGTAATTTTAAAGTTATTGAAATGAGATGTGGACGAGATGCAAATATCAAAAACTTTGAATTATACAATCTATGAAAATTTTTAAAAAACTTTTAGTTTTCCAGGTCCAATCGCGTAACCAAGTTTAACAAAAAATGAATAATGAATATTGTTTGTCATACCTATATTATTTACGTATTGTTACTATGTTTTCTTTACATTATTGATAAACATTTTCATCACCTTATAAAGTTACTGTTTTTATACACATATGGAGGTTAACGTTATTTTGATTTGCAAAATCTTATATAATGTTAACATAAATACATTTAGTTTGTTCGAATAAAATACTGGCTGAAAAATATTGATATTATTCATTAAAATATCGCGAATAATTAATCGAAACATTAAGTAATATAACTCGTGTCCATATATTATTCTACTTCGCGTATGAAAATGATCAAATTCATGTTAAATGAAAATCTTAATTATGTATATTTTTATATTTTTCTAATAGATTGGTAAATTAATAGATTGGCAAACATTAAATTAAAATTTAATTTTCATATTATTCATAAACTAATAATACTATTTATTTTTATTTTTATTTAGTAAGTTTAGTTTCTCGTTAAGTTTTCGCTTATAATTTTTTTCTTTTTTTTTGAAATATAACTACATATTTAATATTATTAAAAACTTTTTATTTGCATAACTCGTTTATAAATACCAAAGTTCGGTAATGTATTTTTATTTCTAAGCAAAGTAGCTAATCAAATAATAAATAATTATTCCACCAGTAATAGGTGAAGAAGTTTTCAACTTAATATACAGTATTTGGATTTGAAACTATGATTGATAAAATATTAATATATATGTGGATAAATTACAAATGTAAGGTTGCATAAAATTTTTAACTCGACATTTTAATTTTGATATTTCATTAAAATGTATGAAAGTTAGTCTTTACATTTACATTAATTTTAAATCGCGTTTTTATTTTTATTTTAATATTTCATTTTTACCGATTCAGAATCATCTACTTAAAAGTAATTAAATAGCGAGCAAAGTTTCAATATATATATATATATATATGAAAGTTTTATAGTTTTTAAATCGTAACTATATTTTTTTTTCTATTTGAATAATCTTATACTTTTCTTTGACTTTATGCTTAATATGGTTCTTTCGTCAGCATCTTAAGGATTGGATTGAGTACGTCAATAAGGAATTTTTTATCTTTAGATATCATTGATATTCTATTCATATCAGGATGTCTTAACTGTGTCAGCTTTCAGAGAAAAAAAATCTACTTGTTATAATTCATTTTCAATTTAACTGATGTGTAGATATTAAATTTCTGTCCTGACTATAGCAATCTCGTAATTGCATATTAGTTTAATATTCCTATAGTAATCAAGGAGTTTTTCATTTTTATATTAAATTTAATCGTTTTTTAACGTATTTAGTTTTACATATATCATTCATAAATTCCAGTCATATAGCATCAGTTTTTATATTACTGCTCGATTCATATTTCATTTTTTCTAATAACTAAACGATTCTATATGTTAGTATTTTTAATTGAATCGCAATTTTTATAACCATATATTCTGGATTATTTTTCTCATAAATATGATTTATAATCTACAAAAGCATTTATTCATTAGTTTTTAATTTGTCATATATACTTATGAATCACAAGTGTCATCCGTTTTATTTTAGTCGATTTGGACGATAATTATTAATGTTTAAGCCAAACTATATCGTACTATATGTACAAAAGTTCCATTTATCTATTAGAAGATAGGAGGTAGACATAATCGCTTTTGTAAAAGATTACAAAGTGTGAACTAAAAATAACCATTTGAATGTTATTTAAAATAATAGTTGAGAAGACTACAGCTTAACAGTACATGTGAAAAAAGCGAATAAGTAAAGCTTTACATTAATAGAATTGATCGTAATAGGATTTAAACGCGCTGAAATGAATTTCATCAATTAATGGAAATTTTTAATAAAAATGAAGCTAAAACTCGACTGCGCAAATTAATTTATGATCGTTTTATCATTACAAAGCAAATCTACATTCATAAACATTTAATCACCAATAAATTTCTTTTTAAAGCAATTTTCAATACACAAGTGTCATTCGTTCTAACATCACTCCGACAATATTCACATTAAAAATGCATTCTAAATCTATCAACTGTGTTAAGCTTACTGTATAGAAATTACTAAATTTATTTTCC
This sequence comes from Ceratosolen solmsi marchali, assembly GCF_000503995.2. Lineage (NCBI taxonomy): Eukaryota > Metazoa > Arthropoda > Insecta > Hymenoptera > Agaonidae > Ceratosolen > Ceratosolen solmsi. The sequence goes on along the minus strand of NW_011948428.1, from coordinate 5,312,643 downwards.
CCACAATATTGCACGTATATTTAAAGGAAGCGGGCAACATTTTTTGTAAAATTGTAAGTAAATGGCATAAGGATTCTGAGCATATATATATATATATATATATATATATATATATATATATATGCTTTTCGCTTCAGGTCAATTTGTTGGACTATCTATTGTAAGTTTAATATTTCGTATTTGCTCCAACAAAAAGAAACAAGTAATTCGTATTCTTTACTAACTGTTAGTACTGTTACAACTGTTTGCCAGAAACACATATAATACATTGCGCTGAGGTACAATCATCCACTTGTCGCCTGTTTGCTATATTCTCACTCTCATATATTGTCATTTTATTGTGCATACATTCAAGCCTACAATGTTATCATTTTTTCGGAAAATTTTACTTCTCCTATAATAGCTATTTTCACTCTGTATTTATGACTACCTACAATTTACCTATAGCTATGTATGTTTAGTTATTTTAAAGTAAAATTTTGAATTAAACATAAAGATAATCAATGATTTTAATAAAAAGACTTTTTTTTTTTTTTTTTAAATTATAATTATTATATTTATTAGACTTTACGTCTATTCGGCATTCAAAAATGATTCTGTTAATCTCAATGTACACTATAGTAGCATATTATTATCAAACAATTACATTAAAGTCACTACTAATGCCCTACAAACTAACAAACCCAAAGTTGGATCTAATTTTTTTTTATTTCACATAAGAAACAAGTTAGTTTGAGAGAAGTAATTTAATTTATATGTTCATGCGCGATAGAAAATGTAAACGATGAACAATTTACAGAATTTCACGCATTTTCTTAGCATGTAAACTAAATTAATAATACAAACAAATTGAAATATATTGAAATGCATACAAGGGAAGTCAGGATCATGGGGAGAGAGGATGATGTAAATAAACGATTACGAGTGTGAAAAGATAGGAAAAATACGATCAAATGAGAGCAAATACTTAAGGCAAATATAGTTCTTATTTACAGTGTTTGATTGACTGTTCAAATAATATATCAATTTATTTACATGTATTTTTTTTTATTATTATTATTATTTTTATTTTTCTTATATCACTTACACTTTATAAATGAGAAAGGAAAGCATTATTGAAAAAATGATTTCAATGGAAGTATAACTAAATCAAGTTCTCTTAAATATACATTTCTAAATATACGCATAGAAATTTTAAAAGTGTAATTTTATACAGCTTTTCAATTGTAATTAACGTTATGGAAAAAGTTTATGCATTAACAGATATTATAAATACTTAACACGCGTTTTTTTTACATTCACATTCACTTTGAAATATAATCACGATAGCTAAAAGAATTTCGATTCAACAAATTGAAAATTTTTTAACTAAAGGACACAGTTTATCTATATCTAATGTATATATTTAAATATATAATATATTTTAATATATACAACATATATATATATATATATATATATTTTTTTTTTTTGATTTTGTGACTGTATTAAGAAAAAATTAACTTAAAAAAAATACGTATGAGTGCTTATAACTAATCGTTTTAGTCGAAAAATTTAATTTTCTAAGTGATTCTTTTATTTTTAAAAATTAATTATTTAAATATTTAAAATTAAAATAATTTCTCATAGCTCCTATAATGGTACTTTTAATATTGATTAACAATGTATCCGATATTTATTTTATACGCATGCACTTGTACAAAATCATGTTTACGGTAGGTAGAATTGATTTAGAACCCTATTTAATTAATGTTTCTAGAAAAATAAATAAATCAATCAAAATTGAAAATCAAAATTCTCAATCAAATAATCTCTTACAAATTCAAAAATTATATTTAAAATAATGGCAATCAATTATTTTCCCTTTTAGGTAAATCTATTTTATAAAATGTTATACTAAAAGTTTATATTAGATAATTATGCTTTTATATATAATACATGAAGATATGCTTTTGAAGAAAATATTAAAAAATATATATCATAGAATATACATTAGTTAATATCAATATATATATATATATATATATATATATATATATATATATATATATAGAGTATAAATGATAATATTTAAACGTATTTGAATAGAAATAAATATAAGAAAATGAATGTATATTAAGAAAGTATTTAAGAAAATATAGATAAACTTTTCAATTTAGTCAATGATGTATGTGAAATATTTTTGTATTCGTATGCGTGTGCGTGGGCGTGGTATTATTATATTCTTCTCCTAAATATCATCTGAACAATAGTTCTACTCCATCTTATTTAAACGTGCACTATTTATCGAAAATCTCATTTAAATATTTTCTCTTTCATTTAAAAGTCTTCATCCATCAAGTTCTCTTACTAAATTATAGATAGAGTTCTTCCATATTTTACAATAATTATATGTTCAGTCTATTAATTTATATGATATAATTATCCTTATTATAGGTTGAGTGTTAACGAGTATTTTTAATCTCATAATTTAATCATGATTTTGTTTTTCCTTATTTTTATGTATTCGTTTTTTTCTCTTTTTTGTTTATCTTTTAATATGTCCTTATTAATATTTTATGAGATTATAATTTTGTATCTACATAAACATTGAAACTTCAATATTTTGTTTTTAATATTATATAATACACAATTGAAATATCTGCAAGTATTTAATTTTTTAATTTTCTGAAACGATTATGTACGTAGTCCCATTTGAACTGTTCCTGATACATTCGAACAATCTACCAAATAGAATGATTCAGTAATTCTTATCCAATCAATTATAACTTAACATCTCATAAGTAAGCTCACACATCTATAGCCAATATTTGTTTTAACAAAAGAAAAACAATTAAAAAGTCGATATATAACATGCATAATTCCTAAAATTCTTTAAATGTATCCTTGTCATGTTATTTCTTTTTTCTTTTTTTTTTTTGTGACAAGTTATTATAAATGTATAATTTTCAAAAACAGATTGGCTATAACGTACAGTCAGAACGCTCATAGATTTTTACGTTAATTTTCCTTTCCCATCTAGTTCCTTTATTCGCATTTCAAATGAGAAATCGAGTTTAACTATGTACATTTCCACATGATTAATGGATTTTATTTTCGTACGGCATTTTCTCCTGGCCATGCATCCGGAATCTCGCTAAATCATTTACCATCGCCGGCGCCGATACACAGTCGACGACGTATTTGACAGAACTCCGAATGATCGTCATCCCAATAACGAATATCCACGCATCACCTATAAAAGATTCGTAGAGTTTGCTCTGTTAAAAAATTCGCACGTGTAAAAGTAAGTGCGAAGTAGCGGTGATATTGAATTGCAAAAAATTCACGAAATCGAGAGTCATATAAACTATTACATATATATATATATATATATATATATATATATACATAATAGGCCGAGTGTGAAGCGCAAGAGTGCAGTTAAATAAATAATGGCCGTCCGTTCGGGGTGGGAAGAAGCGTGGGCGAGGGGAAAGAATCGAAGAAGAAGAATGCCTTGGATCAGTGGCGAGGGAAGAAGGTGGCGCAGCTGTCAGAGCAAGAGCAAGAGCAAGAGCTCGTGGGGAGGGTGTAAAGAGTGTGGAATTCCAGGGGTGGGAAAAGCAGAGACGAGCGCTTTGCAGCTCGGCTGCGAGCTCAGCTTCAGTCCGCGCCCCGACACGCACTACGAGCGGCGCGGCCGTCCTCCCATCACTCACTTTCTTTACTCTCGTTCGCGCTCCTTTCCAAATCAGCAGTGTCATTAACAATGTGCTCCCCCGGGCCGTTTTAACGCCATCTCGCCGCGCACCACCACTCGCCCTTTCGTTTCTCTCAGTATTTCGTTCGTGTAGGCAACGCACATGTCCATATGGTAATGGGGAGGCCCAGTCGTTATACAGTGCTCCCAGTCTAATGTGCGCCCGCATTGTGAGTAAACACGTGCCTACTATTATTCAAAGCGTATTTAGATTTTTAAGGCGCAGTAGGCGTGTTGGCGCAGGCGATGCTCTCTCAGGCTTGTGGTCGCATTTTGCTCTTGACGATTGCGCTGGATAATGCAGCTCGTGGTTCCGATTGAGTGCTAGTGCAATTGAAAGTTGAGTCGTGGATTAGGCGTCGATGTGGCTTTAGTGCTGCTGGCGTAACGTTTAATACGTGGTAATAATGTAAAACGGCGCTATTACGATGTTGATGCCGAGCTTCTCGTTAAAGAAGTTTGTACTTGCAAAGTTTAACGAACGCTACATAAGCTCGGATTATTGCAAAATGAAAATAGTTTCGTACGAGCAGTCGGACAAATATGTAAGTTGGTAATAAGCAATTGAGAGAGCATATTAAACATTCCAGTGATCTATTTTCTTATTAATACTTTCATGTAGATGAATTTAATTTTTTACCCTGCTTCCGTCACCGTGTATGAAACATAGGAACGATGAATCCGCCGATAATTATTTAAAGCCAATTGAAATTGCTAATCGTTGAAAAAAAAGAATAAAAATATTCTGTATATTTATATAACGTCGATTAAAATTTATGATTAAGCAAATCGTACACTTTTAATATTATAATAATCACTGTAATGATCATACGTGTACTTATTTTAAATACAATAGTAATTATTATATATAAATGTATGATAAACGAAGAGTTTTATGAAAAGTCATTCATTCTACAAATTCGACTGTCAAGAAATTTTTGTCTCTCTATTGAATCTGATAGGTGTGCTCTTCATTACAGACATTATTTAATTAATTATCTATATTATATTTTACGCCTGTCTCATGTAGGATGTCCTTACAATTTAAAAAATATTAAGTTAAATGAAAATTAAAAGATGAACGTGAAATAAAATAAAGCTGTGTTCGTAGAAATTGTATTACGATTCTATTATAAAAGGCAAAAACGTAAATTAAAAAAAAAGAAAGAAAAAAAAAGAACAATTATATAATGGATATTGTTCAATAAAATATGTATAAAAAACTTTATGATTTTATTTATTATAATAAGACGTATGGAGTTTATATTCAAGAAGAAAGCACCTTGACAAAAAATAATCTAAGTAAATTATTTTTATATTAACATAAAGTTTCCTAAGTATTTCATTTTATTTTTCATTTCATGCTTGAAAACATGTAAATAACCAAAAATTGTTTAGATTATTTTATAAAAATAATCTAAAACAAAATTTATTCTATTTAATTAAACATAAGTATCGATATAAAGCAACATATATTTTCCTAATTGGACAATACACGTTTTTAAAATACATTTTGTGGTTCTGGCCAATTTTTATAGTTGCAATCTAGAAGAATAATAAATTTATGTATATGTATATATATATATATATATACCATAATATTTAATATACAGCCTCTTTGTTTTTCTAAAGGAAAATTTTTAATACTGTTTACTAATTATTATGGTTTTATAGAAAAATAGTTAATAAAACACTTTTAATAGTTATATTGTCAAAAGTAGTTTTATAATATTTTCTGGCAATTGTAAGTCAATATATTATTACACTTATATTCTAATGTAAAAGAAAATTTTCTCTATAAATACTTGTATCTATAATAATTTACATTTATATCACAAAGTTAAATTTCTGCAGAAATGCATTTATCTTATAAGATACATTTGGAATAAAAAATGGAAACTGTACAAAGTAATATTTTTTAACTTATTTAACTGAAATTGTTGAAAGTGTTGAACTGTAATTGTAAATAAATCAATAAATTATAACTAATAAAAAAATTAAAATATATGTCCTACAGATATTTAATTGCAAATTCAACAAAATTTGTCAAAAAATTTTGAAAATGAATGTACTTCCTGTTAAAATCTTCAGTGAATTTTGTTATTATAAAAATATCACGAAGAAAGCATTTTTTAATATTTTAAAACAACTAACGTAGTTATCATTTTGACTATTTGTAATGATTTAAGAACGATTTATTTGAATTTTAGAAACTATAATGTATAAATTATAATTTAGAACAAATTTAACTAATTACAATAGTCATAAATTCTTTCAAATGACATAAGAAAATTTTTAATACTCATAAGTCCAGAATTTTATAAAATCTGCATTAGACAGTGTAAGGTTTTTATAACTTTTAGAAATATTTGAAATAGTATTAATCATTTATACGTACACTCTTGTAATTGTAGGTATCGAATAATATATATATATATATATATATATATTTAAAATTTAGTTATAAATTTTTATTGAAATCAACCATTTTTTAAATAACAAATAATATAATATTTGTTGAAATTAAGAAAGTTAAACAAATACATACATACACATAAATATGTTGATATTAATTTTATCGTAATATAAATATATCAAAATCTTACTTTGTAAATTGCCGAGGAAAGTATAAAAAATAGATAGAGTGAAATTGTTTGCTAAAATTGCCTGAATTTTGAATTCATTTATCGAAGCGCACGGACAATAATTTACTTAAAATTTCTAATATTATTATTCTCGTAGTTACGCATTTTGATCTACACAACCTTTGACATTAATTTTATTACTTTCTAGGCCTATGTTGTACAGCGCTTTTTCCATCACAAGTTACTAGCCTACAAATGTTCCCTTTGTTGTCCGAAATTTGTGTGTGTGTGTCTGTGTGTGTATGTGTGTTTTTTTTTTCAAAAGAAAGCGATTTTTCAATAATTAGAAGATTCAATTATCGTTTCTTTAATTATATAATTTTTTGAATTAATATTGTTTACATGAATATTTTGTTTATTTGTATCATAAATATTATAAGATTATATTAATATAATATAGCAAATCATATTATTACTAAAGTATTTATATAAAATTTAAAAGAAATTGTAACTATTAGAGAGTGGAATTATGATTTTTTAACACCGGGATACTTTGTCTATTTTTCAACTCCATTTGTACTACGAAATCCATGAAATCAAATTATAACTTTACTTTTTAAAAGTTTAGTAAATACGATAAAGAATTAATTGTTTGACAAGACAGCGATATAAAAAAAATTATTAATTGAGAAAAGGTTAAGGAAATTGTTACCTAATACTAAATTCACAATGATGTTATAATAATAAGAATAATAAATATAGGAAATTATTTTAGAAACTGATTTGAAATATTATGTACAAATAGTTAGCCTAATGTTTTTAAAGCAATTTTTTTTAATACAATTAATTAAGGAAATATAAATTAAATTACATTCACTATGTTTACGAGTATCGTTACACTTGACTATTATCGTAGATCACTCAATTTGATCCGTATTATTAGCATTATATATTTATGCATGTTTATGCAATATTATTTAATACATTTATTACAAGATTATTATGTTTCAATATCTAATTAAAAACGAAAAAATTATTATAAAATTGTAAACTCGCGATTAAATTTATTTGTTCTTTTTAAATGAAAGGTCATTATTGTTGATAGAAATTATATAATGTTTCTGATAAATTATAGTGAATGTGAGGTCTATTGTTTTTATTCATTAAATATCAATCGAATGAAATTCATATGATGGAATCCATTCTTAAATTCATTAACTATTTGCAATATTATATATTAATAGTGCAAATGAGAAAACGTTTATTAGGAAAATTTAAGGTTTATAAAATTCATAGTTAAATGTTAAATATCTGTTATTATTTTTGTAAATTTTATTTGTCAATCGATGTCATACAATTGTTTGGCATTAAAAGTGCCAAGAGAATTATATCCATAGTGGTTTAGCAGCCATCTCGACATTCTTTGTAATTCCAGTTCAGTCAAATTATACATATGTTGAGAAAACTGGACGCTCCTATCGTTCACGGTAAAAGCAATTTGTCCGCTATTGAAGACAAATGGTTTCACATGCAGGACGAACAGTCTCGAGGTGCTGTTGCCATGGGATAAAAAAGAAAATCGAATCGAGAACAGAGCAGCATTTACTTGGTAAAATCGTTAGTGTCTTGCCGATGGGTCATCAAATGATAAGGCTAATAAAGAAAATTGGAGGGCAAAATTATATTAAGTTTTGCATGCGCGTGATAGTGAAAATAAAAACTGTCTAAAAATATTATACATTACCAAAGCGATGATATCACGTTTTAGTATTTTTTTCACCTATATAAGATCGTTATAGAATAATATAATCATTTACAAATAGGTAATTGTATTTATTGAATTAATGAAAATAAATTATTATTCTTCAATGTTCTATTGATCAGAATTTTTACTGAATATAAAAAAAAAAAAAAAATCCATTAAAATTCAAACAATTAATTTTTTAATTACTCCTCAAAATCTTTGCCAATTTTGAATAATTTAATAGAAGTTCCGTTGGTATAGAACGCAAAGTTTCAACGAAGATAAATCTTGAATGCAGATATTGGAATAAGAACATCAAGATCTTTTTAAATGTGTATAGAATATTTATAGTTTGTTGTTTCACATGTTATGTCTAAAAATGTAATTTAAGAAAATCATTATTATCTTCATACATATGTAACATGTGTTCCGAGAATTTATTTAATATTAATGCTTTAATATGAGTACACGATAGTCTATCAAATTCTTATAAGATTAACATCGACTTTTCATATTTACGTTGAAATTCGTCGATTGTATGAATTGAATTTTTAAAAAATTATAATGAATATAATTTACGAAAGTACATTCGTATTCCGTGATTATTTTATTGATTGGGCGTGGCAGAAAGAGAATGAAAAAGGGCACATGCACTTGCATTAGTGCATTACTCTCCTTAAAATCCTAACATAACAAATATCAAAATTGTCTATGTGCATATAGAATAATATTAATTTAATTGAACGCAGAATTAACAAAAATTTACTCTTCATTCATACTTTCTTTTTTTTTTTTTTATTTTGTCAATGAATCTCTTACACTTTGAAAAGTAAATAATTATATAGATAAATAATAATTTTTAATAACAAATCGATATTTCTCTTTAAGGTGCATTGGGTCATTATGTACGCATGAAAAACATTTATAGCAATTATTTATTTCCAATTTACTCTTACGAAATTGCGCATGTGCATAATAATGTTAAAATAATATATTTATTGTTTTTTCGCCGAATTAGAGACAATAAAGCAAGTTTATAGAATTTTTAAGTATCGTTGTGGAATATGCCAGCACGTATCATTAAAATATTGTGATAAACTAGCGGTTTCTATATTACTCGATCGTTCAAGCAATCTTGGGTTTAAATTCCGACCTCGGCACTTTCCTTAGCACCTACTTGCTGAATTCCATTTAGCATTAAATGCATTTATTTTTCACTGCGCTTTCGCTGACAGCTCGAAACACTGTTGATTCGATAAGAAAATTAAGGCTAATGAACGTTCGGAAAATTTAATTCAAAATTAAAATTGAAGAAAATTGATATAACTATGGTTATTTCAATTTTTATTGCTTCAAGATATTTTAATTCTAAGAAGTATGTTTATATTATTAAATGGTAACAGTGGAAATGGTATTACCTTATATGCATTAATTTTTTGTTTTTTTTTTTTAATCTAAACAATCGAAAACTTTTTGTACAAAAAATCATTTTTATCTCTTGAAATTCTATATCCTAGAAGTTTATTGCAATGCATATATTTTCAAATTTATTTGACCATGATTTTACATTTATAAATAACTATCTAATAATATATTAGTTGGTTTAATATTTTTTATAAACGTTTGTTTAAAAGCAACAACAAATATTTACTTCTATTGCCTTGCTTATATTTCATTAACTTGCGATTCAAAATGTATGTAAAGCCTGAGACATCAACATTGCCGTATCCTATTAGCATTAGTAGCGCTACAATAGAATACTTACTCTTGGTGCTTTTGGTACTTTTATTAGAAAAGGATAGGCCAGAAAAGGAGATGCTCTTGGTAAATAATGTGAAAAAGCAGTGTCTATAGAGGGCGCTGATAATAGTACAATATCTGGCCGAGCAACAGCAGAAGAAAAGCAAGCATTTCAATTTATGCGCGCGAGCAATTTACCACGTGATTTCTATAAAAGCGATAATTAATTCCTCTAATTTGTATTGATCTTATTTCGAAAAACTTTACTGTTACACATTGCCTGGATATTTACTTACTATATTCTATTTTCTAATTTCTAATAAACAAGGTTTCAAGTACTAATACGATATTCAATAAAATTCCAGATAGCATATACCAATCCCGTAAAACTGCTATGGATAAGTATTATTAATGATTCTTTTAGTCTTTAATGATAGATTAATCCAAGTAAGGTTAGATAATCTTCGGTTTATTTCAATAATTTTCAGTAGTGGTTACGTTGAATTTTTTAATTAATGATCTTGAAGTTTCATTAATCGATACTTATAAATAACATATGTGTTCAAGTTCTATAGCATAGATTTATTGAATGAATAGAAATATTACTTTTTTGAAACGTCATCAATAAAGTAATCACCGAAAAGTTTTATGAATTACTTAACATCGTTGTGAATACCATTCTTTAATAACATAAATTTATTTTTCAATATTTTAGTTGATGCTTTCATAGAAATAACTTCTAATAATGAAGTCTGTGATCAGAAATTATCGTTTACTTATAAATTTCCTCTAACACAGAAATTTTAAGCAAATAACAAAATTATACACAATATCCAAATATATATATGCATTTATATCAATTTCTCTCTCCCTCTTTTCATTATAATATTAACACTCTTATGTAAAGGCTGTAATATATTTTCAAAATTGAAAACAGAATGAGGAAATGAAAGAATGAAGAAAGAGATAAATAGAAGATAATAGAAACAAAGTGAATAGTCATAAAGTTCCGTTAGGGGGTACGTGAGCAGTTATCCTAAAAAAAAAAAAAAGGAAATTTGTCGGAATATAGTTTTATTTAATGTCTAATTCATATATATTATTATTAATTAGCAAATACTATACATTCATTATTATTAGCAAAATTTCTTGAATTATTATAAATACTTAATTATTTATTAGGCAAATGTTGAAAAGTAAAAGATATAATAAAAATTGATTTATTCTATAAAAACTAAATATTTAGTATAAAAATATAAGATAAATTTCTTCTAAACTTTTCAAATATAATAAACACAAAATATTTTTTGTACAAGATATTATTTGAAGGCGATTTCAAATATTTCGTTGACAATAAAAGTATAACATTAAAACCCATAAAAAAATAGATAACAGTGAATTTTTAAATTGATTTCCTCTTTGATACATCGTTCAATTCAATAAAGATATTTCATTATTTGAATTGCTTATTTTTTTATTATTAATTAATTTCTATTATTATTATTATTATTATTATTATTATTATTATTATTATTATTATTACTATCATTATCATTATATACATATAGACTATAACATTTTATTTTGTCTTAATATGCGATAGTAAAAAAAACTTTATATATTGTTTATTGATTTTTTCTGCTTATTTATTAATAAAAATAATACAATGTAATAACAATTGGAAGTTATACATAATTATATTTTTACATTACATAATTGCTTTACATAAAAATGTATTCTTATAAACCTCGCGTTCGTAAATTTAGTACGATGAGGTAAGTAGGCAAATGTTTAAACATTTGATGGTGTAAGCAAGTAGATTCCATAAAGGCATGTAAAAATAAAAATACGTTAGATTTTAAATTTCTGGTTGCATAAAAATACTTTTATAACTGACTATATAACCTGTATGTACGTGTACGTAAAACTAACGTTTTTTTGTTTATTATGCATCTAAATTCAACAACTTTTTAAAACTTATTTTATAATATATTTTCCAAAATTCTGACGTATTAAAGTATGGAGAACGTAGATTCCAAAATGAATTTTCAAACACTTATGTTAAACTGCTGTATTTGTTAATATATATATATATATATATATATATATATATCATTAAAAGTATTGTATAAGATAGACTTTTTAGTAGTATAATAGATTTTTTTTTTAATTCTGATATATATTCATAGTTATTCCTATACAATCAATATATATATATATATATATATATATATATATATATACATTATTATATAAGTATAAACAATATTTACATAATTATATATTCTGACCTCGATGTTGGTTTCGAAAACTTTTTTTTTACCTTTGCGGGAGTTGAAATGAATCGTTCATTTTTCGTTAACAATATATGACTCTTTTTATATTCCTGTCTGCTTATACAAAATGATGGGATTGACAGAAATATTTTATGATTGGATTTTTCTTATAAAAATTCTATATCTTGGAATTCTTATTATTAACGGTTCTTGATTTCTTATATTTCATTACGCATGTACATTTTTCTTTTATTTTGCTATTACGGAAAATACAATACCATTATTTTATTCCATCGCAATACTTTTAATTTTATCTATCATAACTAAAGTCGTTTTCACTATTATTAATGAAATTAATTAATAAAACTACTTTTATACATCTCATATTATATAATCTTATTTTGCTGAATATAAATAAGCTATTTTAAAGATAATATCATAAATTATATAATAATATGAATAAGACACATTTATAATCTTCTTATTCAGTGTTGGTAATGTACGTTTGAATTGTATAACATAATTTATTTATATTACAAAATTTGTCGAGATAAAAAATAAATTCTCTTAACATAATAAGAATAAATAATATATTTTTATAATGATAATTTTTTTTTAGTTATTAATAACCAGATGTAAATACTTTTTGAAATCTGTGATTAGTAATAATTTATTCCCGTGAGATATGTCATTATTGGATAAATATAATGTATGGTGTATTAATAAAATAATATTATTAAAAAATATATTTTTCTAAAGAACATAAATTATATAATAAATATTTAAATTCAGGTAAAAGTTCAAAATTATAGGATTTAATAATAACTGAAGTTTATTCATAGTTTTAGTAAATGAAATAATTTTTGAAAATTTTAATAATTATTTTATTTTTACATAAATAAAAGGCCTGTTTCAAATTTGCACAATAGATCTTTCATTAAATTATAATGTTAGTAGAGTAAACTTTTACCATATAATTTTTTCATTTTATTTTGCGCAAAATAAGAAGGAGGATAATTTCTTTCGTAACTTGGAAATTTCGCTACTCTTTCCTTATTAAATAAAAATCCTAACTTTACTTTTAAAATATTATACTAGCTATTTCTTATTCTTTCTTATTATGCCCTATTAAATTATTATGCAATAAAAAATTTTAAAATGACATTTGCATAATGCGGATTTTATTGGGTCTCGCTGTCTATGGATTATGAATATATGAGAATTAATATAAATATGATATATAAATATCTTGAAAAAATACTAATATATTGATTTAAGAAAAATTAAAGCAAGTATTCTAGAAATTAAGAATAGTGCGATGTATTAAATGAAAAATTATTAAATTAAATATTATTCTATCTATGATATGTATGATTCAATATAATAAAAATTTAATTCGTAGATTTATTGGTAATAATAAATATGGTAATAAGTTAGTTAAAAAATTTATAACTATCATATGAAGCATTTATTTATCTAAATTTTTCTAAATCATAAATCAAGGATTTAGAATTTTTGAGGATCTAACAGATCTTCTCAATACTAATTATTTAAATACTAATTAATGCATTTAATACAATATTCATGCTGTTGACTATATTTATATAATACACAGCAGTCATTGACTATTGATTAGTAATATTTATATTTATGAAAGTAAAAAATATTAAAAAGAACTTATAACAATATATGCATTGATATATAGTATTTCAAAATAATGTATATTAATCTGTACTAACATGTGATCTGCATATGTTGTATAAAATTAAAATTTTCTTTTAATACAACACTTTGTATTCCAATAGTTATTATATTAGAAATAAATTTTAATATTTTTAATAATAGTGTACACTATAATGTTGCGTATTTGCCATATCGTAACGGATCATACATGATAATAAACAATTATTTCATCAAACAAGTTTATATTTATTGAGAAAAGTATGGATTCAATAATTTCTGTTTTGTAGTGAGCATTATTATGCATAAACCATTAGCATAAATTGAATTGCCTTTGTTGTATATTTTATATTATTATCGACTGTTTGTAATCGTAATTTAAGTATAGAAAGAAAGTTAAATTTTATGAATGAATCTCTAAAAGGGAACCTGGTATTTTGAAATAAAATAAGAATGTTGCAAGATATTTAAAAATTTTAATTTATACTGTTAATAGCGACTAAATTATTTTTATTTTCGCGAAATCAATTTTTTTTGTTTATTGTTTTTTTTTTTTTTTTTTTTTTATTTTTTTTTGAATATAAAATAATAATATTTATCTTTTTGGCTTTTATAAAAAAATTATTAAAATTATTTTGTTTAAGAAAATTTTAGATTATTAATTTATTAGTATGAGCTTATAGATTTTTTAAATATATTCAACATACTTTTGTTTAATTTATACGATATATGTTATTTTATATCATTTTATATTGCTTTTATCTTTTTAAGCATTTTTTTTTAACCCTTATGAACTTTACATTATGTTTAATAAACTTAATGAAGAAATTCAACGCTATTTTAATATCTATCACAACTCCATATATACATAGATATATTTTATGTATATATACATATGTAAATCTGACATCGCTTCTTTAAAAATATTATAAAATATTATTTACACTATTTACCCATAATGTCGAAAATTTTGTTTGAATAATGATTTAATTTTTTGCCAATACTTTACCTTTGCATCTTTAAAATGAAAAATATATTTATCAAAAATGTGAAATTGAAAATAAACACTAAGTTGTCAATCTTGAATCTGGTATATAGTCGAATGAAGAGTTATTTTCTCAGACAAATCGCTGTAGGCTGAAGCGATATAGTTAATCCGGAGTCTGAGCTAACTTTAGCCATCGAATAAGAGGTTATAAATTTATCAAACGTAGGGAATTTTGAAACAAAAGGAAGACTTGACGGAATATAAGGAGAGAGGAGATCAAATAGCGTAATGTAAATCCGTAAAGAGTAGCAGCATTATTTAACATGATTATGCGATATATATATATATATATATATATATATATATACTTACCTTACTATTATTTCCTAGCACGCAATTATGAGTACACAAGTTTTTGTAATAAAATATATTATCATTATTCCAATAGGCGTATGAAATAAGAAATACACTATTATTTTTAATTAATGATGATAAAACTTTTTAAATTAAATTTATATATTCGATGCGGTTATAATCATTCACGGTGATAAAGATAATTACCGTATGATAAACTGTTATTATATGATAGTCATTGTATAATACATATTAAGTTATTATACTATTAGAAAATAGTATGCAAAGGAAGTAAATATCAGTTGAAAGTTGGGAAAATCTTCTAAGAGCGCAGTTTATTTTATTTTAATGTTACAATGGCAGAGGTATATAATATAGAATAAACAGAAGGAGAATAAAAAGTCTTGAAGATTGCAATATTAATTTAAGCTCGAAAGATTATTTTATTGAAAAAATAATTTAAATCTTGAACGAGAAGAAGGCTATGCATAAAATAGTATTTTATTATTATTTTCATTTCTGATTTTAATTTCTTTTACATTAAGTTCATAAATATATGAGTGTAATTAACAATGCGCAAGTGCAAGAATACAAGAATGTAAGAGAACTTTACAATTAACAATGAATAAAATAATTCACAAAATGCTTTATAATAGCAAATATTGTATTTACATATAAATATTTTTTTTTTTTTTTTACGATGATAGAACGAATATAAAGCCTAATTTGCTCAGACCTCTAATGTAAGTATGTTAGTACGTCAGAACTTCATTTTATCGATACCATGCATCGATATATACTATTATATGGAAAAAATTTGATATATGCGAATGAACATGAAGTGGATGAAATAATCAGAACAATGTAATATGACAATTGTGATCTGTTATTATGTTCGTAAAATTTTCATTTCACTTGAAATTGTTTTTCTTCAGGGACCAAACTACTTTACGCTACTTTAGTTTCAGTGAGCTAATTAATAGAGTTACTGACGGTCTATCGCGGCGTGAGGATGTGTATACCGGACACTTACTACAGACTACCATTGCAGTAACCGCGGTACAGCTATTTGTATCGCTAATGGATTTGTTTTCCTGTTGCTCAATTAATTTGCTTAAATCAATAACCATTTGCACGTGTTCATGTATTTGGTATTAAGTTCTTTTTGAAATTCGAAATTAACGTAATAGTATTAGTGGTATTGTCTAATATAGGAACTTTTTCTATTACTGTTATAGAGTAAATGATTTATTGTAAATGTATGTCGTGTAATGCTTTTAAAAATAATGTGTGTTATTACGAGAATATGCAAATGAACGTTAATGAATGTAACAAATTTATAAAATATTTCTTTGAAATGCAAACTGTGAATGTCAATTTACCTTTATTACTGATTCTATAATATAACTAATGTTCTCATTTAAATCATGATTGAAATTTACCATGAATGTTTATTTGTTAAGATAATCTTATTTTGTCAAACGGCTGATCGTAATTAGTAAATGTAATATAGATTTAACTGGGAATATCAATGACAATTGATAAACTAAAATATTAAAATAAATATTGATCTATCTATATAGATTGAAAAATATGTATATATATATATATATATATATATATATATATATATATATCGTACATTTATCGTGGAAGAAAAAAGATTGAAAGTAATTAATGAAAATGTTAACATTTCCATAGTACAATAAATTTATTAATTAAAAACTATAAATTAAAAAATATAATAAATAAAAAATATGCATATTATTGTTGGCAATAGAGTAATTTATGAATTAACATATTATTTTAAATTATTAAATATAATTTTATGAATAAAAATAATGTAAAGGCTAATAAAAAAAGTAAAAGTAAATTTATTTCATGCGTTTATACGATCCATCATAGTATAAAGAATTTTAAGCAAAGTTACTCGAATAATTATACATTAAATTATTATTATTATTATTATTATTATTATTGTTATTATTATATGTCGATTCACAGTATTAATTTAAAATAGTTTATGAATTAAGGAGGGTGGCTAGTTATAAGGTGATAAAATTATGTATAAGTTTATTATCGGCTTTGAATTTCTTAATATATAAATTCAATTAATATACTGGTAAATAAAAATGATCGTAACTTACTGTAATAAAAGTCGTATATATGTCTATTTAAATCAACTATAAACGGGCGAATACTAAGAACTGAAAAATGTTAAAAATTTGAATGCATCGGCTGCAGAAAATGTTTCACAAAACTATCTGATATATTTTGCAGAATAATAAAATATTTCTACATTATACACGTTCTATATTATAAAATAATAAAAAGCCGCAACACGAATAAACAAGTGGATTCAGAATTGCGACTGAATCACTCATCTATCTTCCTAATTTCATAGCAGGCAGAAATTTTCAAATTATCACTCATACTATTATAGCTCAGCTTGTAAGTGATGGGAATTGATATAGTTAGGAATAATATAAATATGGTCGTGTAAAGTAAAGCTTTTTTAAAATAAATATAAAGTATTTTAGATAGTTATAAAATATATATAATTCAAAAAATTTTGTAAAACTATACAAGATTATTTCAACATTAAAAGATCTGTTCCAATATCATTAAGATAATATCATGAAGAAATAATAATTAGTAGAGCTTAATTTGCGATCATTTCTATTGATGACAGTTTTTTTTTTTTTTTTTTTTTTTTTTTTTTATAGGAGAATAAAAATTGTGAGAACTGGAACGATTTGGAACGACTTGAAATGAGTTTCTTAAACTAATTTGTTGTTTTGTTCCTAGTAGGTAGAGTTGACGATTTAATTATGCATGTCAATATAATTTCTACGACTCGGTCTATTTGATTAATTTAAATTTATTTATACGCTATTAAGGCATAGATCGAGATTGTTAGAGATGATTTTTTATAGCGATGAGCTAAATCGGTTGAAGGAAATGGTGTTGCTTACAGTATATGCCACTGATAAGCATTAGCTAGTTTGGTTGTTGATATAACAGAACCCTATGTCCTTGTTCTTGGTTTATGAAAACAGTCATTTGTTCTTAAATATAGTCATAAAATAGTTCGTTCACTTGTTATCAGAATGGCCATTCAATCGCGCTACTATCTTTGGATGGTTGTACAACACATAAGATTGAGCTTATGTCATCCTCTTGGATAGTTAGATTTTCTAGAGTCGTTATCCGAGAGGAGAGAGTTCGTTCATACATGCATTCGAGAGACAAAAAGTCGAGTCGTCTCATTTAGTTTAAATATCTTTCATTTATCCCTACTGCAAGTTAACTGGATAATTGTCTGCTACGAACATGTGCGAAACGGGGATAATTGAGTTACAGGAATAGAAAGCTATTCAATTGTTTCATTAAGCGACTATTCTTCATTATTTATATATCCATCGATTCACCTTCAAAGTTATATTGAAAACCTCTTATATTTATCTGTTATCTGATAAAAAATATAGAAATAAATCCGGTTGGACAATGTTTAATATTTATTACGTAATATTAATAAGTTTAATGTAATAAAAAGTTAAAATAAATTATGAATAGTAAGTATTACAGCAGTTGGCAATAGATGAATTTTTTAATCTATAAAATATATTAAAAACATTGCACAATTATCAAATATATAATGGATTGATTGTTATTGAGTCAAATTTTTATATTTTTATATTTCGATAAATTGAAGTGTATGAAATTATTAATTACAAATTTTGAAAAATATAAAATTATTGTTAAAGTTTTAAGTCGGCTTATTTATATCACATTCTTTACAACAAAATTTGTTATTATTAAATCCTATTTTAATACTTAATTTTTTACTTTTATTGCAATTTAAATAGAACCTTACGTACCAGAGCTTTTCTATTGCGCTTTCATAACGATTCAATATGATTGAAATACATGAAAATAAGACTATTATGAATATAAATGCTTATAATGATAAAATATTAATGCTATTCGAATGACATTGCGTTATTAAATTTACGTTTTCTTTTAGTTTATTATTGCTATTGTTTGTTGTATTGTTATTGTATGTTATAGTTTTTTAACATGCATATTATTATATGTAAAAATAATTAATTTTTTATGTATAATGTATTAACAATGTATCACCTTATGATTAATGTATAAACGATAATAAGAATAACAGGTCTCAATAATAAAATTAATATTTTACTAAAGTAATTTAAAGCCTTTAGAAAATAATAAAATAAAAATATATCCTATATTGAAAGTACGTAAGAATGAAGTTTAGCAGGAGTATTAAAAAATTGTACTATATGCGTCATTTGATAATAAAAGTCTTATATCTCTATCTGCCGACCTATGTACTTAAATATTAATTTATGTAAATATAAATATAAATATTTTTCTAAAGTTTTCATTATTAGCTTTTCAACGTGTTCGCGTAAACATTGAGTATCATATATTTGTAATTTATTTACTATTACTATCTACTATTAATGTCTACTTTCTTTAGTACTACTTTATTAGTAGTAACTTTTGTCATGACCACTATATCTTGTATCGATAACTGCTCATAATACTGTATTAGTATAATCTTTATTAGAATGTTAAATTGAAAAATTATTAATACACTTTATTACAATATCAATATTTAAGGTGCTAAATTGATAACATGTGTTAACGAAATCTTACAATGTCGAAATAATTTGCATTACATATGAAAATAACGATTTTATGATTTCAACATAAAATTTCAACAACAATAGATCAACATTATTAGAAAGCTAAAAATAGCCTTTGTATCATTTAATCAGTAAATGGATTTGGCTTTGGCAACGACTAAAATGAACTAAAACACACGCAATCTACAAAAGTGACTCTATATGGACATTCGTCTAATGGCAAGTATGAGCTCGAGTATTCTGCGCATATTTCGCACTGGTCGAGGGAGAATAGCCCAAGAAAATCTCGTTAAGGACGGATGAGCAAGAAGGTAGTGAAGCTCATAAATTCTGTGAACGTGGGCTTTAATAACGACATTTTACATTATAAACGAGAGAGTTCTGTGAAAAATTATGTGAAGATCTAATTCATTTTTGGCAGAAAAATAAAAGAATTTTTTTTTAATGTATGCAATTTAAAATTTTCAATATTTCGTAATACTACGGGAATCGATCGTATTATGAAAAACAACTAGGATGAATGAAAAAAAAAAAAAAAAAAAAAAAAAAAAAAAAAAAAAAAAAAAAATAATAATAATAATAGATTTTAGAAATCCAATAGTATGATTATAGTTTTTAAGAATTTGAAAAAAACTTAAGAGCACTAAATTATTTTATGATTATAAAATTATCGAATTATCGTTAAAATTATTTAATATTGACATAACCTTATCCAAATTAATAATTTTTACATCATACATAATAATTAATTATAAAATAATTTATCTACATTTATAGTTTAAAATATATTTTTTTTTTAACAGTGAAGGGATATATTTTTAAATGATTATTTATTCATCGAATCAATCAATATTTTAGATAATTAATAATTAATATTAAAAAATTATAAAACAACATATTTATTTAAAATGTGAATGAATTGTTAATGAAACTTTGTAAAAATTAATTTTGTAGTTTTTAATTTTAAATGATAATATTTGAACAATTTTTTATATTAATTTTAAGTCCGAGTAAGAATAGCAAACAAATATTAATTTCAAATTTGAGGAATTGTTAATTAGATTTCCTTTTGTCAAAAGTGTTTCTCATTAAACAATAGTGTGTAAATAAATTAAAAATTTTCTCTTAATATCCAAGCGAAAATTTAAAAGTTTTTATTTTATACTTTTCATGTAAGCTACGAGGCATGTAATTTTATATAAATTTATATAAATAATTTCTTTGATAATGTCTATTATAGAAACAATTTTTATCGAAGAACTTTGTATATTTATTAAATATATTTTCAAATATATTTTATTTATGAAAAGCATATATTTATTAATGACTTTACTTGTTATAGTTTATCTGATAGAACGATGAAAAGCAAAACATAAATAATAATAATCTACATCTATTTTTCATTAATAATTAAATAAATAATAGGGTAAAATAAAATTTTTTTTAAAAATTACACATTATATAACCATTAGTTATTGTAATGGTATTAGAAACAGAATAATTATTAATTCAAGAACTAGTGGTACTGAAAAATTGTTTATGTTTATGTAGCTTAAATTATTTAGTAATTATATTACAATTATGCATCAGATTATTGTTGGACGGATTAATTAGATTTTTAGCTTCAAATTAATTTTTAATTGCATATTTATTTGTGATTTTAGTGATTTTAAATAATGAAAATATTTTGATTATTTTTTAAAATCTCGTGTAGATTCGAAATGACTTAATATTATTATTATAACATAATATAAAAAATTTTGGTTGTCTAAAGTTAATATGTTCTGAAAATATGCAATACATTTCAAATAATATATTGTACAATTGCCATGGCAATTCTATTTGAAAATGTTATTATTAAACTATTTTCTTAATGTTTGGAGAAGTTTTATTTCAGAATGTACTTTTTTATATAAATGCAATTAATATTAATATTATAAATCATTTATTAAACAAATAATTTACAAAGAAGATAAAAATAATCGTAGTTAATAATTTGTATTAAATCATATAAATATTTATATTGCTTGTGTTAATTAAAATTTTCATTGATTTTTTTCAATGCAAATGATTTTTCGATGAGAAACATTTAATAAAAATATATTGAGAATCTTGTTATTTTTATATATCACAACTCTAGCTATATTTGTTACTAGATGCAAGAACTCCCATAAAGTAAAGATTTATCGGCGTCAGCTTCAATAAACAATGGCTTCGTCGACAACTCGCACGAACTTGCAAGATTTTCTTTTATCCTATTCGAAATTCTGATTGAAATCCATTGGTTTTATTATAGCTAGTAAACACGATAGTAAATTAGACTGAGTTATTTTTTTTTTTTGCTTGAATTATAAATGAGATTGTATAAGAATATATCTTTTTATTCCTCAAACAAAAGAATATAATATTTGTCAAGTCAACACACTCAAGTTTGGAGATATTGATTCCTTTTCCAACAAAAAATACTTCACCGAGAAGATACGAGATTTATAATATGATTATATTATATTTGCTTAACATAAATTTAAAATAGATTGAATTACAGATAAGAGTTATGATTATATATTAAATGTTTATAAACAATCGAAATATTTATAAACAAAACTTTGTATATCTTTTTTTCATTAAATTTTAGATTACGTTTCACAATGTATTTGTATCGTTTCAATAAATTAACGTAGCGTTTAAAATAAACTATTTTCAAACAATTTTTACAACATATTTAAAAATAATTTAAATGGCAAAAATTATATATTTACCTTTTTTACTTTATTCCCTTGAGGCAAGGATTATTTTTCAATTGAAAAGTTTTTAACATTTTTTATTCTCATTCAGACGAGAGTGGTTGTTGGCAAAATTTCTATAATCATAATATTTAAATACATCAATTATCAAATGCCAATTTTTTTCCTGACATAATTTCTCTCTCTCTCTCTCTCTCTCTCTCTCTCTCTCTCTCTTCTCTCTTTTTACCTGCATATGGACTAGAAATTGAAAATGGAAATTCAAATCATGAGAAAAGGGTAGCATGGAGATCGCTTCCATTGCACGTCCCAATGAACACGGACGATGCTTACGGACAAGCGTATGATCGTCAAATAATTGAGCATAATGACTATTTCACTCGAAAGATGCAGAAATGAAATATTTGGCTCCATAAATTCTCGACAAATAATTAATTACGCGATTCGAGTATTATTTCTTAAGGATAGTAATTTGACAATTAAACATCAGAAATATAATTATTATTTATTTTTCAACTGTACTTGATTTTAAAAATTAAATATATTTTTCCTTCAAACGTATTTTCCAAGGGAAATGAAAAAGATGGAAGCTTAGATTTTCATTTATATTTCTTGAATATTATTATTCTATTATTAATCGGTATACATATGTATATGTCATTTTAATTTTCAAAATTTAACGTATTTTAATAAGATCGACAAGTTTTTATACAAATTGTATATAATTAAAAGATAGCAAGATGTCTATAAAATGTGTAATTGTAAGATGTTTATTTTTCTAAAACTGTTGATTTATCTATAATAGACTTATGATAAAACAGAACTTTTAAAATTCAAATAGTAACTTTTTAAATATCATAGAACTTCTAATTAAGAGCAAATATATCTTTTCTTATGTTGATTTATCTTTCATAAAGTAGCTCTTAAAATAGTTTATTTCTTTGTTTTTAGAATCACGGAAAGTTTTAAAATAATTTCAAATTATATGCTTATTATATCAACTCCATACCTATTTTATTTGCACTTTAGAAATAAACAAAAGTACATTACTTTGTTATAATAATTTGATCCGTTGTCCATTTTATAATGTGTATATAGTAATTATTTTATACGCCTCTATATATATATATATATATATATATGCGCTTGTGTTTGTGTTTTTTTACATTTTAAATATAAATTATATATATTTAGTTTTTTCATTATAGTGTCGATGTAGACTTAATTTCACAACATAGCGATTATATAATATAAAACAAGACTGTTAAAATAAAAATTATGCCGTAGGATAATAATTAAACGACCTCGAAAATTGCGAAAAACTCGCAATGTATTTCTGTGAAAAATGCATCTCGGTACCTACAAGTTGCCTGCTTTTATTATCATTTCTCGACACTCAAGAATATTAAAAACTTGTGGCTGCAATCGAGATTCTACGTTGGTAATTCATTGTTATTTGTACGCACTAATTCCGGAGCAAGAAGAGATCGACGATTCAATTAATCACGATCGAAGAGGATAATAATAAATGCCTCATGGCGCTGTAATTGGCATCATTTATGATGTCATAAGAAAGCTTAGATGAATTTTTTTTAATGGATTTTACAATTTAATTTAAAAACTGAATTATTAAAAAGTGAAAACATGCATGTATAAATTGTTCAAATTTTGTTTTGTTTTGAATACCTTTCACATAAGAATGTAATAACGCAATGAAAATTATTTCTACAGAAATAAGTTATATTTAAAAAATATCAATAGTATTATTAATATATATTGTATAATTCTCCTAATATCGAAGGTTTAAATGTATGTTTTTTTTTTAACTTTAAATGTTTCACGACCTTAAATATTTATATTTTTACGTAAGCCTTATAAATAATATCCCCCTCGCCCTATATATATAATAAATAAAGATATAATAGATACAGCAAAGGCCATTTAGCGATATAAAATTGCTATTAATTTATTTTCAAAGCTTATCTAATATATTTATATTTTTAATTAGTTTAAAAATAAATTTGAGTTGAATAATATATATTTTAATTTAATATATTTCGTTTAATTCATACGTGAACTACGAATACTATACATTTCTAATATATTTAGTTTTCAATATCATTGCAATTATCAAACGTATCGACATGGAATGTTATATGTCAAGTGACAAATAAATAACAATGACATTTTAATTCTTTAATGAATTCTCTTAATAGATTCCATTTGAAAGCATCAAATATTAAAATTCTATTGTCAACAAAGTTTTTAATTTCATATTTAACAACTATTTCAGAAGGCACAATATACATTATTTTATAATAATTCATGTATTTTTATTTAATGAAAACGAAAGTCGTTCGTCTGGAGGATAAAATATGTTACGGGGAAAACTATAATTGTTATTAATATAATTCATGAACTAAATTTCATTATGCATGTTATAATATATATTATTATTCATTATGTCAATGTAGACAATTAAAATTAGTTAATTATGTGCTTAATTTTACTTATTAAATAATTGATTTTTTATTTTGATATGATATCTTAGAAATATTTATTAAATTGTATTCATGTAAATTCTATAATGTTTTTTCATCAACGTAATGGCTTGTTTTTTAATTATTTATTTATTATAATATTAAATTTTTTCAATTGAAAATTAATAGTATTTTTAATTGATAAATTATTCTTTTATATTACTATAATATTGCTACATTTATTTTTACAATAAATACTCCAAGAGAATGTTCATATTTAGATGTCAGTGTTAGAGTCTCCTTATAATAAAATATAAATAAAATATATGATATTTTATAAAGAACTAATTACACATAAGTATGATTGAATTATAAAATTCTCTTACTAGATTTATTTTTGAGTATCAAAAATATTAATTATTTGACGAAAACTTAATTATTTAAGTACATATTCTTTTACGTATTAGGCATTGTAATATATTGTATGAATAGGGATATTATTATTATTATTGTTGTTGATAAAATTGACAATACTAATGAGGTAGTGCCGATAGGATTTCTCAAAACTAAAACTTTGCCGACATTCGTTTATCATTCTACTTAGTTCAATAAAGCATCGACAAAGTCTTTCTTGCACCATATCCCCTTCCCCACTCTAGCTCTTTCTTATTTGAAACTTTGTTTGTCTAACTTTCTCTCTTTCGATACATATATGCATATATTTGTTTCTCCCTTTAATCGCACACAATCATACAACCATTAAACACGTAAAAGCTGATACACAGAAGCATTATGAATCTCTTATCTCATGTTACTATAGCTTTCATTGAAAGGAAAAAGGAAATGTCTAATGTAAGATAAGCAATTGAATTAAAGTCTGATGCAAATTTATGTATTTAATACCAAATTAACTCTTCAAATGATGTGATAATAATTATTATGAAGTATGCTACGCAATCAATAAAAGGTAACTACTTTATGGAGCTATCGATGAACTAATAATAATAAAGAAATTATTTAAAATTATAAATTAAATAGAGCTTTTAATTTTATTGCACGATATGTTGAATAATATATTATTACAGTATGATTTAATTTATACATAAATGAAATTTTTTGTACAGTAAGTTTTGTTGATAACCGAAATTCTAAATATACTAAAAAATGTTCATTTTTATATTCTGGAAATAATTAGTTTTTATGTAACGTAAATTTATATTTCGAAATATTTCACATTCATCCAAACAATTAATTAAAATATGAATGTTTGTTTTATTATCTTTAATCTAATGGAATCATTTCATGTTTTTGCATTATCATATGCGTGAATTTCATTAATATTAATTTCTAAATTATATAATTATAATTTTATTGGAATGGAATATGACATTTTTAATTGTTAAAAGAATATGCACACAGAAAATCTCAAATTGCGTATCGACGAGTAATTATTATCGACAAAATCATGATGATTATTGCTTTTAGTTTGCTTTTCAATTAAGTACAGTTTTTTAATAATATATTTTCTGTAATAATTGAAATAAAAGCATTAATAGTTTAAATTTAATGTCAATTACGTAATAGAATGTGGAATAAATTATAACAAAAAAATATAATTATAAAACTGTAATGGTCGTTTTATTTATACTCCAATAACAAAGAGCATCTATTTTATATTTTAATACATGACTTATAATATGTAATTTATTATAATGTAATATTCACACGATGGATATGAAAACTGTTTGTAGGTGAAAATTCACGAACGATTCCTTTTCGAAGCGAAGCCAAACTCAGCCTTATCTTTGTCAGATATCGGAACATGTTGAGCATCAGACTTACATCCTCGCAAATATCGTTACTCATCTCCTATTTTCCATTATAGTACGAGTTATGATTTTATTTGTACTAGTTTTAAGTTTCAGTAAAATATTTATTAGTATCAAATTGATGTACAATTAATTATTTTTGCAATCAGGCAATGAGTAGTAGGCAAAAGTTTTCAATGTTTAATAATTTCATATTACATCAATTTCAATTGAATAAAATTTTTACGATGCAAATTAAATTAATAGAGCTGCAGCAATTAAGAATATACATTACAGTATTTATAGCAAATAAATTTATCAGCACTGATCTATAAATGAAATTTTATTTACATAATAATAAATATTCAGTATACTGTGAATAAATACATATGCAATATAAATAGTATGAATTTTTTTTAAATAACTTAAAAAAAATTAGCAATAGGAACATTAAATAGAAAAAATTGATAAACAATTTTATTTATGTCTATGTTTCATCGTAAGAATATTAAATTTTAAATATTCTATGAATAAAAATTTCAAAATTATAATGTTCGTATGCAATCATTTTCGTAGATCGAAAAAAATAACGTATTATCTTATTGTTTGAAAATATATATATAGAAACAAAATTAAATAGAACTGAAAAATATATTTGTAACAAACTAAGTTCAAAATTTTTAAATCTTTATAATTTGAAATAATTATAAAAAAGAATTTTTTACTCCAACTGGTATTATAATGTAATTGAATTCTATTTAAATTAGAAAAACTATTATGCACATATAATATACGATAAAAGCATTTTATAAATATAATGATATTAAATGTATTAAGCATATAAATTAAATTAGAAAAGATTTTAAAGTATTCCAAATTATGTTTATGTCACATCTAACTATGTCAGATCTAACAATATCTATAGGAGAATAAATAGAAAGTTGTAAAATAAATAAAAACAATTTTCTTATCCTTCAATATAACAAGTGCGACAATCTTTTGTATGCTTTCAATAAGAAATATGGATCATATATTAGAACCTAGATAAAAAAAAAAATGTATCAATGCTTTTGTTATATAATACTATATTCTTTAATTATTAAACTATTCCATATATTAATATCACAAAATATATTCAATACGATATTACTTTTTAATTTTAACTTTATATCTCTAAAAGGTTTCAATTTCAATTTCATTACTTTTTACTTTAATAATTTTTCAACACTAATTTTTTTTTCAAGAATAATAATTTGTAATTAAAAAATTTTTTTTTTTTATTAAAATATTGGATAGAAATATTAGTGATTATCTTTTGAGAGATAGAGAGAGAGTAGTTTAAACTATAGTATTAACACTTTATAATCCTATGTTTCAGTTAAGTCACTTCTGGCTTTAATTATTTATTCAAAATACTTAAAAACGTCGTTAAATAAATTTTTATTGCCGTGAAAAGTAAGTAAACAAAAGACATCTATTACTTAAATGTTCTGGAATTTACTGTTTAATATTTATATTTAAACTATGTTTAATATTTTAATAATAAATATATGTTGTAATTATAGTTAATTATTTTGCTGAAGTAAATAAAGATAATTTATAATTCAATTACATAGTATTTATAGTTTATCACATCTATTTATTTCAATGTATTATATGCATTATAATGTTGTATTGAAATGCTTATTAGTAATTAATAAAAATCTATCATAACGTCAAAAGGCCATTTTAGGAGATAAATATTTGAAAATTATTTATTAAAATTATTTTCATGTATATAAGTAATTGCAAGTACATTTTTGTGTTATATTTTATTTTTAATACATTTAATTGTATTTGTAGTTCTTTCTTTTTTTTTTAAATAATTTAAAATCAAACTAAAACGAATGCCTTTCCTAAGATTAAAATATTACATCGTATTCAACGTAGAACAAATCATGTTTATACACATTTGCGTACGTACAGATAAAAAACACTCGTCAATGCATACACACACAATCATAGACTCGTGCACACGCAGCCAAACAAATAAACAAGGTAACAATCGCTAGCGCGCGCGCGCGCGCGGTCACACTGATTAACATAGATCATCATTGAACATCAGAACTTCATTTTTGTTACAAAAATACATTTTAATGTGATAGTTTAAAAATAAAATATCTATTCTTACATATTAAAATATGTTATTTATAAAAGAACCATTAGAATTTAAAACAGATTCTTTATAAATACAATATATTGTTATTAAGTAAACTATAAGTTTTATTGTATCCCTGTATGCGTATCCTTATTATTTGCATTCATAATAATTATAATAATTATAATACAAAATACAGAATGAAAATTTTCATCATTAGATTTTAGTTAATAAATTGTTTAATAAAATTTACTTTATAATAGTAAATTTATTCCATAAACATACTATTTTACATAAATTCTACATAGTTTTAATTAATAGATAATTTATAGTTTTAATATAAAATTATATTACTAAATTGTGGGATTATATTACTAAAATCGGGGAAAACTAAATATTTTTAAATCGAAAAAATATTAAAATAATTTATAGATGTCAATTTTAGTTATGTAACGTGTACATATAAACACCTTTCAATGCTATTGATAATTGATACTGAAGTAATACAATTATCTAATACATCTATATTTTAATTAATACCACAATTTAATATTGTAGCCTACATATTATAATCCAATAATATATGAAATTTGTTCATGCTGTCATGTATATAACTTAAACACATATATCTAGCTGATTTCTAATAATTGTATATAATAAATTAAATTTTATTAAGATAAATTAAAATTAAAAGAAAATTAACTACACAAACATTAGTAATTTGACTAGAAAGAATAGTCATCATAAAATCTGTAGATTCGAAGTTGTTTCATTTTGTTATTTTGTTATTTTAAATAATAATAATCAATTATTAATCATAACCGAATATAGAACAAAGTTCCATCAATGTGATATGATATCGATCATTAAAAATGTTTTGAAATTATTAAATGAAAAACAGCTGTAGAATTAATAAAGTGTATAAGTTTTTTTCTCACAAAGATATAAAGAAAATTCGGATAACGAAAGCCAAATGTATTGTTAACATAAACGAAGATGACGTGTTTTATAAAAAAAGAAAAACAGAGTGTTCTGAATTTTATTTTCAATCAATCGATTATTATAAATGACAATGAGGATAATATTTTTTTTTTTGTTTTTTTTTGTTTTTTTTTTGTTTTGTAAATTATTTTTTAAGAATATTTCGAGTAAATGCTATGATGTAATTCGTAAATTAGGCATTTATTCGCTACATTAAAGCAATTACTTGTGTGAAGTAAAAGAAAAAAAATATTATTTTATTTGAGGATGATTTTGATATCCATTCAATATAAAAATATAAATGGCTTTATGAATAAAGTCAAAAGTTAAAATATTCTTGTTGAAACAATACATTGTTTTCTTTTAAGCTATATAAAACAATACATGAGTTATGATTTTATAGTAGTTGAAAATAATATTACAATATTCATATTGATGTCTGTCAGTAAAAAATTTTATTCTCAAATAAATTTATATCATTTCAATGGAGGGGTGTAATCTTTCCTTTATCGAATAAAATATTAGTTGTACTATTGAGTATTTAAAATGGAAACTTGAAAAATATATTACATCTCTTAGACGATAACAAACAATATATTGAAATGTAAATATTTAACGAGTATTTTTATTATATTTATGTTGTATTTGAATAATAAGATCAAAAGTTGATTTATATCAATAATTTAATTAAATTATAATTTGTTAATCGAATTCAACCTAATTGCTTATTTATTAATTTAATGTAAAATATCTGATAATGTATACTTTCACAAATTAATTTAATATTAAGTTTTTATAAATTTTTAAGAGCTCACTATAAGGATATAATTATATCTTTTTTACATATTTGTCGATAAGGCTACTAAACGTTATTTCTATATTCTTTGTTTTTAAAGTATATTACTACTTTATTTGTTGGGGGTTTTCAACAAACTGAAATGTATTATTGAAAATGAAAATGAAATTTTTTTTTTTTTTTAATATATATTTAACTCTTAAAAGAAAGATTACATAAGCGAATAAATATTAAAATTTTTATCCTCGAAATATTTTTATAGAAGCTGCTAAGATTGAATTATCGCTAGTAGAAATATTAAATATTATTTAGTTTAATAGATAAAATGTTCTTAAAATTCTTTCGAATTAAAACTATTAAATATTACAAATATAAATTACAAATGTATTAAGCAAATTTATAAATATTTAGTAAAAATATTATAATTGACCAAAGTATTAGTAATATTATCACAATCTAATATTTAACAACTAAGCGTAGCTTTACCTGTTTAATACATGTTTGTAAATTAAAAAATTTTTTTTATTAAAAATGTAAATTTTATTTTCTACAATGTTGATTATATTCAATACAAATTAACTGTATTAATTGTTCTCAAATTAAATGAATTATTGATTTGAGCATTAAAACACACTTAAATATGAATTATATGATATTTAATCACTTTTATTTAACAAATTACATGTACATACATTTTTAATAGTATTTTTATTGTAAATTATAATGACATATTTAATCTTTTTAACAATTATTAAAAAAATATTATTGCTTAAACGTATGATTTTACGTATGCGAGGCATATTTCAAAAATATTTTTTGTAAATTTAATCTATCTACCTTCAGATTTCAATGGACGATTCAATTGCAAAAGAACAATATTAATATTGATATTGATTTTTAATTATAAATCTAGAGCTTATAGCATCACCGTCTGAATGTCACTTCAACTCTCTTTAATATCAAATGTATAGTATTTCAGCAGCTTAAATAAAGCTTTTAAGGCATTGCATTTTGAGCGTCGCGATTCATTGATTTCTATTCAGCAGACAGTTTGAAAATTAGTTCACTCAGTGCTCGCGATTTAATTGGGTCATCGAACACTGTTGATATACTTTAAACTCGCAATTTTATAACTTTCATGGAATGAATTCGGGCTAATCATCGGCCAATCTCATTATCTAATTATCTTATTATTCTGTTGTATATACATAAAAAAAATATATATATAAAAAAATAATAATCATAATAATTCGATCAATTGTTTATTCGTGGATGTATTTATTTCAGAGATATTGCATTAATAATTCCTTTGGCTAAGAAAAAAAAATTGCCGTATGAAAGTTAATTATTAAAAAATTGATTAATCATTCACTTATTTACTTTTGATACGTTTTTTAATAATAAAAGTTTTCATTTCATTATTATAATATAATAATAGTTTTTATTAATTAGTCGTATTATTACAACCATTTTTTTTTTTTTTTTTTTTTAGTAATCGAGACGAGTTTGAATATTAATGTTTTAAAAAACCATTACTCACACGTGCTTTTTAACAATTAACAATTAACGTTTTAAAATCAAGATAAATAATGAAATTTTAAGGCTCAATAAATATTGATTTAATATTCTCATTCATATTTGTCGCTTTAAATTGCATTATAAAACTTCACATAAGCACAACAATTGTTATTTATTCAGTGCGATATATGCGTAATGTACGTAATATAAAAATAATATTGAAACGCTCATACATTAGGATATTTTGCGAATGAACACAGCTATTATTATTCCATATTTGTAAAAATTCACTTTATATCATAATAGGGAAAATTATCTTCTAGGTAATTTCTATTTATGAGAGGCCTTTTGCCTGCCATACTTCTATTAACCTTGTCGAGTTGACTTATAACGCTTTCTCATAAATTATGAGGTACGGGAGGCTTGACAGCAGTCAGCTATTCTCTGCTACTTTCAAATATGTGAAGTTTCAGGGAACATCCGCTGAGGTAGAGATATTTACCAAAGGAAAGTGATAGAATGGGAGTATTGACCCGATCATAG
Source organism: Ceratosolen solmsi marchali (assembly GCF_000503995.2). Lineage (NCBI taxonomy): Eukaryota > Metazoa > Arthropoda > Insecta > Hymenoptera > Agaonidae > Ceratosolen > Ceratosolen solmsi. Next base: position 5,279,848 of record NW_011948428.1, on the reverse strand, counting down.
CTATAGCGCGAACTGGTACCGCACCAACGTGAGACCAGACGAAATTTTTCGCAATTTTCTCTTTTCACTCCTTGTGATTAGACGAGCATCTCTAATATCTCTGACACTAGTAAAGTAATATAAATAATAATTATATGTTAACACAGTGCAAATAATGAAACTGACAATCATTGGAAAACATTCCATAATTTAGATCTTAAAAGCCCCTTCAAACCCCTTCACGACAATAACAACAATTAATAGTAAAATAACAATTATTACGAAAATAATGAAAATAATTTTTAGTAGATTTTTTTGTTCTGATTTTCAGAAATATTCAAAGGTTAATTTAATTCAAAGGTTAAACTTAATGTTTCAAATAATAAAAGAGTATTAAAACAAAAGACGTTTTGATCGAATCATTCGTATATCGTTTTATCGATTCGTATATCATATATTTATTTCTGACAACTGTTTTTAAAATATGATTTTGTTTTTATTATGATTTTAAAAAAGTGAAACTTAATTTTTTTTATCGGAATTACATTTTATGTACTGTTATAATTCACGATCTTTGTACATTCGGATCATTAATTATTCCAAATTCATTTAATATAGTTAATAATCTTTACCTACAATGATTAAAGAGTTAATTACATAGAACTTGTATTGAGATTATTTTCAAAATAAACTAATTGAACATATATTATTGTATTGATTAAAAAAAAAAAAAATAATATTGATAGTAAAAATATCCATGTATAATAGGTAATAATTAAGATAATTAATATTATATTGTTTAAATTTTTGGTCACTAATGTCATTAATAGTGTATGCATTTTCAACGCCTAAAGCAGCCAAAGTAAAATCTATATTCATGGTTTTTCCTAATTTTGCTAACCACCAACAATTTTCTTCAAATTAAGTTCAATCAAAATATTGATAACCGTTAATTATTAATAAAATAATCGTTGCATCTATATAAATGATAAATATTTACTGTAGAAATGGTGATATAATAACAATGAGTAAATATTATAAAATCATTAACATGTAATACCGTCTTGTACATCAAATATGAGATAATTGGTAATTGAATTTTTTTATTTAAGGTCATTGAAGCTATAAATTAAAATGCTTGAGGTACAAAAATTGAATAATTCTCTCGCCGATGAAATTTTAAAAAATAGTTGAAAACGAAATTTACTAAGCGACTCTGTTTTCAATTGAATTGTGTTTATCGGAAAATTTCAATGTCATTACTACTTATAGTGCAGAATGTACAAATGTGTAACGAATAATTGAAAAGTGAAATTCATCGATTTTGATGATATATATCGCGCTTCGCGTGATTGGTATTTTAGAGGAGACGCAAAGGTGCGGTCGATTACATTTCAGTCATGACTTACCGTCGCTGTTTAGCTGGTAATAACGTAGCAATGCACGCAATAATAAATGAACTAAGTGAGATAATGAGAAAGCATAAAGTAATAATAAGTTTCATATAAATTTAATAAATTACATATTTCAGCATGTATAAATCATTATATGGTATATAAAGAACTCAGGAATATTTTATTATTTTACAAATTGTTTATATGTTTATTAAGAAAACTTTTAATCACTTGTATTATCAGTCATTTTAATAATGTCTTATCGTATTATCAATTGCACATGCCGTTGTTAATGAAAAATATTATAAGTTTTACGTGTATTATAGAATTGACATTTTATTATATGTTATTATAGAATTAAATTAAATTGTTATTCTTATATACAAATTAAAGATTTATTCTATTTAACTAATACGTCTATGTATGTGCGATGAGCTTTTATTTATGATGTATAGATATGTTAGTGTATCAACAAAAGTATTTCTATTATTTTTTTTTTATAATATTTTTTAAAAACATTAATAATTACCAATAATAATTAATAATTAGAATAAAAATTTTATTTTAATGTATTATGCACATGCACACATAAATATATATATATATATATATATATATATATATATGCATGTATATATAGTTTTTACCAGTACAATTAATTAATTAGACAAATTATTTAATTGCTTATTATTATTTTAAAAACAACTCCGAAATGAAATAAATTATTTATAAATTTGGAAGTTCTATATTTTAACTTAATAAAATTATAATTATTATTTTATTCAGATTCTTAAAAATATCTACGTATACGAAATTACGTTAAAAATAATTTTGGTCATTTTTATTTTTATCGAGACATCTGACTCTTTAATCAATAATTGAGGTGGGCTACATGCATAATCCAAATAAGGAATGAAAGAGAATAATTAATAATATTAGAAAGAAAATCAATAGGAAAATACGAATATATTATGTATCTAAGGTAAATACAATGTGAAATAGCAATTTTAATTAGTAAAAATTACAAAAATTAAAGCTATAAGTTTTTTTTTCACTTAATATATTAAAATATTTATCGATAATATAAAATAATATTTTAACATAATAAGTATGCTGAGATAATACAACCATATTATATATAAAAATAAACAGATATTTATTAAGTGGTAGGCTTTTAGGAAAAAGTCAGATGTTGTGAAAAAAGGCTGATAATTGAATTTTATGAAAAAAGCTCTGTAATGAAGTAATGCATTAAAGTGAAGATAAATTTACTAATATTTATAGAATTTGTAAGAGTTGAGAGAGACTACACGATGAATAATTGTATAAACTTGTACGCAAGATCATTGCGAAGTAGGTAAAATATCACGGCGTCGCAATTAGTTATTCCAAGTAGTGTAGGACAATGAGCTCAAAATGAGAATTACTATCTTCCAAATACTTTAAGCGTTGGCTGAACTCGAATCATTGCGAATGCTCGTAACCTGCGAGCTGCTTTATTAAATCAAATGCTGTAAAGAGGGATGCCGAGTCTATTACTATTATTAAGTGCATGTGCTGAATCTTTAACGTAGTGACTCAATAACGTCCATGGTATTTAGCATAAGTAAATAAGACGTGAAAATTCAAAGCATTTAACGTTAATTGTATCATGCAATTACTTAGTTGCCCTTGCCAATTTCGCTATTATTATGACTAGATGCTGACAATAAAGAAAATATATGAGATAAGTGATTCGAAATCTTGAATAAAAATATTGCAATATTAATTTTAACTGTATTAAATTTTTTTAAAAATTATTTAATTCTTAAAATACTTACTTTCAATAGAGAAAAAACAGTTTTAGTTATATTTTCCATTTCTTTTGTCAAGAAATTCGGCAATCATTAGTAGTTCTTTCATTAGAATGTCCATTAATGAAATTATATAAATGGATTATTTCATCATATATATATATATATATACTACTCTCTTGGAATATTAAATTAAATTACCGATTTAAAAAATATTAAATAAGTTTGATATTATTTCCATATCGATCAATTTTTATTTCGCTTAAATATATAAGATAATTGTTATTTATGATAATAATTAATAATATATTAAGTAATTTTGAATATTGTAGAAGAAGGAGAGGCGCGCTTATAATTTTGTTAAAGTTTTAGAAATATGCACAATGATTTCATGATGCCATTATTTACAGTAACTTTTCATCTAGAAAAATCATTTTTGTGCAAAACTGAAATTTTATAAAAACAACCATATTTTTTTCCTTTTCATCAAGTGAAAAGTAATTGAGACGTACGAGGCACTATTGAATTTGCATCTATCTACTAGAAAATCATCCTTTCTTCAAATAATATGGTAAACTTTTTAAAAATAAACTTAATATATGGAAAGTTTCTGAAAATAATATAAAACTGAACCGCAATTTTGCTACTTAAACCATGATATTCGTTAAATTAGTTTTCACTTTTCCATCTTCTTTACCTGTTTACATAGCATTGTGTTTTGTTTTTTAAGTAAGCATAATCTATTAAGAATTGATTAATCGTATCAAGTTTTCAATCATTTCAATGTTATTCATTCCTTTAGTATATATTCTTTAGGAATTATTCAATTCTATGGCGTTACTAAAACATATTCTGTGGAGTTTTGTAACTAAAATATCAACAAGCCAATCATCATCTTGACTCGATTGTTTTTGATCGTAAAACACTTTTTATTTTAATTTTTAATAATGTTTAAAAATAATAATTCCTAAGGATAGAAATGGAAATTTTCATTAGATTTAAATGATTTTATGAATTACTAGCTGAATTAATTCTATAATTGTCTTTAATTCTATATAATGATAATACAATATGAGAAATATACATCATGAGAAATATAATTACATAGGTATTTTTTTATTTAAACGATAATACAAATCCTTTTATCATTTTAAACGATTAAAAAGAGGGAAATATATGTGCAGCTCAAACTATCTTCACGTATAAAACAACAAAAAAAAAAAAAAAAAAAAAAAAAAAAAAAAAAACTCTTGATTTTTTATTGACACATTTTCGTTTTGTACTTTCTTCGATCTCAGCCGTTGAGGAGTCTTAGAGAAATGTACAATTTTCCCGGCTCGAGCGAATGATGTACCGCCATATGCTACCTAGTCATTCGGTTAGTATTTACGCCCCTCTGATCTCACGAGCACTAACACTGAAGAATGAAGTCATTTAGAATTGTGCTTAGTTGCAAGACGACAGTAAGTCGAATATGTCTTCGTAGAATTTTGTTGAGAAGTCTTACGAATTGTTGAGTTACTTCCACGTAAATACTTTTTCATCCGATTTCTCTGCGTTGCATGTATTTCAGTGTTACAGAAAATGCATGTAATGTACTCATAAATATGCGATAAGATTCTTATTAGAGATATGAAATTTGATTGCTTCGGATCAATTAAAAAAATTTAATTAAAAATCCAATACACCAATGTATCGTTGTAAAACAAAATGTCTCTCGTTCTTACTTCATTTAATAGTGATTAAAAACCACTCCGTTGATTCAAAATAACAAATTTTATATATATATTGCATTATGTATTTTCTAAAACATTAATAAATATTATTTTTGTCATTTTGATTAATCTAATATGTCATCAAAATATACCTTCCAAATATTGCGTTTATAGAAAATAGGCTATTAACAATATAAAGTATTTTAGTTTCTTTTTTTTTTTTTTTTTTTTAAATTTATCGTATTCATTTTAAATTCTAGTGCAATTGACAAAAAATCTAATTGTATGAATATTATGTTTTATATGAACAATTTGAATCATTCCTGTTAAAGAGAATAAGGTCAAATAAAGTGTTAAATTATGTATCACACACACACGCGCGCGCACACACACACACACACACACACACACGCACACACAGTTAATTTTATAAAATATTTATCTCCTTTCTAATATTCATTCAATCTTTTAATTTTTTTAATTTATATTCCTAAATAATATACTCAAATCAGATATTGCATATTCATTATTTTATTCAGATATGCATATTTATTAGTATTAATGTTCTTTTTAATAAATTCAATAAATTAATCTGATTTAATCCTCAAGGTTCATTAAATTACTTTGCGAATATATTAAAAATCATATATATTTCATTAAAACTATTCTTTTATATTTAATTGAAGATGTCATATTTTATTGCTATGTCGAATTTTAAACATTAAGTGATTAAGCAAAATTCTTTCTTGAATTATTAATTGAACTATATGTATTAGCTTAAATCGATGCTATTTTGTGTTTGATTCATCTTAATTTTCTGAGTTTAATAAACATATTTATAAATTTTTATGTATACTAAAATATTTATTCATCTCCTTACCCTTTCGTCTATTATTCATTTCATGCTTCATATTTTCTTCTTCATTAATTTATATTTTTATTTTAAATTAAAATATTTAAACATAAATTTCTATGTAATCATCGCATGCTTTTACTATTTTCGATATGAAATATTTTTAGATTGAACTCTTCTATTCTGAACATGATTAAATGTAAGTTTTTATAAATTTTATTGCTGGATCTCAATTGATTACTGTATCAATAAATCCAAGAGAATCTTGCTTGTAAGAATAGATTTCTGAGTGAGATTTTGGAATCTTCGAAATAAATCTTTTTACATTACTAAACATTTTTCAACTACGATTTGTATCGTTTTTCAATGGAATCTGGCCACAAGTTTATTTCGCTAATATTGTACTTTATCATAAACATTTAAAAGTATTATTTAAAAGTAATTCAAATTAAATTTTTTCATTCATATTCTATGGGTTTTATAGTTAACAATTTAATCGAATATAAAATAATTGAATTTTGTAAAGTTTTAATAATTATTAAGTAAATAATTAATCATGTAAAAATAGTATGAAAATTATATTTACACATAAATATAATGACTAGCTCTTGTAAAATAATGCTGAATTTGATCGTTTTCATCGCTTTTATCTGAAGTTTTCCAGATTCCATGATAACAAGAATTTCGAACAAATACAAGGAAATGACTAGTTTCATGTGCGAAAATCCTGTATGTATTCCGAACGCTGACTGGGTACTTGTGTACGTGAAAGGGACAAATAACGAGAAAAGCAAAAAGCAAAAGAAGAGATTGAAATTCAGAGAGAGAGAGAGAGAGAGAGAGAGAGAGAGAGCCAGAGAGAGTTAGATAGATAGAAAATAAAGATAAAATAAAAGTTGCCAGCTAAGATTATTTTACTTTTAATTAGTTATTTGTTGAAAAACTTATTTATATTATTGTTAGGCAGTTTTTTTTTATTGTTTTATTGATCTTTTACTCATAATGTATAATACTTTAAATTAAACAAATGAAAATATTTTATCTTATTTTATTATAATTTATTTTTCTTTTCATTTTAATTTGATAAATACAATAAATAATAAATAATAGTAACGAAATACATCAAAAAAATAAATTCTTGTAATCTTGAGTGTATTCAAAATTTATATTGCAATTAAATATTTATTGCGTAGCTTTTTTAAAAATTAATATTATAAAACGTATTGTAGTAGATTAATAAACGGAATTAAATATGACATAATAGTAGTTATAGTTTCAACTAAAATATTTTTATTTTTTTTATTTTTTATAACATTCTTATTTACTCTTGGAAAAGCAAGTATTTATTAAAAATAGTATTTTATATCTTTAGTAACATTTATTGTTGAATTTATTAAACCGCAAAAATTTTTAGCTTACTTCTATCAATAATAGTTTTCAAAGCTATTTCAGTTTGAAATATATAATCAAATATGATGTAGTGCTGTTTTAGTTTTTCAATAAATGTCAAAGTAAATCATTATTCTTATAAAAAAATGCTGCAATGTTAGATAATTAAATTTAGTATTCACGATAATTAAACTGTTTGATACCATTAATTGGCTTTGCTCTAGGCACATCAAAGAAGAATGTTTTTGATTAGTTGGTACCGATATAAAACTTTGGTGGTTAAATGCGTATCTGCGTGTCAATTTAACAAGCGCTTGGCTCGCTGCCCACGTTCCAAAATGTAAAATGTGCTCTGCCCGACCGTATATTGAGTGCAGCTACTGGAAATTACATGTGAAAACAAAAGGAAAAGGAAAAACAAAGAAACTGTTATGTCGACGCCACAGAGGCTTCGACATCATTATTTTTCATGAAAAATTAGTGTAATTTGAAAAACTTTTAATTTTTTACAATATTACGCCGTTAATAATGATTAGTAAGATATTTAGTGGAATGTTTTATATATATTATTTTAGATACATTACAAGTGAAAAATTGAAGAATAAAACAATAAATAACAGAATTTTATAAAATTTTACAAATTCTTGAAAATAAAATTATTATCAAATAGTTCATTTATTTAGATATATACATTAGTTTTTAGATGTAAGATTTTCCTGTCAAACATAAATTTGTTTAATGTTTATGTTTTATAATTCCTATTTGAAATTATTTGAAAATGTCATTTAAAATACTATTTTTAATATAAAAATTTACCGTTAAAACGTTCAAACTGTCTTTAATGATTATAAACACTCGTTTTTTTATGATTTTTAAAATGTATTTTATACATTTTAAAATCGAAATTCCTTTTTAATAAAAAAAATGTATAAAAATGATTTTCTATACTAATACTTATGATAAATATTTTAAATATTTAGCTTTGTCAATATTATACTAAAAAGCGATAAGAAAGTTCAAATATTTTATAATGAAACATTATAATTATTACTTATTTTACTCTGACAAATTACGGAATTTCTATACAACTTATATAATTTAAATCAAAAGATGATAACAATTAATATACTTATATATATATATATATATATATATATATATATTTATATTTTTAAAGTAAACTGTACTAACTTCGATTATCATTGATTATATATAAGTTTGAATATTAGAATAATTATCCTAATAAATTTTAAGTATTTTCTAACTGACAATTTTTAAAATAGTTTTTCTAAATTTCGCATATTGTATTCATTTTATTACACTCACTAATTATCAGAAATATGTCTTTAAAAGGAACTGAATTTATCATTTAAATTCTTTAATTATTATTACTTCAATAAATATAAAGTTTCAAAGTAATTCATCGATTTTCTTTTTATAATCAATATTTTGCGTTTCTACTATGTCAAATTATGTCAAAATATATTAACAAGAATTTATTCATAGTGTATAATAATATCTCGATTACCAAAAATATTTTTCATTATTTTAAATCTAAAAAGAAGTCGAATTAAAACAGTTTACTTGTTATTATAATGACAAAAATTATTAAACCTTTATATTTATTGCAGTTCTATTTCCTATGAATATTTATTTATTCTTATTCAAGGTATATGATTTTTTTAGAAAAAATAGAGTCTAAAGTTGATAAATACTCATAAATCAGATACAGTATTAACATTAACAAATAATTATTATTAAATTTTATTTTAGAAATGTTAAATTCCAAACCGTCATCTAATATATGTAATTTTAAATAATTCTATGTTCATTATCAATGCAGATTTCGAATTAATTTTCTTTTTTGCAATATTATTTTTAAATAATATTATTATTCTAATAATTGTCATGATTTTATTATTATAAATTTCATAGTACTTAAAATGTCATTCATGAAAAAGCGTAAAAACAAAAGATATGAAAAAATCTAAACTACAATAGTTTTATTAAGTTTAAAGACAAAAGTGAAGAAAAAAACGGCAAAAATATATCGATGATTGTGGTAGATTCGTCGGTAGGATCTTGGATTGACTTTTGGCGACACTCTCGAAAGTTCGTAAATAAGAGAACGACGCTCGGAGCGATTCATTTTCTACCAGAGAAATTCGAGTTTCTTGGTTGATGGAAATGGAATGGAGTAAAAAGTGGAAAGTGAAATGAAAGCAAGAGAAGATAAACAGAATGAGGAAAAGGCAATGAAAAATGAAAAAAGGAAGGAAACATGACGCAGAGGATAAAAGAATCTGCTCACGCAATGTGAACTTTATGACGTCGGAAGGAAATCTAAGTAGTAACCCACATAATTTTTCAAGCCATAAAAACTGACTTTAAGTAAAGGTAGAAAGATGTATTTATAAATTCAAAAAACGTTTATTTTTATTAAAGCAATACCGAATGAATGAATGAAATTTACTGATTTATGCGAAAGATAAATAATTATTCTTATATTTTATTAAATATATATATATATATATATATATATATATATATATATCTTTCGTTAGTATCTATTAATATTAATCTTTTATAATTTTTAACAATTACTTAAATATTGAATTTGAGTAATATAGTTTTTTTCTTTCATAATACTAACTAATAATATATTAATATTTAAATAATAAAAGCTCTTTATAGATAATAAAATTTAGATTAATTAATTAATGCAAATAAGGAAACAACTAAAAAAAATTTGCAAAATTTTAAATAATTATAGGTAATTAAAAATATATACAAAAAATCATAGGTAAATGTGAAAATTTAAATAAGCTATTTTTCAGAAGTAAAATAATTAATTAGATTGATAGAATATAATGTATATTTATATCGTTTCAAATTTAATAGAGAAAGTACCTTAGTTACATAGAATTTAATAAATTCACTATTTGTATAAAAAAAAATATTTATAGCAAATTATAAAACTATTTAAATAAAAAAAGTATTTGGTAAAAGGTAGTAATAAATATAGTAAAAATACGCTGTTAAAAAAAGTATAAAAATCGGTAATAGAAATTGTATTTAAAAGCAAACAAAATTTTATTTACTTTAGTAGGTTAGATGGATCATATGACGTGCATAATTTTATAACTTAATTACTAAGAAAATTTTTGTCCCTCTTTTATTAATTTATCTAGTAGTGTTCTTTTTCGACCTAAATGCTTTTTAACTTGTCATAGTTTATCATTTAAAATTACGATGGATGGTGAACCCTTATATTATATATCCTGAGAAATACGTGATGCGAACGCCATAATGCATTTTCTCTGCATGTAGGTTATGTCGCTGTTTCATTATTTCTTCTTATTAAAAATATAATTAGTAATGTATACTATATAAATATATATTATATATTTTTTTTTATATTGATGCGTACCCATATTAACGTAAATAAATATATGATAAAATGAAATTCATAATGTAAAAACCAAATATACAATTTAAATTTATAAATTGTACAGATATTCAAAATTTCTATCACGAACAACTCTTTATTATAGATAATCATAAAATACTCCAGTAAATTCAAACTTTTTAACATAAGTTTATAACTATTAAAGTTTATCATATTAAAAATTCTATTTGTTATGTGTGTTAGCTATATTACTTGAATTATAGTAAATCTAAATAACGCCTATTTTTAGTATAGAAGGTCGATTTTAATTCTGTCTTTCTTTTAAGCAATTTATATCACAGTGCAATATTTTTAAACATTTTTTTCCTGTAATTTTCAATTGTCATGAGAAATTATTACAGATTTATATTATTTTATTTTCATATAGATAAAATAATTGTGAGTATTTCATCCCATTTATATATGTAAATTGATCGAGCATAATTCATCAAGATTAAATATAAAATTGTATTATACATAATGAATATGTATTTGTATCTTTTTTACATAAGATTAAGTATACGGAATACAAAAGCAAATCGAATTTGAATTAATTATTATATTATTATATTGAATTTGAATTAATTATAATATTGAAATTAAAATATGAAATCCTTTTTTTTTCCTTTTTCTTTTTTTACATTTATTATTATGTTTTTCTCAAAGAATTCAAAATAGTCATTAATTCAATTAATCATATTGTATCTCGGAGACTTATAATACAGATTTATTTTATTTAGATTATGTGCGTGGGATTATGAGTATTTAAAAATAGGCTAATGCAGACGAAAGACGATGCAAGAATATGATTCATATCTTCATTTTCACTAAGTACTGACTAAATTTGATTTTTATATCAAGATTTTAGTTAAACTTGAATTTTTAATAATATATATATATATACTAGTGATACCTACCAACATGTAATATATGTATATGATGTTTTAAAGCAAAAATAAATTATTTTTCATAACATTCAAATAATATTAAAATACATTTTTTTTATTCCATTAATTAAATGAAAAAAACTGCAATTATATTTAAAGGAATATTAATTTAACATAAAAATTAAAATCCCATTAATGTCATCATCACCAATTACATTAATTTTGAAGTTGTATATCTACTTTAATCAAGCAAGATTACGGTGAGTCGTCGCATTAATTTTCATTTTATAAAGTAATTATAAGTTTCAACATTTATAATAAAATGATATTCTATATATTTTATCTAATTTTATATTCAAACTCCTATTTGAAAAATTATTTGTAATGTGTGTTATTAAAAAATTATACGTTTAATTATATATAATTCTTTAAATTAAACTGATAAATACAGTTTTACTTTTAACGATAATTATATAATTTATAATGTAAATTGTACATGAATAATTCTTATTATATTTATTGTCACTTAGTTAATGTTACAGATTATTTAGAATTGTCTATTATTTAATCAAAATATTTTTGTTCAACGAAATTTTGACTTCCTTGATTTTGTTTCATTAGAATTGAATTATGAAATAAATATAACATATTATACCAATATATAGACAAATTTTATTAGTACTTGAAATATAAATTTAATCAATAATTAAACATTAGCAAGTCTATTTAAATGACCTATTAATAAATAAGTTTGCAATATGTTGGAAATATAAATATTTTTTTGATCTTTTATTGAATTATTGAATATCAAGGAAATAGCTATAAATCATTAATAAATAACAGCTTATATTTTTGTATTTTTTTTTTTTTTTTAATGTATGAATAGATAATATTTATTTGATCAATTGGTATTTTATTCAAGTATTAAGAAATAAGGAAACTGTGATAAGGAAATTAAAAACTGATCCAATATTGATTCAAATCTAGATATTGGTTAAGTTTACTTGTTACGTTACGTGTTAAGTTAAATGTACGATATATCATTAAGTATTATTATCGTGAAATAATAACACACTTTACAAAATTAATACTAATAAGCCCGATCCCATAACTTTAATAATTATCATAACTATTTTGTAACATTAAGTAAACTATTTTTAATTCTATTCTTATTGCATAAGAATTTTATAATGCTTTGCTACAGTAGCATATCATTTTTAAGAAATTTTCCTTAATTTTTCTTTAATTATTTAAATTACCACGCAGAATTAAAAAGACAACTAAATTTCTTATAAATTATAATACTTCAAATGCTAAATTATGTATTTTAATCATTTATTGAAATTTTTATACGTTTATTTCTTATTTTTATACAATATGTCTTTTTCTTAAAATAATAGTGTTAACTATTTCTATCTGAAAATATTAAATCTATTATATATCATTGGTAATTAAATTTTAATATTTTTCATATATAAGTAAAGCTTATCAGCGAACTTCATAAAATATTTTATTAATTCAAATAGAAAAATTCATAAAAAATGAAATAATTCAATATCTCATTAAACTATTTATTCACTACTATCGATAATTACAAATAAAGAATATTCTTAAGAATAAAAAATGCAAAATATTTTTGATGGAATACTAGAATGACGAATTTGTATTTTAAATATTCAAAAATTATTTGATTTAAATACAGTAAAATGAATATTTTGCAATAATATTCAAACAAATGTAACATAATTTCAAAATTTATGGTGCTATATAATTCCAGCTTATTTCATTTTATATTGACATTAAATCATTTAACCAGTACAAAATTTAGTATTCTAAATACAAAATTTATTTTTATTTATTTTTTACATTCAATTTCTGGCATTTTATTTCTCGATTTTATTGTTTCTAGTGAAAATGAATACGAAAGAAATTGGAACAGAACAAATTATACGACGTAATTTACATAAAATATATCGAAAATATGTTAAAAATCATAGCCGAAAGAGAAAATTTGTGTTCTAGAAAGTCAAATGGACATTAATGTAGCGATTGAATAATTTGCCATTTTCTTAGTTTAGTATTTTTTCATTGCAGTTCACTTTCACGGCACTGCATATATCAGATATAAATGTATGCTATATCTGTTAGAGCTTAAAAAAATATTTTACTTAAATTATTTAAATTCTCTTTAAATGATATATGTTTTATTAACAATTATGGAATTCGAATAATACGTAGCGCTTACGGACTTCGCAAAATAAAATCTCACATTATACGTATGTAATAAACTTTATACCTACTATTACTATTAAGTTTATGACAAATTTATCGTGTGATATTCCAATGACATCTAATTTATTTAAAACCATGTAGCTTGTAAGCTTATCCTATACCTTTAGTATTATAAAATAACTTGTCGAACAGCCGAAGTAGAATCAGAGGGAATAGCATAATCATGCCAACTCCTATTACTAACAATTCCTCCTTGTCTACTAAATCCACGCTAATATCTCTTATTCTAATTCCAGCAAAGCAGTAGCATTTCCTCAAAAGTTACAAAAGAGCTTCTTACTGGAAAATTCAATGTCATGTGTACAATTATTTTTTTTTTTTTTTCAAATTAGGATGATTACAAGATTACAATTTACGATGCTTATCTTATTTTTCGCTTTAGTTGAATCTATATTATTTGCTTAATTTTTCCCTTGATAAACTTAAACTCAAGTATGATTTTCGATCACCTTCTTTCTTCTTTTTTCTTGATTATCGCTTTTTTTTATCTTTGCTATTATATTTCAAATAACGATTCAGCAATTTATATCTTGTAGATAACTTCGTCGATTCACTATTAATACTAGGCTCTTCTTCTTATTATTATTATTATTTTTTTTGTTCAGTATTTTTAACTTAACTCGTATAATATAATACCTTTAACAAATATATTTTATAAATCATTTTGAAAAGAATTCGAGGAACAATCGAATCAAATACGATTTTATAAATTGCGCCTTATAAAATTTTAGTCAATATTTACGTTATTTTTTATTTAATTTTTCCTTATATTGGTATTTTGCAAATTAAGTTAAAAACAAAAATTATTACATTATTTTGGCATATAAAAATTTTCGTTTAGATTGGTTTTTCAAGGATTTTATTTTCATAAAATCTTTTACCAATTACACGGTAAATTTTAATTAAATTGAATATTACTATAAAGTAAACTTTTAAATTTTATATATTTTTAAATATTAGTTTTTAAATTATTTCTTATTTTATTTGTATGTATATGTTGTTATTTTTACACACGTTTTGTAAAAGATATAGTGATGTATTCTTGTAAAAATTGGAATATAATTTACCACTAATTTTTATAGTAAAGGTTTGCGATACCATGCTTGCTCTTTTTTATAAATCACTTGTTATTTCATTTAATTAAGATGCAAGATTACTTCATGGATTTTTACACATACCATGTTAACGATATATAAGCATACAACAATACATAGATACAATAATGTTTATGATCTTATTTGAAATTTATTGATTTACTATAGTTTATTCAAATACACGTAAATAAAATTTATAAAAATATAAACATGTATCAAGATAGACCTCAAAAATACCTTTATTTATCTCTATTTATATTTATAACTTTATTTTAACAAGTATATTAATTAAAAAGATTGGGGACAAATATAGTAATTACTTGAAATTAACTTGCAAATGAAAAAGCTGTATTACTTTAGTACAACATTGCCTGCAGAAATCCATTGTATTTAAATTCATATTATGCAATCGAATTTTTATAATATTTTTTACAATTAAATTAATATAAGTATTAATGTTTTCCAAAATTATTAACTAGAAAATATTATCATTTAATTACAAGATTCCATTACTATGAAATTACATTTACTTTAAATTTGTATTTCGGTATAATAATACAATAATCACTTTTAATGACTTTAATAAAATGAATAATTAATTGAATCATTATAAGCGAGTATAAGCCATTGTCATTAATTTATTTGGAAACTAATATTTTATATAATTAAACAATCATTTATTTTATTTAATTTAATCGAAATGTTTTACGGAAGGATTTTTATCAGCTTGACCTTTCTCGTGTATCAAAAACTTCTTTATTAGTCACTTGATCTTAAGTATTTCTAATTTAACAAACTCTCGGATTCGTATTTCTTATTTTACTTCAAAAAGGAGTTTATTTTTTACATTAATGTACTTCACACTAATTTATAAATGTATATTTTTATTTTTTTCTGTGAATTAATATTATATCTGTCTATTATTAATTTCATTACACTGCTTTTATTCTAATTTATCGCCCATTTCTTTTCTCCTCCCTTTATCGTCGAGAAAATTGAGAACGATAAATAAAAAAAGTTGGGTTTTAAACAAAACTTTATATTAAAAAAAAATAAGAATCGGAAAAAGTTGAATGGATTAGTTAAATATATATCGTATTCTAATAACTAAACTATTTTCTTCATCGCTGAATTTTTTTTACTATTACATTTTTAATCATTATGTAAATATATTCGATTTATTCTTTTTTTTTTTCATTGCCCATATTATGACTATAGAAGGAAAAATACTTAATATTATAAATATTATATAATTACTTCAATTTAAGAATCGTTGGAACAGATGATCAACTTCATTTTATACGTATAATATACATAATAATTTTATTGTTAATATTATTAACTTAATATTATTTTATCTTTATTGATAAAGCATAATCGAAAGAGATCTTAAAATTAAAATATATTAGTTAAAATGCTATTTATATCTTGGACTGATTTCTAAAACGAATATACTAATTTGTATTTTCATAGAAGAATTGAATTATTTATGCCATAAAATTTTTTAATCCGTTTAAAAGTTTACAGTAATTTATAATTCATAACTATTTTTAATTCGTTTATTTTTCATGTTTAAAATTCAGCGTTTTTAATTTGTTAAATTTTAATTTAACAAGTAAGAATATACAAATTAGTACGTTATAATAATATGTTCCTATGTAGTTTAAAGACGTATGCAGTTATTGATATAAGATATCTTGAAATAATAATCATTGGAATAGTATAGCAACTAGAGTTAACAATAATTAATATATAAATATTTACTTTACAAATATTTGCAGCTCCAGTATTGCATAATTCTAAAAGAAATGTGAAATATATTATTGTGAAAACATTACTTTCTCGGATTTAAATATAAAAACTAAAATTATATTTGTTATTAACCTTGAACAAGTTTGGCCTTGCCCGAGAAGTTTCAACAGCATCAACGAGTTACGTCCTTAACGACTTGGAGTAACGCGAATATAAAATCTAGGAAAACTAGAATACGTTTTTTTTTTTTTATTATTATCTTAAGCAATACAATCTGCGAAACAATTTTATAATAATTAGTGCTATTAATATTTCTTAAAATTCTCCTCACTTAAAATTATAAAGTTTTACATATCTAAATTAGGTTAGATAAGCCTATCTTATTCTATTGTAAAAGATGAGGTAATTAACTTATTTGTTTGTGATATCTATTTTTTAACATACAATGTCTGCTTCTAATTTCCTTCGGCCTTTGCTAATTTTAAAATTAATTGATTATTTTTTATAGAAGATTATATTCTTGTTTGTTGATAAATTGGTATGTGTATTTTTATTTGATATGCAGTTTTAAAAGAATATATCATATTTTTAATAATTTGAATTACAACTTTTAGTAAAAACACAGTTTTAAATTTGATATCAGTTTAAAATATTTTTTATTATACGTTTTTAATCAAAATTATATAGATTTTAATGAATTTAATATTTTGATCCTTAATATTAAACTAATTCTTCATAATAATAAGTATTTTAATGAAATAATTATTTTATTATTATTCATTTAACTTTAATTATTTACTTTAATTTAATATAATTTCTTATATTATCTAAATCATTTTATAATTAAATCATTTTTGATTTATATTTTTATAAAAATACAAAATACATTAATTTAAATTAATTATTTAATTGAAAAAGCTGAATAGTATTGTAGAGATATAAACATGGGAAAATATATAAATTGCCATTTAAAATTTTTACATTAAAATGAAAATTAAATAAAACAAATGGAATAAGATAAATATTTAATTATTTATTATAGCATTAATTATATTAATTATAGTTAATGCTATTACATGAAAAAAGTGCTAATAACAAATGTTTGATTTTGTCTGAAATAAAGAACGATTGCAAGTAAGTTGTGATTTTCAATGTATAGAAAGCACGAAAATGTGTTTGAACGAAAATGTGCATGTATATCTGTGTATGTATGTATGTATGTATGTATGTATGTATGCATGTGTGCATGTATATCTGTGTATGTATGTATGTATGTATGTATGTATGCATGTGTGCATGTATATCTGTGTATGTATGTATGTATGTATGTATGTGTGCCTGTGCCTGTGCCAGTGTGTCCGTGTGTCCGTGTATCTTTGAGTGCGCCTCTGGGTCTGTGTGTCTATGTGTTTGTATATCTATACGTGTGTGTGTCAGTGCCTGTGTGTGTGTATATATTTGTATGTGTATGCGCGCGCGCGCTCGAGTGTTTGTGTGTGTTGGCGTTTGTGTGTGTTTGTGTTTGTGTGTGTGTGCGCGCACGCTCACGCGCGTGAGAGAGAGAGAGATAGAGAGAGAGAGAGAGTGAACAAAGTAGAACTTTATAATAATGTCGCATTATATAATATATACTTTATGCAATAAAGCGTATTTGAGATTCGTTTAAATGGGATATAAACTTTACTCATTGATTTAGGATACTTTATATGCAGTGATTGAATCTGTATTTTAATGTGTTCTTACTTTTCTCATTAGAAAGAAAATTCTTGAATTTTATTTATATCGCTTTAAATTCGTTTTAATGGTTTTATTTATTTTTTAAAAATTTCTTTTAATATGTGGCAATTGGTATCTTTAATAAAATAACAAATTTTCATTGTAGCCCTGCATGTAAAACGTATATGTAAAAAATGACGAAAAATATTTATATTAGTAATAAACTGTTTTTATTATCACTATCTTTAACATTTATCAGTTTTTAGTAAGCAAAGATAATGTAAAGTACGTGCCTATATATATAGTTTTACTAATTAGACATCAAATAGATGTTGAAATATTGTTTAATACAAATATGGCGAAATAAAAATTTTTCATCTCAACTATTGATATAAGTTTTTTTAAATCATAATTAGATTAATGGTGACATGAATATATAACAAAATTCGAAATGGTATGTAAACAATAAAATTTATTTTAGGAATATAAATTGTATTATTTTGCTTGCTATCTGTTTTCGTAAAATAAATTATTAAAAAATAAGAATCTTCGTAATAGAAATTTTTTTTATTTTATTAGCATATTCTTCCACTTTTATGGTTGCGTTAATATTGTAATTCCATCTCATATGCTTTTATATTATATTTCTTTTTCTACTTTTTGAATTAAATTATGGAAACGACAAACAATTAACTAGTAATCTCCATCACCGATTTTAGGGAACAGTATTTAATAATTGAAAAAAAAAAGTATAATATATTTTTTCATATCTAATTTGAATATTCACATTAACATTTATAATAGATAATTAACAAATTTATATTAAAAGAAAAAAGGATAATATACAAATTAATATATATATATATATATATATATATATATATGTGTGTGTGTGTGTGTGTGTGTGTGTACACACAGATTATCATCTAGAAAGTAAGAAAATGCTCTTATCATATAAGAAACTTTGTCAGAAAAAAAATAAGTAAAAGAAACGCAGAAACACACTCGTTCACACCATAAATGATAGAGTCAATTTAAGGGACAAACTACTATACGAAGCGTAACTTAGGCAAAGAGATAGCACGTACTTAACTAGAAGCGACCGCGAATACATTCTTAAGTCGCTCCCCCACTTTGAATTTTTTAAAACTCATTTTTTACCCTTAAGAGGTAACATCCGTGTCAACTTTGAGCTCATCTACATTTCTCTCTTTCTCTATCTCTTCCTCTCCCGTCTCTGTCTATCTTCCTTCTCATCATCGTTGTACAATTAAAAACACCGTTTCGTATAAATTTTTGCAAAGGCCTCGTTTTTGCATCTCTACTCGTTTCTTCCATTCTTTTCATTTTTCCTTACTACTGTGAGTTTTCTTTTTTCAGCATTATATGACTTTACGTTTTACTAGTTCTATTATGACTTTTTTCCAGACATCGCAAATGCGTAGAAAAGCCGACATTAATATAAAAGTGTATTTATTATGCAGCTTTTAAAAAATTAAAAAAAATTGTTTCTAACCTTTTTCCCGTATATATTTTTTTCAATATAATTTACGTAAAAAAATATAGAATGAAATTGATTTTATTCATCAAAACAATTTGTAATAATAAACCTTAATTTTACGTGTATTTTGTTAATCTATTATAGTACAATAATAGCATAGTATGTTTAATTTCATTATTTACAGATGCTCATTAATTATAAAAACTTCATTATGACAATATTGATTATAAAGTATAAAAAATATTTAATAAAAAAAATATTTCTATTTCCTAACATTTGATCAAGTACATTTGTAATAAATTTTGATATTATTTTATTCTTCATTTTAATTTTCATATTTATTTTATTTCATTATTGAGTTAAGTTTTATTTGCTCAGAGCCTATTCGCTCAACAATAATTTCATAGTTTCGTTGAATATATTATCTTGTCAGTTTTGAACTCGTATACAAAAAATTACGAATTTTCTTCTTTATTTTTTCTTCCCTCCAAGCACCAACATTAATATTCATTCATCTTTCTTACCATAGCTCCATTAGAATCTACTTGCAAATGAGAAACTGGAGGAGCTATAAAAAATAGTTTAGATTACTGATATACGCCAAGATGTATCTAATATTTGTTTAAATATTAATTACCGACAGCAGTGCTGGTCATTGTATACAGTAAACATTTCTCTCTATTTTATTCGAATCTGGAGTTACTCTAATATCACTATATATCTTGCAACTTCAACCACTGTATTTTGCACTTTATTTCGATAAGACTTAGTTTATGTATTTTTATACTTTATTTATTATTATTTTTTATTATAGTATTATAATATTATATTATATTATATTATTATAGTATTATATAAATATTATAGTATATTTATACAATATACTATATTATTGTTATACTTCATTAACAATACACGAGATACTTTAGTTTGTACGTGGATGACTAGTTCGACGTTAACTTGTACGGTTAAGCGATTTTAAATTGTCTATTTATTAACTTTTATACCACTATTAAAATATCTTTTTTTTTCTTTTTTTTTTATAATCACCTTAGTTCGCCTTAAGAAAATAATTAAAATAATAATACTATTTTCATCTTTCTATATATTTATATATTAGGTATTTAAGAATATTATAATAAAATGTTTTTAAACACACGACATTAATAAGTAATAAAGAATTGTCTTCGATCAAAATTTTTGCAATCTTATGACGATCACAATTACGACTTTAAGCGCACTTGCAGTGAACTTTGGGTTTCCTCTTAGTTTATTCTATCTCAGTTCTATATTACTTTTATTTTGCAGATAGTTGAAGAATGCCATTTTCAAATAAAGTCAAATTTTTTTTTTTTTTTTTTTTTTATATATAACCGACATAATTCTATATATAGATTCTAAGATTCAATATTAATTATATAAAAAAAAAACTGAGTCGACACATGTATTTGTAATTTATCTAATAATATCAAGTAATGTCCAATACAGATTTTCTAGTATTTTCTTAGGTCCCGTACGTGTGCATTTAAACATAATTAATGTACGAATTGGTATGTATTATTATTTATTAATTTATGAAAAGATTTTTAGAATTGTTTATTAATAATATGGTATTTAATTTCCTTTACTATTGAATTATTTAACAACATATATGACATTTTTAATTTCATCTAATCTGATAGTACATTAATTTTTTGTTACTACTTTTACATTCTCTTTATCTATCTTCCACTTATAAAAAATACTTTATTAGATTTTATATCCTTTATTGCTAATAATGTCTATTCGTGAATTTTTTCAATTTTAACGATTTTCTGTAACTTTTTATTATACTATACAGCACTTAATGCTGTTATATAATAAATAGTACTTAATATAATAATAAAAGTATTATTGCAATGCAATAAAACTTTATGCTTACAACTGTTTACATATTCAAAAGAATACAGAATATGATTATTTTTATAAAAACTAAAAGTTAAATTATAATATATTTGCAATATAATAATTATAATATCATTATTTCCTAATTTATTTATTGAAATGAATGAATGAATTTTCCATTAGATATGCTCTATTACTGAATGTTTAAATATATTTGATATAATACTTCATATTATAATTTTATTTAAAATTTTGATTTATCTTGAATAAATTTATCAAGTTGGAATAAATTTATATAAGTTAAAATAATTGACTCCGAAATCCTTTATAATTTGAAACAATATATAATTTTTTATAAATAGTTATTAATAAAGAATTTTACAAAAGACTAAAATATCTAGTTTGATTTTGACATTGACTAATGGTTGTAACAATAATAATGGTTGCAGAAGTCCCCTATTTATTAAAAGATTTTCTTCAATTGTATAAAAGTAAATATAATATATCTGTATAAAATAGAAATGATGGATGAAAACTCATAGTATTAAAGTTTATTTCTAAATTTATTCATATTTTAAATGATCTTCGGCTTAAACTATACATGCTCGAATAAGAACTTCAATTTGTTTCTTTTTTTCTATTAAAACGTGAAAATATATTTTATTATATGAAAAATATGTATTAAATAATATAAGAATCATAAGTTGCATTTTGAAGTTTACAATGAATATTTGCAAGAATGAGATTCAGTTTTTCTATTAATTTTCAGATATATAGAGTAAATATTCAGTAAACTGAGATAGTACGATTGTTTATTATAATTGAATCAAAGTTTAATAGAATAATAATGTAAAGTACAGTATCATACAGCATAAGATATTTGATTTTCGATGCATAAATAAAATAATTGAAAAAAATTGTTCAAATTATGAGATCTTAAAATTGAAATTGTAGTGATATCTGTACAACAAATTAGGCCCTTATATTATCAATATAATTCTTATTCTAATTGATTACTAGATAATCATTATTGAAAGTAATTTGTTTAATTATAGCTAAAAATGATTGCTATATCTTGAAAGTTTTCATTCAAATGAACGTGACGATTAATGGAAACTGTAAGCAAATACGTAAAGTATTAAAATATTTGTGTTTTACATTAAATTTAACTGTATTTGAAAGTTTAGTTAAGAATCCACTAAAACTTCGAAATTATATGAATTCATTGAGTGCGCAAATAATATAAAATAATAAAAAATTTTTTGCATAAATCATAAAACAGGTATTTGCATTTGTCGATTCTTATATACCAAATATATGCATCGGAATATTGTCAATGACCTCCTAGAGTTGTAAAAATTGTGAATTGTCGTTAGAGAAAAATAATAGTAAGGAAAGTGTAAAAATAACCAAGCGGCAAAATAACGATAAAACGAATCGAGAACAAATAAGACAATTGGAAATAGGATATACATTCTTATGACTACGTCTGTCGTACAATTTTACTTGCTTGAATAATTTGATTATTCAATAATTTTATTATATGAATTGTAGGTCTTAAATACGTGCTCAAAGAGTCCTAATAATTAATCGAAATCCAACTAAGAATTACTAACGATAAACAGAGTAAGATTAAAAGAGTAATAGTCTTACAGATAAAAAAAATTACTTATTATTTTAACATTAAGACGATGAATATTTTACATATGTTAATATTTAAGATTTTACAACATAACAAAGTTCTTATGCCAATTTATTTAAATTTTGATTATCAGTTCTTTATATTCTTTAATACTTATTTTTTCCTTATTTTATAATTTTTTTTAATGTTTAAACAATTATTAGGTTTTTGTTACAATTTTTTTTTTTTTTTTTTTTTTTTTTTTTTTTTTTTTTTTTTTTTTTGATGAAATGTCAATAACAATAAATATTAGTTTTTAATGATCTATAAAAAATGTTATTTCTTCATGAAGTTAGAAGTTCATTTTAATCTGAATATGTTTCTGTTCTTTAAAATCACCGTTTGTGCAAACATTAAAAATAATTTTTAAATCGGTTATATCTACATTCAAAACAGCAAACAAATATAAATGCCTTTTATAAATTATTTTCATTAAGTTTTTAAAGTTAAATTTACTTTATTAAATTATAAATTTAGTTTAGCATATTTACTTAATGTTTTATTAAATAACATAAAATTAAAACTGCAATAATAACTGGAAATTATAACTTTAATATAATTACACTTCATAAATACATGTGTAAATACTTTTTAAAATAAATTTTTCTAAATGTTTTTAAGTATTTTAGTTAAAGTTTTAGCTTGAACATTTGTAAAAGTTTATAATTAAATATACAGCTGAATTTTATTCACCTTTACCAAAAGTTATATTCATATTCATTAATAAGAGAAAATTTTGATCGTAATGAATATTATGAAATTTAACCTTGTTATTATGTATGTTTTCTTGAAAAAGTTTTCTCACATAAATTAAGGATAATATTTAAAATAGATAAAAAGAACTGCAGTTTATTGTTTTTCATTAATATTTTGACAGAGTTGATGGATAATTTAGAAAATTTTTAAAAATTCAATGGATTTATAAAATTAAGTTTGATTAAGGTAATTATGACGTAGTCAATCAAAGTAATAAGAAAATTTTTTATTATATTTGAATAATATATTATTATTAATACTAAAAACATATAGTTATTTCGTGATTATTAGTACTTCAATGTTGAAATCAATTTATCGGATAGTGCTATGCTTTTAATTAGCATTTATAAAAAGTATCTTCAACTTTTATTTAATGTATTTAGAAAGAATTTTTAATTAATACGCAAGTCATGGTTAAATACACATTATAAATAATATTTGGTCACAAACAATTACTATAGATCCATGAGAAATTATATATCAGTATTATAATCATTAAAGATTATATGTTGTCATAAGTTAAACAGATACATTAAGAATTTAATCTGTTAACGAAACTTTAGAAACTCTAAAATAGAGCATATTACGCATTACTATGAAACTAACATTTATTATCTCTTTCCTTTCACGCTAAAATGGAATGGACTTATTATGTAATACACATTTCCTATACATTTCCTGTGACTATATTTTACATTGAAAATTCAAGATACTATATATAATTATTACATACATATACATATTCCTGTTCTTTTTTCAATAATTTTGTTTCATTGAAATAAAATTCATAATTTATGTTATATCAACATATTTGAAATGATTAATTTTATAAAGTTTATATATTTAAAATGATTAGATAAACAAGGCTATTATTTATGAATTATATTATAAATATATAAATTAATGTAACTGAAACTTTTAATAGTTATATATAATTGTTGGTATACAGTTTCTTTAAAAAATTTAATATTTTATACAAAAGTAATTTTTTATATAAAATATAAACTCATACGAGTTATCAGTTTTAATTTTATACTTGTTTATTTAAAATAATTCCTTAAGAGAAAAGTAAAGGAAGAATGTCGAAAGTAACATTCTTCAATATTACATTTGTTATATTTACATGTAAATATATTTATCTTATTAAAAGAAAATTTTTTAAAAAAAAATTATTATTTACATAAGAGTTATATTATTAAAAAATTAAGAATATAAGAATAATATATTTGAATGCCAAGTGGTATAGAATATAAATTACAATAAAATGAGTATTGTGATTATTAATTCAATTTAACACAATGTGTTATTTATTAAATAATCATATGCTTAATAATATATAAAAAATAATTGGATTAAAAATCTACAGACAATTATATTTTTGGAATTTGTATACAACCACAAATACAATGATTAAATAGACGATTTTATGAAGCTATTTTTATAAAATAATTAATGTCAGTTATTGTTAATTCTAAAATTACTACAGAGAAGATAAATTTTTAAAACTAATCTGCTTGATTACATAAGTTTCCCTTCTCTTTTCTTCCATTTTCTTATGTGCTGTTCTGATGGCTTTGAAATTCATTGTTCGTATCTAATGGGTAAATCCTTCTTCTTTCTGTTTCATTAGATAACAAATCATCATTGATGGAAACGAATAAAAATTTAATTGTTTCAATGGTAATTGTTGGCTGTAAATAAAAAAACTTTTACGTCTTGTACATTACTTTTCATAGATCTATTTAAAAGTATTAAGTTGTCTTCGCTTTCATTTAAATTTGTCTATTTAAATCTATTTAAAGTAAGAACTTCAATTATAGAAAATAATAATATTTAAACATAAATTTTAGTTCAGTACAATAATTTATGCAATATTGGTTTGTTTACCATTGGTTAAAAAAAAAAAATAATAGATGTTATATAAAAATAACATTGCGATTTCTTTGGCAGTCGAATAAACATGTATTCTCATATAATTAAGGAAAATTAAAAATATACTTTTACCTCAGCTGCCAGTACATTTATCACTAATTACTCAAATTTATCATAAATCTTGTTGAACTGTTAAAGTAATAAATCTATTCACTAATTATAGTATGTAGAATAGTATATACATATATATTGATATTATGTCATGATTTATTGTTTGGTGCGATAAAATGTTCTGAAACTTTGGATTTTAAATTTACTTGAAAAAGTGAAGTAACGTATAAAACTTTAGCAATCGATGTAAAAATCTTTAAGTTTCTATTCATGTTAATAAAAATTATTATCCACACATAATATAATTATTCATTCGCAGATTCTTTTTTAATAAATAATAAAATACGAGTGATAAAATTTACGTCTCATAAGTTAAAATTAAATTAATTTTAGTATAGGAGGTTAGTTTAGTATAGGAGTATAGTATAGGAAGTACTTTTAAATTATATATAATGAATTTGTATAAATGCATGTATTAATTTTCAGTTAAATTAAGCTGTACATTTTTATTATTGTTTAAATTTTTTCAATATAATATTAATTTTCTACATTTATGAAAAATAATTAATTTATATTAAAAAATTGTGAATTTTATTTGTTTGTTAGATATCAAATAGAATGACGCAAGATGTTTTATCGAAAATTGTTATATTTAATTATTTTTTTTATTTTTTTTTTTTTTTTTTTTTTTTTTTTTGACCATTTTTAACGATTTATTTTTCACACTGTTATACTCCCTTTTCATTTTTCTCGCTTATTCTCGACCGCTTTATTCTTTATCACCTTTACTTTTCATTTTTACGGCCATCTTCAGACAACGACACTTGGCCCATTAATTGACCTACCAGTTGTTATCTTCTCTTTATTTATTAACTATATATTTAGTTTATTTATTTCTTAAATTAAAAATTTCTTTTAGTTATATAGTAGGTTTTCCAATCGTTAGTAGAAAGTATCGATAGTAGAAAAAGAAATTAAATAAAGCTTTAATTGAATTTTGATATACGACTCTTAGACTTGCTAAATATATTATATTATATTCAATGATAATTTATTTTTATATTTATAATTTACTTTTATAATAACGTTTTTGAAAAATGTTTTATACTTCTTACTACATTATGTTATTGGATTGAATTCTTTCAACAAATTGGACAACAGAGTCACTTTGATAAAATTGTAATAAAGATTTTTATATAGATGAAGGAATTTAGATAAATAAATGAATGTCTATTTTAAACTTTACCTTTACAGTGTCAATGAAAATAAAAATAATATAGCATTCAAGCCAGGCGATTCGCTTTATATATATATATATATATATATATATATATATATATTTAATATTGTATAAGAGGTAGATGCAATCTCACCAAGCACCC
The DNA here is from genome assembly GCF_000503995.2 of Ceratosolen solmsi marchali. Taxonomy (NCBI): domain Eukaryota; kingdom Metazoa; phylum Arthropoda; class Insecta; order Hymenoptera; family Agaonidae; genus Ceratosolen; species Ceratosolen solmsi. Next base: position 5,252,349 of record NW_011948428.1, on the reverse strand, counting down.
GATTAATTAAACTTTTGAGTCAAAATTTTATCTTATTGGACTAACGAAATTTACTTTTTCCAATCCGATGACGCTTCAGCATTTGCGAGTCTTTATTCATTTGGTAAATAAAGTTGTAATATCTGATATTTTAGGTATAGATATCATTCAATAGTAATATTCGGTTATTTATCCATATAATTATATATGTTGCGTAACAAACTAATATTCGATATAAATTAAAAGACATGTTTCTTTGTTAATAAAGTAAATGAGAAAAAGACAGATTAATCAGTGATTACCCATTTGTATTTGGTATTGATGTGTTCGTTCTTTTTCTCATCTCTCATCATTACGTCGGATAATTAATGGCAAATGGTTCTGATTACCTTCCTTTCAGGTTCCCCTTTGGAATGATCTCTAATTTTCGTACGCGTCTGCTTCCAATAGGAATGCCAGGATACTTGGGTCTGACTTTTGTCTGCATGCCATTCCTATTTGAGCTCTTCATCAAACAGGAGTCTTGTACGAATTTTCGAAAATTCTACTCTACTACTTAGTCATACGATCTTCTTACTATCTCATTCATTGCTAAATACGCTTTTAACAGTATATTCTTAGTAATCATCGATCAATTCATTCGAATGACTTACTCCGTCGCGAATTGTGCATGTTTATACTTTGTAAATTTTTAAGTATCCAATAGGTATTTCAGCCAATTATTATTGAAAATCTATTATATTTACGCTTTGTAATACATAAATTATAATTAAACCTGCGTTGCATATTCATATACTTATTATCATTTTCTCCAATAAATTTGATTTTGTATAATATAATAAATAATAAAAACAAAAAATTATTATTCAATGATATCAAATTTTGAATTTAAAACAAAATTCATAAGATTTTTATCAATATTTATATTGAATATTTGTAAATAATCCATTATGAGAAATTCTGATCTCTATTGATTAGCGTACTTCAAATTGAATTTATTTGAAAGCTTCTTAAACTTTTTCAAAGTGCGCATAAGATTATATAGTTGCTTATTTAAAAATACAATATTCTTGATAAGATTGGTCACAGAATTTCATCTAGAGATTTTTCATAAAAATGGAGATTCAAAGTAAATGTACCAATTTAGTAAATATCAAATAGTTATTGCATTATTCAATAAAAAGAGATCAAAGCAACAGAAATAAAATACCAAAGTAATTGGTATATTGTTAAAGATATATATTTTCTTAGCTCGAATAAAAATAATTAATTGTGATAATTTAATTATTATACAAAATTAGTAAGTAATTATATTTGAACTTTATTGAAAAGGAAAAAGTTTGTAAATTTAAACAGAAAAGATAAGTAATAATTTCATGATATATATAATATATGTCCGTATCAATCTAACGGAATATTACATATTATGGATTAAAAAGAATACAGTACAATAAATCATATTTGTATATAAAACTAAACAATTGAATTAATGAACGAGAGAAGGTTAATTTTAAATTGAATTTATTAAAAAATAGTATTTCTCCTAAAGTGAAATGACTTGTACAACACTTTGTAATGCGATTATATATCTACACACATATATATATATATATATATATATATATATATATATATATATAATGGATGCATTTCCACTAACTAATAAATTTATATTCATATCCGTATTTACATTATTTTAAATACGCAAATAGAGAAGCGACAATATGAACATTTTTAATTTAGTCATTTTTCAGATGCCACGAATAAATAGACTAAAAATACATTTTAAATTATTTTCAGCAAACCATATTATGTGGATAATTATACATCTTGCATTTCTCTATGACTAATATGTTACATTGATAACTATTTAACCTATGCCATTAAAAGTAATAAATCATTCAATTGCAAATTTTTCTAGTGTTTTACTCACTGTATTAATTTTTCGTCTTTATGATTCTTTATAGATGTCAGTATTTACATAATTATTGTTTAACATGGTTTTGAAGCATTATTAATTGAAAAATTATTACGAACAACTTCATTATTATGTCCTACGGTTAATTAATTATTTAATGATTGAAAAAATCATCTAACTGTTTTATTGATCAAAAAATTACTAAATAATATAAATTATAATATGAGAATTACAGTTTAATATTTTATAAGTAAAAGTTAAAAGTGACTCTAATTTATAAAAAAATATCAAAATGATAAATGTACTTTTCTGCGATAAAACTTCATGAATGCATATACTTATATATATTACAGAAATTTTATTTAGATGATAAAATATATATTGACAATATTTAAATTTATAAATATTGAGCTTTAATTAAAAAGAATACAATTATTCTATTCTTGTATTTTTTATTAAAAATATTACTTTTATTATTTTTAAATGTAAGAAATCCCATGAACATTCATAGAAAACTGAATATCAAATTAAATTTTTTTTTTTATTTCTAAATGAAAAAATTCATGGAAAATATTTTATAAATTTGACATTATAAAAACGTATATTGATTTTATTCATTTTTAAAAAATTTTTTTTACGATTTTGAAATAATTAATTATATAATATAATCTACATATAGAAAAATCCAATTTTATTGATTTTATAGAATATTAGAAAAAATCCAATATAAACAATGAAATTTTGATAAATCTTTATTTAGTCATAACAGACATATTAACTATTTGTTTGTACTATATAATTGACTTTGTACTATATATATTTAAAATTTTAATGTAATGATTCAATTTCACAATAACATATCACATAAAATTATGGTAATTAATATATTTTTTTATTTTGAATTTCTTGATTAATACTAACATATCTTTCATAGTATTTTGCAAAACATGTAAATTATATTGAATTCTCTAAATCATTTATTTTCAATATACTGAAATGATAAAGTATCACGGAATGTAATTTCTGTATGTAGTTTTTTTTTATCATAATAACTTATTTGCATCCCATATAATTAATAATAGCTTACTGACATATCTATAATTATTTACTCGGTTTAAAAAATTCAGCTATAATCCTTAATATTGTTCAAATTTGAATGTACAACGGTATTTCCATTTTCACATAAATTAGTACTTATAGTATATTACAAAATTATAGAGTGAAATAAAATATGATATATTATTAAAAGTTGATACGAGATTATCATATTTTATAACTTTTTTATAGTTAAGAATTTCTGAAGCAGAGGCTACAACAATCCATCCAATTAATTCTGCATTAACACAAATATTGTTGATACTATTAATAGTTATAACTATATATATTTAAATCTCCAAAATATTTTATTTCGATATATATATATATATATATATATTAAAGATAATTCGAATACCATAGTTTTTATTTTTACTTTTCCTGTTTTATTTAATATCAAGTATATAAATTAGTATTTATTGCTATAAAATTGCTGCTATTCTCTATTATAAAGATAGAAAATATTTTAATAAACATAGTAATTATGTTTATAATATACCACTTAGTTCACCATCATTAAACCATCATAATGTAGCGCTGATTTAGTCTCTTTTGCTCGACGTAATTTCAACGGAACTATTGGATCTTTGAAACGAAATCGAGACGTTTTTCTCTGTCGATTTCTAAGAAATAATGACTGTACAAGAAAGTTAAACCTGACAAATGGAAAGAAAAACTAACTTCCTTCCTTTATATATCACGTGCTGAACAAAATAACGATCATTCGCAGTTAAGAGTTGCGTCTTATCACGCTTTCATTGTTTTGCTGATTAATCCGAGTAATTAAAACGTAACTGAATAGAATTATAACGATTCATCAATTTCGTTGTTTTCGAAGAGGATAAATAATATTCAAAATATTTTTTCAAATTTATGATTTGGAAACGTAATGATATTCCAAGTAACAATGACATCGAATCCTTGCATTGATTTTTCTCAAAACTTAAGTAATACTCATTCTCAAAAAGGTATTTGATAGTCGTTAAAATTTTATCCGAATCATACTTTTAAAAATTAATCATAGTAATTGTTTTTTAAATATCAAAAATTTATTTACCTGAAAAGTGATTATTCAACTCTAATATGTTTTGAAGGCTCGCAATTATATTGTAAAATTATTATCCATTCGTAATAATGATTATCCATTCGTATAAAAATTTAGGAGACGAAATCTATGTTTGTTTATCTCACCGAAATTTAGTGTTACGTGGGAACAAACTTTTGTCCACCGAGAATAACGCCCAGGTAAATTGGGGTGTAAGCAACGCTACTTTCTACTGTAAACCATAAAATAAAGTTATAAATTAATTTTGATTTACACTTTGAATTTAACTACAAATAAATAATTTGTTAATTACTTATGACATATAATACATATATTAAGCATAAATTTATTCATCAGGTTCATATAAGTTTTAATTATTTATTCTATAGTCGTAATGCAAATTGTTATATTCGTTATAATAAAAGGAAAAATATTGTAATATATTATGTATATAAAGGTCGAAAATAAAGAAAAGAAATGGGAAACGAATGAAATAATGTATGCTGTATGCATATAAATAAATATTATTTAATAAAAATATATATAAATTTCAAAATTACATTAATATTAAACTTCTATCAATTACACATGAGTAATTAAAATTCTTTTAATAAATGATAATAATCATGATGTCATGTCATCAAATAATATATTTTTTAAAAAAGTTTGGAGCTTTTATGGTTTGATAGCAATCAAAGCATGCAAATTAGCTATTTAAAAAAAAGGTAAAATAAAAAAATTTTGAAGAGTTTAAGTGAAGAGTTTGAACTTGATTTGAAAATTGGACATCAGAATTGTTGCGAGCAATTACTGTAAAAGTGGCTGGTCTACTAGCACAGAATGAAACGCATTTATTCGGGAAAAATTTGTTTCGAAAATAACTCGAATTATTGGAATAGTGTGAGAAATCGAGAAAAGCATAATATTACGGGAGCTTTAACCAATAATCGAGAAGTAGTAGCTGATGTAACAACGGACTACAAATTCTGTGATCCGTGAGCAGTTTTAGTTCAATAAACGATTCCCGCAATCATCGAACATTTCCTGTACTTTGAGTCGATTGTGTGGACTATTGCATAATATTCAAATAATATTGCAAATAATATTAAAAAGTATTTCATTGTTGCAACAATATTTATTCTGAAAATCACCATTTTTCATTTAATTTCGAATATCAGTATTGTAATTTATTTCTTTTATCATTAAAATGTGAAAGTATACTAATTAGGTATTAATAAAAAATTCATAAATTTGAAATTAAAATCATTCCGGGTTATTAAATATAAATAAGTTAAATTAGTATATCAATCAAAATAGTATTTTAAATATAAATAAATCGCTGAGTATTTTACTATTTAGTTAAAAATAGATCATACTTTTAGTAAATCATAATTACACAATAAAAATTTATCGTTGATATAAAGAAAAAAATATCTATTATTGATGATACTTAACATAAATCTCGTTATATGATAAGTATTGTAGAATAACTTTAAGAAAATCACTTAAGATTCATTGATTACTTGCTATAGACTTCACTAAAAATTGAAAAACTTTAGGAGGTGATGGAGGCTATTAAGGTTATACAATAAATGAATCACTACTTTGTCTTATATATCAAATAATAATTTGGAATGTGAAAAATGGCTGTTATGTTATCGATGATTATAAATTCGTGTATACCGAACCATAGTTACTTTCTTGATTATATATTTTTTTTCGCATAGTCATGCAAAAATATTTTAATTATCATAATTTAATTATTACCTTTCACAAAAATCGAAACCCCATGATATTTATAATCATATTCTCGCTGCAAATATACAAGTTTTAATAATGAGAAATAAGAATTGAAATTTTTCTCTTTATGCTAAGGCGATCATCTAGTATCTTTTGAATATAAAGGATGCTAAGCTTACGATCAAAATAGGATAGTAATGATCCTTGATAATACGCCTTCATTCAGATTTTCCTTAAGGAAAAGTCAAACAATAAACTAAGATTAGTTTACATTGAGATAGGTTTATTTAATAATTTCCAATATACTGGTATTTTCAAATATAATTTATTATCATTTTAAAATAACATATTGTTATTATATATACTACCATATATTCTTTACTATTTGTTACTAAAACATAATAGTGTTTATTAATTTACAACAGAATATCCATTTATATTATTTATTAAATTGTAATAAAAATGGAATGTATAACTATTGACTATTTAAAATATCTTACTGAATTTAATATAAACATTGAATACAATATTTAACAGTTTTCATATTATCATAATTCAGAATTGAAAGTAATGTAATGAAATAAGAGAAAAAGTATCATTAGAATATTAAGAGATTTTAACGAGCTTCGGAAACTACAATAAAAGTATCTCTTATTAGTAATCTATTATAGAACAAAAAAACTCATTATGATACTAATGGATTTTAATGAGAAACCTTCAGAAACTAATCGTGAAAGAGCGAGAAGTAAAGAAAGTAAAAAAAGTAGGGGTTGCTCGAATGAAAATAAACGTTTTGTTTCGTTTCCATGCATTATTCTTTTTAACACATTTTTAGTTTTATATGGTCTTAGACTCAAAATAGATAAGCAATGATCATGTTAATTTAATTCAAATAAATTTTGAAATAAAAGCCATAATTTGTAATGAGTAAATAATAAATTTAACTATAAAATATAGAAAAATTAAAAAATTTGAAATATATTCTCTAAGTTTCTATACTTCAAATTACGCTTATCCTTGTATTTTTAAAAGAATCATTATATACGGTTGTAATATTAATATATATATATATATATATATATATATATATATATATGTAGATTTCTTGATAATCATAGTATTGTAGAAAGTCCAAATGATTTATCTTTTTATTGATTTCGGAGGGTATTCTTATTTAATAAAGAAATATCTACTTTCATGTAAATATCACATAAAAAGTAATTATAGTGATAATTAAACCAAGAAGTAGAAAATTTAAATTAACTTTATATTTCTTGGCTTTAGTATTCACTATATTGTTATCAATATTAAACGATGATTAATTGTAGTTATACATTAGTATTTAAATATATATTAAAATTTGTGAAATAGTATACTGAATAAATAAAAAAAAAAAAAAAATAAATAAAAAAAAAATGTATATACATAAATCTTTACAAATCAGTGTACAAATTATTTACAATTATTTATTTATTAATGTTATATTATCTTTTAATAAATCAAATTTATGAAAAAAATTAATATATGACAATCGAGAATTTCATCGAGAATACACATAATGTCATCATTTTTCCTATTATTATTATTATTAGATAACGAATAGTACAAGTTTTTCAAAAATTCTCAAAAATCTAAGATAAATAATTGATCCAAACCTATTGAAAGCATAATAAAATTAGCGATGGACAGTCTCAGAAGCAAAAATATATAATAAAAATAGTAGAAACTACAAAGATAAAACGCTAAACTAATATAAATTATAATTCTTGAATTTTACTTGTTATTAATATGTGCTTACAACTATTTATCCTAAATGGCCTTTTACTGTTAATCAATAAAAAATTACCTGACTACGTGTTCATTGATCGTTGGATTTTAATGTAATACTTTGTTCCTTTAGAGGTCTCGTTAATATTATTTAAAAACGAGATTTATTTTCTGATATTTGCAATTTTAATTACATTTAGAATTATTGTTATAATAAAATACTGCAATTTTTAACAATCTTTAAATATTAGTGACATTTTGTCTTGATCAATACGGATACTTCATTATTATTTAACACTTTATTGTATTTACTACTATTCATGGCATATATATATATATATATATCGGAGCGAAAAAGAAAGACTAATTTTTTATTACAAACTGTATATAGAACTAAACTATATATTGAAAAATATTTTGGAGTTTATATATTGAGAGGAAAACGATAATTTATTGATAAATATAAATATTATGATATAAAATAATTGTTATAATGAATATTAGCATTGAATTTTATATTAAAACTATTTATTTGAAAAATTTTGAAAAACAAAACCTTCGTTATTATGTTGCTTTTCACTCGTATAGAGTAATATTTCAACAAACTGCAAACTTCGAGCATTTTGTGCAAAAATTTTAAGAATAGTTTTATGTTAGCCACATGCCAATACAACTGAGAAAAATCGCACTCAACGTGCGCAGACGAGCACACGTCCTTCGGCCTACGCCCTTATATCTTTGCATATTCATGGAAATGCATGAAAGCAACGAGTATCCGGTCATTTGAGCGAATCGGCTACTTGATACCCCCGCCGCTCGTCCCAACCCCGGAAACCATGGCATACACCGGATAGATCATCGGCTCGTCTGCCATCTCTATTTAACTGGAGTGGTGTAGAGTTACGATTCTCAAAGTACGCTCGCAATTGAAAATAGTGCCTTGTGATCAGTGAACTTTTTATACATAATGAACTCAAGATTCAATTGACATTTAAACACTGTAGCTTAATAAATACAGTACCTAACGAATCGAACGACATTTAGGATAAGCTTATCTCATCTAATCCAACACTCGAATTAATTGACGCGCATAATACATACTAGCATCCAAATACTTGTGAAATTAGGTACACACGCGCGCACACTTGCACGCATATATTTCTATATATGGGTGTACTTCAGTTAACTTATAATACATGGGCAGCACTATATTCTGCGCGAATGTTAATATATTTATTATTGTAAGATGAGCCACATACTTGTATACGCTTCAGAAATATGTGAAAAGTAAGATGCTCGCGTAAGGATATAAATTCCTATTCGCTTGTGAAATTCAACTTGATGTGTGATGCGACGTTAGGAATCGGAAATATTAAGGGAATTATTCAAATACGTCAAAAAATTGAAAATGCATATTTGAAAGTACAATTTGAAAAGTATCTATTTATATATATATTTATTGCACTCTCCATTGAAATTGGAGTGACATTAATTTATTACATACATTAAGAATTCAATATATAAATAATAATGCTTGAGACACGATTTAATTAACTTTTCATTAGGCCTATTTATGGTTTTGGTTTGTCTCTTAATTGAGTTTTCACTGCAAATCATTATAAAAGTTGTAAGTTTTATTTCGAGATAAACAATAGAATTTATGATAAGATAAAACTAACTATTATACCGAAGAGATTTTACGCACGAAATGGCAACCAGTTTTACCACAACTACAAGCTTAATATTATGCTTAATTGTAATTGTAAGTTCGAGCTAAGCCGAGTCATTTGAACGAGCGGTCCGTTCAAGCGTATTTCGTTCAAATTTATTTACGCTTGATTTACATCGAAAATACTAACATGATATATAAAATGACAGTTGATTATGTAAATATGCTCGGGGACAAAAGGATGTGTCTGGGGAGCGGCGGCAGTAGGTCGAAAGGTGTACTCGTGAGAAGACGGTCAAGGCCACGGACGCTTAGCTCGCTTATTTGGCCATACGATTTGCCAAATCACTCAACCTCTACTCGCGCAGACTCCATATATCTCGTCCATCTTTCTTCCCAGTATTCGCGTTCACTTTCCACCTTTGGCTTCGGAGCTCTTTCACCGTGATCGTAAAACATCGGCTCATGGCGATGTGCGATATGTCCCGCATTGCTATCGAGTTTATCTCGAGCTCTCGCGGCAACTCTACACACTTGATCCGGTTTTCCACAGTGAAAATCCACTAAATGGCTTTTGAAGGAATAACCGGCACATCATCCTACATCGCGCATAATATTATGAAATCCTCTTGATACTCTGCGATTATTATTATGCTGGAAGAGTCTGTAAATTCTAGAGCATCAGGCGAATAATATTGGAGGGGCAAGCCAATTAAACAGTCAATTGTACAAGTCTTTTAAGTATATTTACGAGACATTCATATGATTAAATTTCAAATTCAGAGGCGGATTTTTCATTCTATGGAGCAATTATATAAATTTGCTTTTACAGATATTATCTTATGTACTTAAAATCTTATATATTGCCTCGTGAACGTAGCTATTTGGAACGTCTGTTTTTGTAAATATTTTGTAGAGTAGTAGGGTTGTTTATAAAATTTTTTTAAATCTTATATTTTTTGTCATAACTATGAGGTGGTATAGGCATGTCTACGAAATATGTATGACGTAATCGCTTACGTAATTTGTTGAATTTTAGTGCAGTCTTGGCGTTAATGGCATTACATGCATAGTTAAATAATCAATTGTAATTTAGTACATTTGGCTGTTAAATAGGTTAGGTTTCTCAATTCATTTCTTTAATTTCTTTATTTAATTAACGAATTGTAATTGATAAAAATTCATAGTCACGAGATTTATTACTGGTATTTACATATTTTTGTTGTATCATTCGTTAAATACAATGCTAATCTCATCAATTTAGCGAATGAGTACAATAATATGCATAAGAAATATTTACTATGCCTTCTAATATAATCAAATTAATTATATAATAATAATAATAATAATTATTATTATTATTATTATTATAATGATAATGATAATAATAACAACAATAACAATAAAAATCAATTAATTTTTATATGAAATTATAATATTTGTTATAACGTAATTATTGTATTCAATATTAGAAAATTTAACAACAATTTGATTCATTACACAGCTACGTATCTTCTGCATATGCTTAATTATCCATTTTCCTATTTGTTTTTTTCTTCATTTATACTTAAAATAGGCTTTACTTACAAGCAGCTCAATACCAACCCTTCATTTCCTTATCCATGTAAATGACTAAAAATCAGCAGTGTATCGACTATATAGAATGGATGAAGATAATCTATGGCTATCCATTAGTATACAATCAATCATTTGGCTAATCGATTGTCCTGATATGAGCTTTACAGATTTCTCTATACATTCGCTCTAAACGAGAACTAATGTTTTTGAAAACTTGACTTATTTAATGCTCATTACTTTATTCTAGAAAATGTTTTCGTTTAATTTAATTTCTCATTTAGTGATTTTACAATTTCTATAATTTTTACTATCAGTATTAAAGATATTTGTTGGAAATTAATGTCATATTTTTTATGTGCTTTTTGTATAAGAGTGCTTAGAGAAATGAATTCAATAGTTCTCTAATAAATCAGCAATATAAACATAATATGGTTAGACTTCATAAAAATTCTTGTCTTTGAAAATTGTTAAAAATATTAAAGTATTCCTATATTAATCTGATACCTCACCCTCTTTCTCTCTCTCTCTCTCTCTCTCTCTCTCTCTCCATGTCTATCTTTCTCTTTGATTCTATTTCAGCTTAATTCTCAGTTCTACAAGTAAAGGTTGACAGTCACGAAACATTCGTATTAATTTATTGAGGTTTTCCGTCTTCGTAACTTACTTCACATAGTTTTGCCTCAAGCTATTCTATGCCAAAAAGCAAATGATGAATGGATTTTCAAATAGTTGATAAATGAAATATGTTGTTTTGGCAGAATATACATTCGAGGACAGAAAATTTTATTTATATTTATCAATTTTTTACAAATACGCACGAGCCTTTTAAAAATATTAGAAATGTAAAATATGGCTGAATCCCTGTATAAGCGTTCAAAAAAATGATCTGAATATTTTCATGATTATGTTTAAAATGAAAATTTATATAAGGGAGAGAGATAGTAAGTGATGATAAAATAAGGAGGAGGAAGTAAAGGAGGGAAAGATTGCTCCGCTTGGAGATATAATGAAACGTGATGGGTTAGCAAGAGGAGAAGGGTTCGAGTTTGATGGGAACATAGGCGGACGGGACGACCCGGCGGCGCCTTTAAAGGTGCACCTCCGACGCCTACAGCGGCACCGGAGTTTACAATTACCAACCGGACGACGCTTGCGTCATCCAATGGCCTGTCGACGCGCTTTCGTCTTCCATTTCTCTTCTTCGCCCCCGCCTCTGTCACTGTCAATCCACCTACCTTTATCTATCTCAATTGCAAATACTTCACTCCATATTTGCATTTACCCTTCATAAACAATATATCCTCTTGCTAGATAGATAGTCCATTCGCATGTTTGCCTCGAGTTCGCTTTTCTCTAAGCGAACTTAATGACACTCCGTAGACGATCGTAGAGAGCAGAAGAGTAATTATTAAGTTCCTAAGGATTGCTTTTCATTTAGTTCGGCTTAATCCTTAGAGATTGTAATTAAATTTACCGTTGTTATTGTAATTTGAGTAAGCCATTGTAACAATTTAAACATTCTTAATGTAAAAAGGTGACGATTTTTCATTACAAAATTGCACGCTTAATAATAAGGAAATTTGAAAAGTAGTCGGGGTGATTAATTTCTAAAGGTGCGATATTTTTTCTGTAATATCCTAATGTAATATTTCTTAACTTGCTAATTTCGTTAGTGAAAATTGGAAATATGTCAAGAGAATACACTTTGATCCTTTTGTATACAAGATATTCGAGTTATTATAAATTTTAGAATACAAATAATACGAAAATTGCTCAACTGTAGGTAAATTTGGAAACTTGGACTATTAGAGTTATCGTTTTCGTATAATATTAAATGCAAATAACTAGTAGTAACTCCGTTAGTTTTCATTTATCAGGTTTTTGTATTTTTGAAAGTTAATAATCGCGCAGCCACAAACAAGATAATAATAGTGTGAATGTAGATCAAGGAATTAAAGCGAGTGGGTGGAAGGTAATAAAATATGAAGAATATGAATCTTGAATTATAGGCCGCATAGAGAGTTCTTGCCACCTGTTGCCATAGTTACCAATGTCTCTGAGTAGTAACCACTTCGGCGTTTTAAATTGTCTGAAATTATTTTCTCCTTTCATTTATAAGTCTTCGTTTTTACCATTCAATTAATTTGTTTTATGTATGTTTGTTGCATAAAACATTCGAGTTATTTTTCAATCTCTAATGAATCGTACTAATTGAACTGAAGCATACAGTTTAGCCCTTATAAACTCAAAATTGTTGACAATAACCTTTCCTCGTTGCTTGGATAGAAATATCTGTACTTATAAACGTATTTTATTCAAGCCAAATTAACGTATATTAATGTTAGAAATGTATTGTTTTTTTTTTTTTTTTTTTTTTTTTTTTTTTTTTTTATAGGATATTACAGAATTAAATTTGTTTCGATTAATATATGTTGTTTATTTAACTAATTATCAGTTATAAATAATGATTATTTCGCTATATATAATTTAATTGAATATAATTGTATAACTGATTCAGTGAAACAAATAAATGATGAAATTCATTATTCTTATTTACTGTTTATCACAACAGTGAGTATATAAAAACATTGAATTTTATTATATTGAAGTAAAATCGATATTAATTTCTCTTAAAATTTATAGTTCCTTTTATAGCTTTTTAAGTGCAGACAATTAATTATTCAACCAACATTTAAGAAAGGAATAAATATCTAATATTACTTTTTGATAACAGACAATGTTTCTCACTTTTGAATTAGTGATACAAATTATTATTTATAATATTATAATAATTATGAAGACATATATCGACTGCACTGAAGTTCATAAAAAAATTATCATAACGTGAAGGCATTTATTAGATATTGAAACGGTTAATCAATTTACTTTATAACACATTTCCATTCGTTTTCGTTACTGCAAATAATACACGAAACTGTTTCGTCAGTAGAGTCAGAAATATTTTACATATAATATTCCTTTTATAACAATTATTTTTCTGATTAACAATAAATGAAAAGTATGTTATTGTTTTTTATAACTTTTATTTTAAAATTTTTGCATCTAAATCATCGATCTTATAGTATACAATAATTGAATAGAGTATAATAAAAATTACTAAATATTAATATTATTATTAAATCTTACAGATTAAATATGTGGTATAAATTTATAAAACTTATAAAAACTGGATAAAAACTTATAAAAATGAAAATTTTTCAATCAATTACCTAAGCAATAAGGCTGCGTTAAAGTCATTCTGTATCATATGAAATATTTTCTTGAATACTATTTAAAATATATATATATATGTATATATATTAGGTAATATAATATAATATAAAGAAATGAATGATAATAAAGTGAAATAATAATTGTAATAATAATAATAATAATAATAATAATAGAGAGTAAATTCCATTGAAGGAATTATGTTAGTTTAACGTTTGTAAAACATTGATTAATTTCAACATGAAAATTGCCAAGCAAATAAGAATTTTTTTATTATAATCTTCGTAAAGAAATTTGTAAAATACTTTATATAACGAAAAATGTGTTAATAAACATAATAAATTAATACATTAAAATTTCATCTAAAATTTTGACATAAGTAACGATAACATTTTTGGTGATTTTAATATTTTTGTTGTTTGATAAATAATTAGAAAAATTTTAATTCTAAAATTTATTTAATTTTTAAACTCTGTAGTAATGTTATTAATTCATATAATAGCGCAGACGGTAGCTGCTTAATACATGAGGATAATATCGTTAAATTACAAATAACTATCTTTTGCCCAAGTGCATAAATAGAAAATAAAAAAACACAAGTCTTTTAAGGAACATATATTATTGGAATAATTTTACTATTATGATAATGTTAATAATATTAAAAAAATGAATTATTATTATTCAATATATTTTGAGGTTCCCTTTTTCAACTACCATAGAGTCTATTTTAAAAATGATTTTCTTTTTAACTCAATAATTATTTTATAAGAACACTATTCGCCCATAATTAAATTTCTAAATTTAGTAAATAAATATTTATTCCTATTAGATATATTAAATGCAAATAATTTTATACTTTATATTATCCTTAAAATAAATAATTTCAATGCATGTATATTTTATAAAAATATAAGGTTTCGTGGTTAATAAATATTACCAAATTCATTACATTTACTGCACATTTCATAATTTATATAATTAACAAGATATACATTATTATATAATATTACTGGATAACTACAGAAGTCTAACATATACAATTAATAACAAAATATTTGACATAAATTTAATTACACTCCAGGTTTATTATGCTATACGTGTTGAATAATAACACTCGCTAGAATACAAATATGTTCGAAAATGATTATAACTGTTGAGTAAATATTTTATTTCTGGTAATTTAGTTGTTTTGTAAACGATATTAATTTATTTATAGCGTAACTGATATACATCAACATTATAACTGTATACGTAATAATTATTTTGATAGTTTCATTAATTTTTACTTCAATGTTCCCTATGAGTATTACTGTCTGTCAACATACAACAAAATTATATTATATTTTAGAAATAATTTTTATTATTTTTATACGGTATAATTTAATTATTTTAGTAATATAAAGATAGTAGCTGAAAATAAAATTTGTTAAAACGATTAAACATTAAACTAACAATTAAAAACATAAAACTAAATAAAATTATTGTTCAATATTTATATTTTTAATATATTAATTAATTATTAGGAAAGTTTCATATATATATATATATATATATATGTGTGTGTATATATGTAGAATTTAGGTTTAGAGAGATTATTACCAACAAAATATTTTCTATTAATGTTTATACTAATATCTTATGCAATTTATTATATTTTTTTAATATTTATATATTTTTTATAATTTATTTATTATAATAATTTTTATAAAATTTGTAATTTATTTTTAATCAATTTATTAATATACTTATAATATATATATATATATATATATATATATATATATTATAACAGCAGAATGAATTTAATTTAATAATTAATCAATTATCATAAGTGCGCTACTAATCACTATTACAGCTCTGCTTGTCGAGTATATTGTCGTGTTGCTCCGAATGCATAAACTAAAGGATGTAATCATGAGAAATAGGTTAGTATGGAAACAAAAGAAAGTACGAATGCAAGAGAGAGAGAGAGAGAGAGAGAGTATGTGAAAAACTATAGTAGTAAAATGAATAGCAAATACTCGAGTTTCTATAAGATTGTCTTTAACAATGTAAATTATTTCCTTTTTCGCTTTTGACTATATTTATAATAGTAGTGGATGCAAGAAAACAATGAGGTAAGCTAAGTAAAGCATATATTAAGGTAATTACAACACAATTATTAAATAAAAGATATCTATATAACTTTTGTCACATTTATCAGAATTAAATTTACTTATTATATTAGCAATAAAACTTTATTCTAATTGTATCTTACTGTACAATATCTGATTATAAAATATCTATATAAATTATTAAAAAATATATAAAGTATAAAATAAGAATTAAAATAATCTTCTCGACAATTCCGAAATGTTGTTGGTAATTCTTGGTACTCATATAATCGCAAATTAAACTATCAACGTACAATTACATATTTGTATATACTGGAATTTCTTTTAAATTGACCAAGTAACGAGAGCTTGTTGGCATCGACATAGAAATTTCGATGGACTCTAATCCTCAGGTTTCTTTAATATTTTTTCAAATATTGAATATATGATAAAATTTTATATCGCTATTATTACTTAATTCCTGAATACTTTTACAGCATATATTATATTTAATCTAGATTTTAAATTAATTTCATAATGAATATTAATATTACTAACAAACTTTCATCTTCGGCTGCTTAAGGATGCTTTATTTATTGCTAATTATTTTTAAAATATCTACTAAATTATAAATTATTTTATTACATAGTTATGTGATATTTTATATTTATTACTTTCTTTTATCTTATAATATATTTAATCTGAAATTATTTTCTACGAATTTGTTCTGTTTGTTTTTATTTTTCTGTATCGCGAAACTTTATGTTAAACTAGGAGCACTTATGGCAAAAGTAAGGATAAAGTTTTTTGAATAAATGCGACTTTAAAGTCTAAGTAAAATGAGAGATAAAAAATATTAGTGAGGCTACGTATGTTAGCTCCTGACTAAAAGAGGTGATTGCAGTTGTTTTTTTTTTTTTTTTTTTTTGAGCTCTTTTCAGCTGAACTTCCTAATAGAAAATCAATAATGTATTATTCTACAATTATTACTTTTCGATTCTCAATGAAAAATTTCAACAAAAGTATTTCAATAATTAATGATTATAAGATATTGACTTATGTGATTCTATAATGTTGCTACGATATTAAAAAAAAAATATTATAAAATAGTTATTAAATTATTAATAACAATTACAATTCTATTTATAATTATAAAAAATTTACCTAATGTACACAATGATTTTTTCAAATAAATGATATTGAATATTTAAAATAGGAGTAAAAGGAAAAATTTTTTAATTTAAAAATTAAAAAAAAAATATTAATTACCAAAAAATTCTTTTATTAAATAAAATATTAATTCAATAATTAATTAATTAATATTGCTAAAAAGTGAGAAATACTAAAAAATACACAATAATTTTAGCCGATCAGAGATTAAATTCACCACTTTCAATTTTTCCTACCAGTTGCTCTTTGAAATAATCTTAACGAAGCTTATGTACTTTTTAATTTGAGCTGTTCTCATATTATAATTATATCCGTAAACTGGATACTTCGCTAAACTATATATGTAAAATAATATTTTGTAATAAAAAATTAAGTTTTAATTCAAATTAAAAAATCTTTTCATAAAGAAATATTAAAAAAGAAACGTACAGATAAGTAAAATTAATTTTTTAATCTATAAAAGTAGTATTATAACATATTTATATTAGTAGTGATATACAATATTTGTATATATTTGCAAGAATTTTTTAATATTACACGAGTATTAAGTTTTAACAAAAATATGTCAACTTAAATATAGCATTTGAGAAGGTTTAATCACTAATGCATATTTCATATCAGATTTTAATTTCGTTATTAGATAAAACTTAATATACTAAATTTGATGCACCTGCGGCTTTTAATCGCTCGATAATAATTGGCTAATAGGCTATAGAATAAAAATTCGCTTGCAACGCCTGTACATGTATTTATGCGACTTATAAATCGAAGCGAACTATAACTACTAGAAGATGTTCTGCTTTTCATGCGAGTCTAATAAATTCTACCTTTCTTGTCCTCTTTGTGTCTCGTAAAATGATAAAACAGGTAGTTAAAAAGATAATAAAGTTAATAATACAAATCTGTTTTATGATTTTTTTCCACATTTTTCAAGATCATGATTTTATATTCTCACTTCAGACTTGAATAATTTCGATTAATCATTTTTAATAATTTTAGTTTAAATATTTATAACTCTAATTAAATACTATTTATATATTAACATAATTCAATGATTACTATTTATTTCATTGATTTATATTATGAATAATTTATTCAGATAAACAATCATCGAAATTCTCTATGGAATTCGACTTTGTATTGATTTATCATAATATAACTTCAAAAATTATTAACCCATATTAAGCTCTAATATGCTTAATAATAATAAACCATTTTTAAATTGAAGAATTAAGTAGGGTCTTGAATTTTTATTTAGGTATCTTATCCAATATATATATATATATATAAATTAATTTTAATACAAAAAATTTATTAATATATTCAACATATTTGAATAATGTAATTTTATGAAAAATATAATATTTCATAACTTATTAAAGACTTAATAATTTATGAATTTACATTAATTGATTATAAATGAAATGGCTTAAACAATGGATAGAGTAAAATATTAGTGAGAGTATAATTTGTGTTTAAAAATTTATCAAATTACAATGGAAAGAAATATAATATATAAATATATTTAGTTAATTTAATAATAAGTATAATAATGATAATTTACAATTATATTAATTGCATTAATGAGATTTGTAAAACGTTTATTACACTGTTTTACATTGACAACAAGCAATAATTTTATAACAATTATTAGTCTATATTATTTTATTTATCATAACTTGTTTTTCAAATGTTTTTATTTAAAACATGTAAGCTATAAAAATTTTGAATTTTAGAAAACGTTATGGATACGCTCGATATAGTATTACTTAAAGATATTTTACAAAATTAAATTGCTAAGACAATGTAAAAAATAGATTTTTTTTTTGTAAAAATTAATATCCATACTTAATTAATATGGTAATATTGAATTATAAATATTTTCATTTTTATAACTTTCATATAAGAAATTATATTACTAATTGTTCTTAGTGACTATTCTATATGGCAGTAGCAACTGTTTAATAATAAATATACAAATTTTCAATCTACATTCGTATTTTAATGATATCAATTTAAGCAGTTTAATTTAAATTTATTTTCACAATTTTATGTAAATAAAATCTAATAATTAAAATTTAATAAAATTTAATAAATCTAATAAAAATTTCATAATAATATCAATTTATTATTAAATAAAATTATACTTTAAATAGTACAAGTATTATATTGTTATGTATAGATAAGAAAACTTTTATATTATTTTTATTAATAAATTTTACGATATATAAAATAATTTAATAGACATTGAAAAAAAAGTATAAAGAATATACCAAACATTTATATTATAATTGTTTATTATAAATTATTCGTTGGCTTGGCTGAAATTATTTTCGACACGTATTGTAACTTGAAATCTTTAATCTTTATTCCATTATAATAAACGAATTTTTGATAAGAAATTTTGAATTATCCGGAATGTATATTAAAATCCGAATAAATATTATATTATATTGAGAATTTCGTTTATAAATACACATTTCTAAAAGTATTCGGCCATAAATTAGTTTGAATACATTAAATAATTATGTTAAAACTAATCAATTAAATGTAGTATTCATTTAAATTTCTTTTACCTTTATTAATATTAAATGAAA
Source organism: Ceratosolen solmsi marchali (assembly GCF_000503995.2). Lineage (NCBI taxonomy): Eukaryota > Metazoa > Arthropoda > Insecta > Hymenoptera > Agaonidae > Ceratosolen > Ceratosolen solmsi. The sequence continues at coordinate 5,232,467 of NW_011948428.1, read as the reverse complement.
CAATTATTTGAAGTAAAAATATATTCAAAATCTATACCAACATTTTTTCCATGAAAATATTATATTACTTCAAAATTATTTATAATAAAAGAAAAGGGATATCTGACATATAATCCAGTGATACTGGAGGAATGTTGCATAAGCTACTTATTATAAGTAGGAAATAATTGTAAAGTTTAAAATCTTTTTAGCAATAATAAATTTTAAGTTCTCTAAAATATAGAATTTTAACTTTTTTGAACAAATCAAAAGAGTGATATTAGAATATTATTGTTTTAATGTAGTTGCATTATGTACATCGTTAAATATATTTTTAATCCAATATACTAAGAGTACAATCTTATGTATAAAATCTCATATATAAAATATATGCACAGTATTAAGTATTATTATATGCACAGAAATACAAATGTATTTTTTTTTTATTATTTTTATTATCAGCATGTATTAAAAAAATTATGAAAATTTTCAATATGTACATATATGATAGGATTTTATTTTAAAAATTAAAGTACGGCTTTTGTTTTAAAAATTTGACTTTATAATTTATAATCAAAGTATAATTTTTTTGTTTATTTCTATTTCATATGAAAGTGCTAAATATTTAATTAAAAATTAAATTTGAATAATATACGCATATGATTTTGTGCAACGCATATTCATAAGATCCAAAGACATGAAAGACAAGTGCATCTGAAGCGCCGTTTAAAACTTACGAAAAAATGAAATATAAAGAAGTTTCTGAAGTATATATTTGAAGTTTTTGTCGAGAATATAAAGAGCACATGTATGACTTCTTTTTTCCTGTTGCCAATTTAATAATTTTAAGCATTTCTATGTAAAACAGACAGTATTTTACTCAATGTTGTTTTGGTTTTCAAAAATATAATAAAAACTGGACTTTTCGATTATCGATCTTTTTAAACACCATATTTTAAGTAAATATTCATTATTATATTTATATAATAATAACAATAATAATAAATAGTAATTAATTTACTCCTATAAATGATATTATTCTTATTAAAAATGACTTTATAAATATAAATTTGTAAAATATATTAGTGAAATATAAAATGAAATCAATAACAAGTTATTATAATAGTTTTTCTGATGACATAAAATAATGAACAAAATAGTTAATATTTCTTACGTAATTTATGGAAATAGTTATATATGCAAAAGTAATAAATAGAGATTTATAAATAAATAAAAAAAAATTGATATACAAAATATACAATTCTTATTAACGAATATTAAATATTATGAGATTTTTTTACTTTTAAGAATAAATGCATATGAGACTTTTTGACAAGAGTTAACAAAATATCTATGTTTTTTTTTATAAGAATTATCTTATTAATATCACCCCCCCTCTCTCTCTCTCTCTCTTTAAATTCTTTTTAAAAAATAATTTCAAGCATTATATGTAATATTATATATCATCTTCATATCAACAAGGTAAATATGAAAACAATCACATTATGATGGTTTTATTTCCACCCAATAAAAAATTCATTAAACTTGCTTCGATTTTGCTATCAATGTAAAATAATATTCCACATGGAAATTACAATTTTTTATATGCACTTTATTTCCAAATATTCAATGCCGACAAAAATGATCAATCCACCAAATAAACTTGGAGAAAATAGAATATCCTGTAAAAGGCAGCTGCTTTCTACGCTCATATAAGTGCTAAATCCTCTACACCTACACGAGATCCATATGTTTCTCGTGGGGATTACCTCATAGATGACCGTCTCGAAATTTATTCCATATTAACCCCCCCCCCCCCCCCCCCCCCCGCCGTCAACTCACTCGCCCTTTTTGTGACTACTTTACAAGTTTGTAGACAGGCTACGCAACATCTATATGTATAGTGAACGAATGGAAGGAACCTCTATACATATTTTATGCAGTCCTAGAGCTTGCTTGCGTTCTGGAAGGACTTAGTGCTAGCTTACATAATCCTCGTGCGGCAATGTTAGTACATGTAACCTAGCATGCAATAACCGCAACTACTCTTGGTTCTGTGATTTCCCGTGATTTTTGAAGTTTGAGATGGAAATTTGATTTCACTCTGCACGATTCCTATAAATCCATTCGCAAAGTATATCATAATGAAAAATATTATTCCTTATTTGCGAGCCCTTTCTGTTTACTATAGATTTATGGTAATTTAATTACTCAAGCAAGAATTTAGATATTTACATAATTAGCAATTATGAATTATAATATTAACCTTTGACATTTGTATTTGCAGCGATAATAGCTAAACTAAAAAAATACTGAGCAAATTTGCTTTTCAGAATATTAAATTAATTACCCGCTTAAGTGTAATCTGGTCGATCTTATTTTTGTATTTGAATATTCTTTATTTTGAATAGACACATTGAGGAAACTTATAAATATATTTAATATTTTCAAATGGTGCTAGAAAAATATATCTAATAGTCCAATATATGTCATTTATACTAATAAAATAGTTCCTTTTCTGTATGATTTTTCTTTGTACTTACATACATAAAAAATTATTAAATAAACTAAGAATGTATAAAGACATGTTGACATCAATTGTCTTAAATTGAGTAATTTTCTATTCACAGTATTAATTTGAAACAAAACGAAAAGATTTAACTCATTACTTTATTCATTTTTTTCTCTTTTTTTTAGATTTAGATTTTAGATAAGTTAATTAAAGAAAATTAATATATTTCTAGTAATAACAGAATTTGAATTAGGAAACAAGACAGTGAAATAAGTTATTAGGAAAGATATTTGGAAAGAAATTCTATCGTAGTTAATTAGTTAACAAATAATCTTTAATGCCTTTTATAAATTTACTACTTTTATTCAATTATTTAATAATATTATATTATACGTAAAGAATATTGTCATTTATTCGTTAACGACTTTTATAAAAATATTGTATTTTTTGACATACTTGCTGAAACACTCGCATGCACGCACGCACGCGCGCGCGCGCGCGCGCACACACACACACACACACACACACACACACACACATATATATATATATATATATATATATATATATATATATAAGTTTATTAAATGGATACTTTAAGTACAAATTTACTTTTACAATTTACAATTCATTTAGAGAAACGAACGACCATAGAGTGAAAAAATTTTCAGAATATTTACATTGTTCATTGCATATTTTTACTTAAAATTTAAATATTATATTTTTGGTATATATAAATTGATATTTATAAGTTATACATTAAATGTAATTTGATGATACATTTAAATAGAAAACTGATCATTATTGTATTTATGAAAATATTTATCATATTAAAAACTTGTATATATGAAATGTGCATGCAAATAAATACAAAAAGTCAGTAAAATTTTATTGAATTTTTGATGTATTGATTACATTATGCAAATATTATTTTTGTCGTATAAAAATTGTAGGATATATAGCGTCACATGGAAATTTTGATTATTTGCATACTTAAAGTTTACGAAAACATATTTCTAACCAATGTATCATTATAATATGTAAAGACATATTTCATATCTGAATATTAACATAAAAAATGCAATAGAATATAAAAATTTTATATGAACAATACAAGGTGGTTATCATTAAATTTAAAAACAATCTATTAAATTTTAGACTATACATTTACCATAGAATGTCTAATAATCGCTTCTGTAAATTCTATAATTTCCTTTTTCAAATATAATTTCAAAATAATTAAAAATGATTCTATCTGTATTTTATCAAATTGATAAACTTAATTTGATGGGTTAATAATTTAAAAATTTTTATTACTTCATTATATTAAATTTATTATTATAAATTGATATTGATTGTTTTATAGTTGTAATATAATAATAAGTCTGCACTATTTCAACGTACTATTATGAAATATGATTGTGTATGAAATTTGTTAATAATTTTCAACTACCGTAAGATATTTCTCTAATTACGCTTAATAATGAATATTTAAATTAATATTAAATTTTTAATTATACATTTCTCGCAGAAAGTTATATATATATATATATATATATAATACCTCGTACATTAAAATACATTATATAAAATTAATAATAATTACTCACTAAAAGCTATGTATTAATGAGTCTTATAATATATACTATTTTTCTGTGTTGAAGTATAGTAATTCTACTTTCATTATGTTCATGATATGTTTTCATTAACAAAGATTGTATCCACCAGTAGTATTGTTTTAACTAAAACCTCATTCCTACCTACTTACATTCACTCGAAGGTATGAATTTACATCCTGGAAGCATTGCCTAGACTTTTGATAAATATGATGCCTTTCTTACTGTCTTCTATAATTCTGAAATAAAAGAAATTAAAGTTCGCAATACTTATTCTAGTTAATAAAGGTTTAATTAATAATTAATAATAATTTAAAATTTGTTTAAAATTATAAAAATTTAGCATAGCAAAATAATTATTTTTAGAGGAATTAATAATTGCACTAAAAATTATTCAAATATTATGTACGGAAAATCTAAAAGGATATCACTTATCAATATATATTCATATAAATTTATTGATTTTTAATTATTAAGTACTGAATATATAATCTATCTTTTGACGTATTATTGTTAAAAAAAATTAAAAATAATAATATTGTTTTTATTATTCTATCAATATTGTACCTCATCATACTATCATATGACTATCATATTTTTTTTTTATAATGACAAAATTTGTTGGCGAAACATTTATTTCAATAATATACAGGTGTGTGTGTGTGTGTGTGTGTGTGTGTGTGTGTGTGTGTGTAATTTAACTAGATATTTTAATAAGTATTATTGTCAGAAAGTTTTATTATACATATTTTTTAATATAAGAACATAGAAAAGAATATTGCAAAATATTAGTTAGAACAATTAATATGGAATTTGAATGTAAAATAATTATTTTTACAGTTATATTGTAGAAATGTTTGGATTCGAAGGAAGCCAAAAATATTCTACATAACACAACTATTTAGTACAAAATATTTATAGGATTATTTATCATTTTGGCGTTTATGTTTTTTTCTTACGTAATTTCACGTGAGCAAGCAAGAAATGAAAATTTTCTTCAATGTTTTTGTAATTTACAAATTGTAATTTCCACAAAAATGTGTTACCTATCAAATACATTATTTTTTTTTTTACATTTATTGATACAGCTAATTTTTAATTAACTTACATATTTTTTGTTAAATTAGTTGGACTAATGCTTCTATCATAATATTTTAAATTCTTCATTGTTTCTTAATCAATAATTGCTACGTCTAGCTTAATAAAAAAATTATAAATATTTGAAAGTTTTTTTGTAATAAAAGCTCAGAGCATTAGATTCTTATACGCTGAGCGTATATACTACACGAGATGCAGGAAACTAATTTTGAATTTATTTTATACTTTAGAATCTTAAAATTTCTGTCCAAATAATATTACAATAACTTCCCTATACTTCATTGGTTTCTTAATTTAATTTATTAATATTTTCCTTTTTACACAGGCATCTCATAAAAGTACAGATGCATAATAAGCGAAGAGTAAAACGTGCTTTACCGATGATAGCATATATAGTGTGAGAATAATTTCATACAAACTCATTCCCTTGTTAGATACATTACTCGTTTATTTCCTGTGAAATATAAACTTTGGTTGTTCAAATAATGGAACAACTTTTCATGCCGAGTATTTTTATCATAAATTTATCAGAAGTAACTCTACTTTTAATCTATTAAACGTAAACATGATCAAACAAGAAAGTTCCTGCGTTTTATAATTTCATCGTAATCTTAGTTCTTTATTGTATATAGGAATTTTTATAGAAAATATTGCAGGAATGTATACTCTCTAATAAACTTCAACTTTTTTTTTTCAAAATTTTCAACGTATTATAGAAATAATAATGAAGATTTTCCCCTAATTGGATTCGTATTAATTTCAATTCCATATGAATTTTGGATTGCAGCAGTCACTAAGGCTTATTAACATTTCTTAATTTCATTGTTGTAAGTAGGGCATCTTGTGGATGCATTCCAGTATTTATTACAATTTTATGAAAGATTATTAAGAGTATACTTATTAAATAATTATTTGGCAACAATATTTCTCTTCTTAATGTTCTTTAATTATGTACAAAGTACCTAATTAATCTTATTATATAGATAATAATTTCTTGTTTTATAATATTATCCATAAAATTAACGTTGCAATTTTAGAACATTATAATTATGTTTTGGAATTAAAATGTTTGTTTTGATATTAAAATGCTATACGTAAATGGTGATTCGAATTTTTCGAATTCAAAATTTAATTATCTCATGGTGTTTAAATTCACCTCATTACAGTCCAATATGAGATCACAACTAGCTTAATATATAGTTATAAAAATTATGTAAAATATTTGTGTAGATTTTGAAAATATTTAGTCCATTGATCTAATTTCAAAATGCACGTGAAATTTGACGACGTAACATGTACGTCACATGCCCGATGTAACATTTACACAGCAAGATAGCAATATCATCCATATTCGTATTTTGAAATAACCTCGCTCGTGAATGGCTCGTATATATCTGGTTTAATATACTCAGTCCATTTATTTCATTCGCTGATTACGAAATATTGAACAATATCTAGGAAGATTTATAGTTTGCGGATGAAAGAAAATAAGCCTGGTCCATTGTATGATATCTTTTGATCTAAGAGTCATTCCCAATCGAGTATATGGATATTTGTAATCCAACTTGTCATCGATCCAACTTCTATTGTCCAATATGTCTCTTCTCATCAAGCACATAGTTTTCTTACTTTCGGTAACAAAAGATTTGTTCTACTTTGGAATAGGGAGTACGTTTTTAAATTTTCATTTAGATATAGAAGAAAAAAATAACTAATCAAGCTCTTTACTTCTTTAGATCATTGAACTTTCTTTATTGTTTTTTATTAACAATTTAGTTCAAAATCTCAAATTCTATTGAATCATAGTACGTGTAAATCCGATAAATAATAAACTACTACTTTTTCTGCAACATATAGTCTCAAAAAATTAATTCACTGATTTACCAATCAAAACTCTATATAATCGCACGTGTTTTAAACGAGTATATCTTCATAATTTGATTGGCAATCATATTTTGATCTTTTGTAACTATAATAATCTGGCGATGATAGAATTCAACAACAAGTTGCAAAAGAAATATATTAGTGATATGTATTAAGCCATCTTTGGCTTGAAATTTTATATCCATTTATAACCATAACTACCTATATCCATTCATTATTTTAAATTTATCAATTATTATAATAATTACAAAATACTGATTTATCAGGAATTAATGTAATTTATTAAAAAAGTATTTTATCTTGGTAAGTAAAATTACGATGCTTATGAGATTTTGAACTAACTTTGGTATAACATAATAATATATTTCTTCAATAATTCAATTAAAATATTTGAATACATTAATAAAGATAATAATACGAGAATATATAGCTGGAAATACATTTGAAGAAATATTGAATTTAATTGAAACTATATTAAAGTACAGTGTTAATTGGTTATATTATTAATTGCAATAAATTATAAAATTTTCTTAAATAATTCCTTCAAAGTTCTAGAAATATATGTAAAAAATTTGTAAATAAAATAAATCCTCTTTATTTTATTCAAATTTTTTATTAAATATAATGAACGAAAGGATTTTATTTTTTATCGAAGATTGCTTTTTCAATGTTGCTAATTGTTTCTGTTTTTAGAATTACACCTACACTAAATCATTATTATGCATATTAAAAATTTCCGTTGAATTCGGCGACTTTTTTGTTTTTCACTTTAAAATGCTCGAAGAAATATATTTTCAATTAGAATTTAATTTTATGTAAAGTATAATGACATTAAATTTTATAAACTTTTTAATGAAGCACGGGAAGGCATGAGTTAACATTCATTAAACCTTAAAAATATATTATGTGCCTAGTATTGCGAATGGTGAAGTTGAAAGACCATTTACCGTATAATCTGCAAATTCGAATATAATACCAGTCAAAGTGAACCAGCTTCGCTTTACTTTTAGTCACAAATAAAATTTTGGTTGATAGATATGGAACTTAATGTAGTGACCTATTTTTCTTTAATATTCTCTGTCACTACATCATTCAGTACATACCATATGAATATTGATTCACAATTTATTATTACGTTATTGAAACTATTATTAAGTTAATAAGTAAACTTACATTATCAATATGTACAATTTCCCTCATACATTATTCTATATTAATAAATAATTTTATAATGCCTACTTCAATCAGAACATCGATATTGTAAATTATAATCATTATAGTAATTTATAGAGAAAAATTATTATAAAATCAATAAGATAATTTATGAAAATTTTACGAAATATAAGCCAACGAAATTGAAACTAATTATAAGCTACATTTGATATAATTAATTTTTTAATGTCAACCGCAAACAAATTCTATAAAATTATATAAATCTTTTTTTCTTTTTTTTCGTTGAATAAAAACTTGAAAAAATTATACGGAATTTTTTTCAATTTTCTTAATAAGTTTAAAATTAGAAAAATGTTTAAAATATTTGCTTTTGTTGGTGGTAAACATTTTTTTTTTTTTCAATATATTATATTAATCTTAAATTAATACATTATTTTGTAATAAAAATAAATATGATTTCATGTTGAAAACAAAAGTGTCTGATACGATTTTACGAAAATCACAAAACTAAGTTATTCGAAAGCAAGATAAAAATATAAAAAAAATAAAATGAAAATATAGTTTAATATTTTTCTTACGTAAGAAATCATACTTCTCGCGCATAAAGTTGGGTAAAAATAGGCAAAAAATTCTAGATTTGATGAAATTTTTAATAACATAATAATTTTTAATTATTTCTCATATTTTTAATATTTAAATGAATAACAATATTCTTTTATAGAAATATGATATAAGAAATAAACCTAAATATACACGTGACTGAATTCATAACAATACCAAAAGTATTTTTTTCTGTCAAAGCTTTAGAATCCGAAAATATGTTTAAACAAAACAACTGAATGATTTTTTTCGTTAAAATTTTGCTTTAATTAATTTAATTAATTTTTATTTCACAATGCTAATTACAATTATGTGTGATTTCAAAATTTTTAAAATAACTCACTGATACATGTAATATGCGTCTACACAAATGAATGAAATAATGGTCATTAGCATTAATTTTACATTCAGATTAATTTAATCAGATTATAATATTTACTCAATTTAAAAGCGAACTGCGATTCTTTGATAAACGAACTCGTTAGTAAAATACAAAGCATTTTAGATGTAAAACCCAAGGAAATTGAAAAAGAATCAGACTGTATTACAGTATTCGGGTCATACATCTGACTTACTGCTACATGTACACGTAAATGAATGCATCTATAAGACTGAAAAAATCGGATAAAGAATTGAGTCGGTGAGTTTTAAAAATTATTCCAATCTAAGTCCTTTGTCAAATTTAGATGTGTATCTGTTATCGATTGATTATGGCCTTCTCTGTGTTTTTTTTTTTTTTTTTTTTTTTTTTTTACCAATTGTATTGACTATTTGTTAAATTATAATTATTTTTATCACGAACATAGATATTTAGAAAAATAAAGCAATATATTTTCAATAGCAGTTTTTTTTTTTTTTTTTTTAATATAATTGTATCGTATTAATTCATTTTATTTTATAAATAATTTAATAATTCAAAGTTGAGTCTTCATAAGGTTTTAAAATTTTCATAAGTAATAAATATCAGTAAACTTATAAAGCTATTTGATAAATTATTTTTTTTAAATTAAAATATTCAATATCATAATAAGTATACATATATGCCGTAACTTCTCTAAAATGCTTGCAACTTTTAAAGTCTAAACGTATTTTTTAGTTGTTTTAACTGTTTCAACCCAAATAGTTTATAGAATTTAACTATAACTCCTCTATTATTATCGTAATTAAAAAAATTATTCTAGTTTTTGAAGCTATAATGACATCGAGTGAATATAGTTCTATATTTAATGATATAATTACCATACATAAAAAAAGAAAATAATTAATATATATATTAAATTTTTACAATTTAAATTCTAATCAATTAATAGATTCGTATATAGACATAGATCTTCAACACTTATTAATTATATTTATATGTAAAATAATAATGTATAAAAAATAATTAATAAACGTATATATATATATATATATATATATATATATAGAGAGAGAGAGAGAGAGAGAGAGAGAGAGAGAGAGAGAGAGAGAGAGAGGTAGATAGATGAAATGGGAATGTGATGTTTATGAAGACTAGGGTATTATTTTACCAATGCAAAGCGAAAAGGACGAGAAGGTCCTCGCAATTATCAATATTTAACTCTGAAATTATTCGATCGATGAAACATATACGCCACTTTCGTCTCTTCACTTTTCACTCATACATTAAAGTCATTCATTATTCATAAAAAGTATCTTAACTTTCTTTCATTTCCGCAATCTGTTCCATCAAGCGAATTGTCCCTTAACATACGAATGCAAAAATTTACGCAATTGCATAACTCGCTTTCCTCGAGACTATCGTTGAAAGGTATTCGTTATCATCGTAATCCACCCATTTTCAGAATGGACGTAAAATAAGTGCTCACCGACTTCCAGTGCCATTATAACTGTTATAGAAGCGACGGAATGGCCGTTGTTAAAATTCTTTTCTTTTTGAAATTCTGTATCTCTCGCCTATATTGCGCATGTCCCATCTAGCATTAATAAAATATTCGCGAGGTCGCATTCTTGTATATAGTTGGGCATGTGCTCGTCCCTGACAATCCCGTAATAGGTCGCATATGGATCAACGATCGAGCAAATATTAAATATTTGGCGCCCCCTTATCTATTATTTATATTACTCTATAAATTTCACAAGTCAACATTCAATTATAATAAAAACATTCTTTCTATTTTTGAAACAAATTATATTCTTGGGTGGAGCCTAATATAATGGATATGTTCATAATTTAGTCTTTATCGGTATTACTTGTTTTTATCTATTCAATACAGGATGTCACATCATTTATTAAAGAATATACACATATAAACTTTTACTAATTTAAAAATTATATATTATTTTAATTTAAAAAATTCAAAAAAATAGCGAATCATGTTTTTTAATTATCATTTAAAATTCTAATTTTTACTTGAAATTCATAACAGATTTATGGATAAAAATTAATTAAAATGTTAAATAATTTTTCATCATTACGTTTAATAATCATTGTTTTTTCTTTTTTTTTTATAAAAAATGATTCTGCAAAATAAATTAATAATATGCTTATTATGTATTATGTAGTTAAACGTCATCCGCAATTCGTGGATTTTCTTCTTTTTTATTATTTTTTTTTTTTTTAAACAAACTTTTTATAATGCGATGAAGATAACTACAAATTTGAATTATGCAATTTAACGATCTCTTTTAAGTTGTAAAAGTGAAGATTAGTTCGTATACTTTTTACAAAGACTGTAAAACCTTCAAGAATTATAATATGTTTGTAAAGGAGAGAGAACAGTAGCGCCAGAACTTGCCATTTATTTTTCTAAGTGTCGGAAGTGGCAAGATGAAGGAAGTAAGTTTTACATCTCGCGTGAGCAATAAAACTATGAGCGCGACCAACGAGGAATTCGGAAGATAGCCAAGAAGATTTCTTGGATACGATAATCGATTTAGACAAGACTCAAACATTAAGTTGTTTATGTTGATGCTTTATTATCACAATTTTTATAAATGTTTAGAAACTTTATGTAGTCGTGTGAATAAAATTTGCATTCAAATAAATTAGTATCCAATAGTTTAATATTTGTAAAGTGTGACTTATAGTTAGTTGTAAATTAATCAGTGAGCTTATAAATATTTTAACATAAAAATGACATCAATTATTAAATTGATATTTTCACACTGTTAGATTAACTATTTATTTCAACAAGTTTTTATTCTATTTTAATAATAGGAAAAATCTCTTGTACATGATCATACATTTGTTTATTTCTTAATGATGATTGTTGAAGAATCGCTTATGATAAATGTGACTTTGAATTGAAAATTCTAGCTCTCTTTATTTTTTATTTTACTTTTTGTATTTTACTTTGTTTTCAACTGCAAAATTTCCATTAAAACCTTCGAAATTTGACAAAATTGTTTGTAAATATTTATATAAGAAATTGTATAAGTTCTACATCCGCCATTATATTATCAACTAATTAAATTACGTAAGGTGAAAAAAAGATTTTCAAATTGCATTATTAATTATTTTAAATATTTACATTTACGTAGATCAATATTAATAACATATTGGTCTATAAAAAAAAAAAATTCAGACATAAATAAAAATTCGTTTATAATTTGTATGATAAATTAAATTAAGTCAATATTTTTATTATCGAATTTTACATATGTACATTGCTATAGGGCCACGCGTTTGCATTTGATAGATAAGAGCATTAATTCCGTAACTATTGTAACACGGATACGCCATCTAAGCCTTCAATAATGGATGAGTCCGAGCTGTTGTCGAGTCAAATCCAATCTAACATCAACAAATTTCACAATTGACAGTCTGTTTACTGGGAATCATTATATCATATTTTTACTTGCACCGTATATTATAAAAAGATAATAAATAACCCGAATATTCTTAAAGCAAAGGATGCTATTCTAATTCATTAATTATACTTCCAAGTAATTTAATTTTACATGCTTCGAGAAATTTATTAATAATTCATTATCATTATACGATGTTTATATTGCAAATGTATTATGTATTATGCACTATATTATTAGAGCTTCAGGTATAACTATATTCGGCTTTGGCTTACCGTTAATAGTAAGTTAATAGTAAGTTTAATAGTAAGCAATAGAAAGGCTGCATTAATTGCTTTTACTAATGTCACCGATAATGAATGTGAATTAATTCTTAGGATTCGTTGGATCTGATGGAAAGAATGGATCTGTAAAAATTTTTCATTAAGTGAATTTTTAAAGAATAAAATTGACTCTCGCCAATATTAAAACTAATTTTACAAATAAAACTAATATTAAACTTATGAATGTAATTAATAATATTTAACATATTCTATTATCTATTGTGATATTATTATTGATTATTCCTTAAAAAAAAAAATCTTTCATACTTAATATTTTAAAAATTTTTAACTTTCTCTTAACAGATAAAAATTCGAAAAAATCTTATAAAAAAGCATATCGTATAATATAACCATAAATTGATTTAAACATTATATATCAATTTTATCAAATATTTTAGCAAATATTCGATATGGATAAAAATTATATATGGCAAGTAATATTCAAATACTTGAGCGTTGCGCTTTGAAATTTTAATTTATTGTAAAATCGTGGTTGAAAATACAGCGATTCCTACAAACATTTATTCATAAGTCCGTGACACAGAGTTATGGATGTCAAGATTGAAATAAGTACAAAACATTCGAAGTTGATTACCTTTTATTTGAAGTGTTTCCTCTAATGGAAATTCATGTAATGTTGAAAACACATGTTACACAAGTTATAAACAATAATATTCCTTTTAGAATACTTAAATTACCAACATCTATTTTATCAACTTTATTAAATTTATTCAAAATATAAAAAAAAAAAAAAAAATAATAATTCTTACCAAATAAGAGTTCTACCATATGGTTGAAAATAGGAAAATATAAAAAAATATATTCATTGAAAGAAATTGTATAATTGAATTGTTTAAAATTTTATCAAAATAGAAAAGAGCTTTTAATTTTCATAGAACAAATTCCATTACGAAGAATAATTTAATGAAATGATAAATAAAACATAATAATGAAACTTTTAATAGTAGTTCAATTTAGTGCTCGATTGATTTAAATTTATAATAACATATGCACTGAGAATGGAAAGATTTATCAATTTAACTCTGAAAATAGCAAATAATGTATAATACGTAAATCATGTAATTAAAATAAACTTAAAATTAATGAATTAATAATGCATAATAAATTAAATACAATCATTTATCATATAATTATAAAAAATCTCATAATTTTGTTAATATTTTGATTTTAATATAACAGTATACTATAAGATTATATTTTGACAAATTAATGTATGCCATAAGTACTGTGCGATCGACGAAAAACTGACTTCTCGAACAAAATGGCAATGTATGTTAGGTGGTTTCGAGACAATAATTTCACAGTCAAACTTATGTATATAGATTTCGCATACCGAGATTTCATAATAGGCGGCTCGATTGGAAGATTCGGATGAAAATCTGCGACATTTAATATCTTTTGGCTCGAACTGTTGTACAAATATTTTTCGATTCCTCCTTTGATCAAAATGAAAACAATTATGGTTTATAGGCAAACTTTTATATACACGAAGTCGATCGGAAAGTACTGATGGGTTGTTTTCAACTTTTATCGTTTACTGACGTCGCAGAGAGTGTAGCAAAAGATATCGAAACTTTATTTTGAAATATTTTACATCACAAGGACTTTCTAATACATCATAATAAGCGAATAAAAGTTTCCTTATTCTTTAATAGGAAGGAATTTCTGGTTTAAGAAAGTTGAAAATAATAATACCCTCTCACGACAACTTATTTACGAATAATTCGAAAACTTAGTAAAATGATTCGAAAACAAATATATCTGGATGTAATTTTTTTTTAAATGATAGGAAAAATTGGAAATACAAATAGTTATTTAATCAAAAAGTGTACATAATTCTGTATTAGATTAAACAATTCGTACAACTTATATTAAATATCATCTGTGTTCAAACATACATGAATATTCAGCACATTTTACGCAGTGTGTTTTCCATTTCTATTACGACCCTTTATATTCTGTCAACAATGGAACAGCCTCCAATTGTAGGTGTATACTTCAGTTGGAAAGTAACCCAGGTAAATACGTATACATAACAGTGTGCAGTAGTGGATCTGCTTACGTTCATTTTAAATTCGCAAGTACATTCACATGTGAATGACTAAGCAGGCGGGAAAGACGTCTTAACTCGAGCGCTTACACACACAATATGAAAACGAGAACAAAAGATACTGAAGTGTTGAGAAGCCAATACATCAGAGTGGTGGCTTGTAGTTGTTTTTTTTTTTAAAGTGCTTATTTACAGCTTCTTTCCCATTTTGCTTTTTTTTTTAACTTTCTTTCCTCTCTCATTTTCCGCGTCTGAACAGAAATGTCCATACATAAGCATTATTGTTAGCAAAAAACATAAATACTTTAGTTTTACATGCGATTTAATATACAACATATCAATCGCTAGTATTATTGTTGGTACTTTAATAACATTAATATATTTACTTAATTACATTATAACGAATAAATTCAAAATGACAATATGAGTAGTATACGAATGGAATTTATATATTGAAAGTAAATGTATATTTAAACACTCACAAATAATAAAATGAAAGTTCAAATTAATTTACATTAAAATATTTTAAATTTAACTATGTGTGGGAAATAGATAAAAGTTAAATATGAAAAAAGGCAAAGATACTGGAACTATCGATACATTTTTTAAAATAAACTATTTTTCAAAATTATAATTCAAGCAATTGATAGATAATAACAAATTTTCAATTGAATGAAATGAAAATAATTTCTAATTGAAACTTCATAAATTTGTATCTATAATGAACAAAATTATTATTCAATGAGGAATATTACGTACAGACTTTTGTGTATAAATTCATCATATTATGTTATAAAACATGATTTTAACTAGGTAATTGTAAAAAAATATATATCACAATTATAATAATAAAAGTTCAAATATATATAACACTGTTGGTAAGAAATAATAAGAACGAAATCAAGTTTCTGGTTGTAAGAATTTCATTATTAATACAATATCTTCCACATACATTGAAATCCAAAATAGTTGCTTTAATGACAAATTCTGTATGGATACAACATAACATATAGATATGATAATAACATATGAGAAATACATATTTTTATTATCTAAAATTATATTTTGAATATATAATTAAAAAAGAAGATTCAAATAGTAAAAATCAAATAGACGAGAACATAATACATCAAATTTATGTGATAAATTTCTTTAGACAATTAGTTGTATTAATTCGGAACGAAATAGATTTTTGACTTAGTGAATTAATTTTCAATTATCCCCTACGGTCGAAATAAACATTACATGCTTATAATGTTTTCTAAATAATTACCATTAAAATCTGGATTGTGTATTACTAAATAAATTATAATTTATTTTATAAAGCTTGAGTGATTATTATTGTTAATTAACAAAATAATGTATGAAATATTTGTATATTAAATTTTGCTGCTTAATTTACGGAATTTACACTTTCAATTAAATCTGCGCTTAAACAATACATAGCGATCAGTTTCATTTAAATTTATCTGGGAAGAAAATATCTCTGGAAGAGTCATTTGATGAACAATAAATACAATCTACATGTTTTTTTGAAATAAAATATCACGAGCAATATGTTATTATTGAAGCTATTTAATAAATTCATACATCTTATAATATATAAACATTAATATACTTCTCAATATGTGTAAATATTTAAATAATTTGAAAATTATATTATTTTCATGAATATATTTAACCACAGATTTCTAATCTTATCGAATTCACAATCTTTTCCGTGTTTCAGGAAATTTAAAATAGTCTTATACTATATGTAGTTATACTATATGTATTTGGTCTAATTATTTATTGATTGATTAATATAAGACTTAGAATATTTTTCTATCAATTTATGTTATTCCATTCATATCCATTATTTAGTATAAATTAATTTAAGTAAGTATTTAAAAATTGCGTGTATTGCCACTCATTAACATATTAGTCGTTTTAAATCATTTTTAATTTAATAATTTTTAATGTCGATTACATTTGCATAGTAGATATATGATATGCCTAATTATAATTAAATATCTTTGAAAAATAATATAAGCCGGTAGAATTAATTTTGATATTTTTTAATTGTATAATAATATAATCTTAATATAATTTCTGTATATTTTCAAAGTGATATTACAAATTATATCTATTACATTAGATATGCTCGATTAATAATCTCATATTTTATAAAATTCACATATCAATGAGCAACGTTGTATAATGTTTTTTCGTACATGTCATTGATTTAATGAAAAATATCAGTGTTAAATTAAAACTCTATGAGAAAAAAATTAGCATAATACCCATTGAAGTTTCATTTCACGAGAATATTGATAAAAGTGTGAATAATTCATTTAATTTAAGTAAGAATTAATCAAATTTAATTTACGCAAATGTAAAAATGAAGATTACTGTAAATAAAAATATAAGAAATTCTATAGCTTATGGGACAAAAACATACGCTACATATCCTCGTTAAAGGAAGTTTAATGTGCGAACTTCATTCCGCGTTGACAGCAAGAGGTAAAGGATCCCCTATAAGTATAAATTACCTCGGAGGTAATTTGTCCTCTCGCGACTAACCTGAACTACTTTAATCAATCCCGTGAAATGAATACTTTATGAATTAGTTGAAAGAAAATGTGAAAAAAAAAAAAAATTATAAAATAGCTTGTCTCGATTTATACAAAATGATTTTAATTTGTATTTAGAGGGCATAGAAAACGGTTATCAGTTTCGATTTGCACAAATCAGAGAAGCTATATTATTGATTGCAATAACCAAACGGCACGAATTCATTATGAATTACAATTCATAACGGCACATAACAAGTGAAAGATATTATAAATAATATATTAACTTGATATTTAAGAATAATGTAGAGTGGCATTTTTAAAATATTATTCGTCGCGATCGTCGCGATGAAAATGGTTTCTTATCCGGTTACGCAAGTTTGATGTTGTACCTTAAATCATGAAAGTTTAATATTTTTCAACACGTTTTTAATGAATAGTGACAATTTGCATAGAATTTACATACATAATTAATTCAATTATGAGATATTAGTATTCCTATGTAATAATACAGTGAGCATTTATTAGTTATCTAAATAATTTAATATCATTATAAATGATAACATAAATTTCCTTTTCGAATCTGTCTATTTTGTTTCTTTTTGATAATGATATGAATTTAAGAAGTAACCGAATTGGAAAATGAAGTTTTATTTTTGTTGTTTACCAATATCAAAAATGTAAAACTAGGATTGCATTTTATTCATTGAACATATCAAATATCAATTAATTTGTAAATTCAATTGTAAATTAAAAAAAAACAAAAAAAAAAAAACAAAAAAAAAACATTGCAATTAGAATAGTTGTAATGTTATTGATATTATATTACACATAATCATTAAATTAACTATTTAACAAATATCGCCTATAAATATTTAGATAAATATTTTGAATGTATTAAATAAAAATAAACAATAAACTTTTTTACTTTGCTAACGATGCATTCAATTTGTTGGAGCATTAGTGTAACATTCTTTACAAATTGAGTTTTTCACATTACCAGAAAACACTATTTTTAAGAGAAAGCTACAATAATACATAAATGCTACATTTGGTATAGATTTAAATAATGTTTCATATGATGATAATGATAAAATTACATATAAATAATGATTCATAACGTCCCCCCTGTAGATTGACGGCCAAATAAAATTACAGTCAGTGCGTGCTTTAATCTAACATATTTTTAAAATTGATGATAATTTCAACAAGATCATTGCGAATATAAAAAAAATTTATTACTCGAATTATAGGGAATGAGAGGCAAAAAGTGGTACATTTGAAAACAATTCATCAGTACTTTGATTATGTTCACATGACACATTAATAAAATGCAATAAAAGCACCAAATGATAAAACGATATTTATATGATATTGAGGCAATGATTTTTTTTTTATGTTTAATTGCCATATGACAGTTGTGCGACGTATTACTATTCATATTATTCTAAAATTCTATAAAAAATTATAGTAAACGCGTTATTTGCACGAATTAAAAACATACCAATTAAGAAAATAATAATAGAATAGCGTAAATATTAATAAATTGATGTTATACAATTTTATTGTGTGATCACTTTTTAGCGTCTCCGAATAAATTTAACAAATTTTTTTATTATATCCAAGTATTATAAGTACTTTTGTATAAACTACATTCAATAGGAAATACATTCTCGTTAAGGATCTTGTCACTCAATACATGTTATTCTATATGCATTAGATCCTTTATGCTTCACTATCCATCTTTCATTGTTTATGGTGCAAAAAAGAAAAAATTGATTATAAAAGAAAATATTGTCCTACACTCAATCCACCACCCATTTACTATTTACGACAGCAAGTTTTTTTTTTACAATATGTATAATTAATGACCAATGCAAACTTTTAACACAGCATTGTCGTTTTTCTTTTTATTCTTCTCCAATTTTTTTTTTTTTATATTTCTTCTACCTATCACTCTATAGACATTAATTCTCTCTCTCTCTCTCTCTCTCTCTCTCTCTCTCAAATGTACATGAAAACGTTTATATTACAACTTTTAATCGACTTCAATTTCTCACATTCACTATAATCCTTGGAAAGGATTTTTCGAATGAAAGAAATAGTTCTCTCACGATCCACTTACCTGACTACTGGCATATACGTCATCTTATTTCGGCACAATTGCAAAATAGATCAACTGTATTGTTTCTTATCGATCTCTGGCTTTCGAATTTTGAATCATTACCAAGTTTCAAATTCTTGACATGCTCTTACGTTAGCATGTTGTATCATTCATACAATTGTCTGAATCGATAATAACTATGCATATCGATTATATTATGTATTTCTTTGAATCCGAATTATTTTATCTACAATGCATACTGAGTTTATATGGGAGAATTTGCAATTTTTAAAGCTTGAAAATCATAATATTTTTAGTAATTTTCAGAAGAATATAGAATTATATAAAATCATACTACATTTATTATAAATTGCATGTGAGTAGCAAAATTTATTCAAACAGACACTATTTATTCTTTAAAATATTATCTACAAATGTATATATATATATATATATATATATATATATATATATATATATATATATATATACATTTGTAGATAATATTTTAAAGAATAAATAGTTTTTATAATAATATATATATATATATATATATATATATATATATATATATATATATATATATATATATATATATATATACGGTATGAATAAATTGCTTTTCACATTATTTATATGATAGTATATTAACGTAAGCATGAAAATCCAATTTTATAAGAAATTTCGTATATTCTTTACAATATTTCTATACTATTGTAAATTCAGTGTTTCAAGCATTGTCTTTGCATCTGACTAACACAAGCGTTTTATTTTATTCTTTATAATTTTAGTTTAATATACACAAAGATTAAACCTTCTTAAAAATGTACATGTTGGTTCAAAAACAATATGCAACGAACGTAATTTAAAATATTATATATATATATATATATATATATATATATATATATATTTACATTGAAATCCAACTATTAATAGGAATAATTCATGTAAATTTGTTATTTCGTATTATTTCATTTGAATATTTTGATTCAATTACATGCTCCATATACAAATTAACCTCTACGTTCATGAGTACAATCGATAAAATTCATACACATACATGTATAATATATAATATTTTCATGAAGTAAAAATATGTAAAGTTAAATCATTCCACTTTAAGCTTACAAATAAACAAGTATTGAAACATTTTTCACTGTATATTTTTGCATGCTACATAACATTTTATAAACGAATAATTAAAAATATGTTTTATTGGAGAGAAAATATCTATTTTTATGTATTATTAGATTATTTATTATGAATATTTATTATCTGTTACTGTATTAATAATATAGAATGAAAATCAGGATATGTTATGAGTAAATAATTGAAATTTGATTTACTAATGTAATATTGATGTTATTAATAATATATAATTATTTAAATATATAAAATCATGATTCATTAATAAAGTTCTTAATGTTAATGTAAGAAAACTTTGAAAACAGTTTGCAAACAAATGAATACATATGACTCCAATTTCAGATCGAATATATATATATACTTTTACTATAATATTTAATCCAGATTTTACATTCTTAAAATATCATTTGACATTCAAATACTTGACTGTTGCCTGTGTTTACAATAAAACAATAAAATTTGATAGAATTACATTATTCGATTAAACGTTTTTTCAAAAACTATCTTAGATTTATCGAATGTAGTAATATAGAAATACTTATGCTACGATAATCGATACCAAGAGAAAAAGTTTTTTTTTTCTTTTAACAGTGCAAACGCGGTTTTGCATTTATAATAATTTTTTACTAATATATATCGAGAATATTGAATTACACAAGCAATTTTACAGCACTGTTTTATTAAAATACCTTTTGTAAATTTGATATGTTTACAATTCTTTTATTTTTACAGCTTGATGACTTATGAAAAACAAAATCAATTTTCCAATTTTAATAAGTACTTTTAATATAAATGAGTATAGACGAATATTTATTAATGGTTCGATATTTTGTAGCGTAGAATTCTTCGCGTAATAGTATATATTATTTTTAAATTTTACTTACACAAGTATCTATATAGTTTTATATTTAATAAATTGAAAATATGATTATTAAAAATAAAATTATTATGAATTATTAATTGTATTTAAATTTTACTTGAGTTTTAAATAAATAATGTAATTTAAAGAAAACATTAAGAACAATATTATTTATATATTCTTAATAATAATCAAATTATGAAAAAAATTTTTTTCGACTGAAATTAATTGTAGAACAATATTCGGAAAGTATATATATAAATGTAAACTTAATTTGTCATTCATTAAATAAGATTTTTATGTGTATTTTCTTTATATTCGGTATAAAAAGTATTAAAATGCAAAAATAGTTTGAATTTATATTTCTATTTGGACACAAATATGCAATATGATTTATTGATATCAAAATATTGTAATTTTGAATATATTTTTATAGTGACTGATAAATAAAGACATTTTTCGTTTAAATTTTACGTTTATGCTTAAGAAAACATTATTTTAAATATGTACAAATTCTTTTATATTCAAGAAAAAAGAATTGTAAATAATTATCAATTATTGTTTTTATTTTGAAGAATATTTATATGCATTACATTAAACATATATTTAAGATTTATACACACATATATATATATATATATATATATATATATATATATATATTGGTTATTTTCTTTTTAGTAATGGATAGTTTTATTGAATAAATGCAGGCAACTATTTAATGCCAAAATTAAAAAAAAATAGTATTATAAAAATAGGAATGTTATTAAAAGTTATAATGGACATTTTTTGTAGGAATTCGACAATTACGTAAATAAGGGGAGAATCAGCCTTTTCCTCTCATCTGTCTCATGTATAACGTAAAATTCACTATAAAATCCTGTTAGAGAAAAGATACTTGCAAATGTTGAAATAAATTTAGATAAAACTCTATTCAAAATATATCCAAAATATAAAGAATCATTAATTTTGTTATAGATGTCGTGGCTGTAAATATATATTGTCAAAATATACAAATAAGTTGAAAAAACTATTGTATTTCGGCTTTGATATTATTGAAGCTCTAAAATCGAAAAGAATTAAATACATAGATTTAGTTAATTTTGAAGGGACATTTCTTGACTCATTATATTGAATTTCTCTTCTCTTATATCACTTATATCACACTATATATCCCCTATTACATGATACTCACAATTTGTTAGTGCAAGCTTAATCCACAGAGGTCTTAGCATGAATTCTTGGCTTTGCGTCGATACATTTGCTAATCAAATCCGAGGGATATTTCTCCATTACCACTATTGTTTGTTTTTTTATAATCAAAATATCAATATAACTATAGTATATTTATCATCTGCTATTTTTCTTTGTAATTACCTTATGCATGTTTTTAATAATATTTACATTATATACTGTTAACAAATCAACATAAGACGAAAAAGTCTAGACAATTAAGGCAAGTTGATTATTGTAAAGTAGATAATATTATAGTATAACATATATAGTATGAATCTATGTATATTTGTATATGTGTAATGAAATTTGATAAACAATAGCACAGTTTAATTAAAAATTTATAAAATTATGAATTGTAGGATCGAATAGAGTAAAAGAATAACTAATTATTTATTTAGAAATTATGCCTGTCCGTAAGAAGTGACATTCAGTGATTGAACTATTCACTTGAATGAAAACAATGTCCGTTTTTTTCACCCATCGCCACTTTAATATATCATAAATTTTTTTTTCTAAAATATATGTCTATCTCAGACACGCACACAGCTATGCCACACATCATTGAAATTAGGAAATAAATAAAAGGTCAAAAACTAAATTTATGATTATATATTTTGTATGTATTATTGTTATTAAATATTATAAAGTATACTGTTTGTAATTTCTTCAGACATAAAGAAAAACTTTTTGTAATGCCATAATAAAAAATTATACTTCATAATAATTATAAAATGTCTATAATAAATTGCGATAGTAAATGCAATTTATAATGTAATAAAAATACAAAAGAAATAACAGAAAATAATAATGCAATACATTACTTAGATCTGCGAAATAGAAAATAGATAAATTAATTAATACGCTATGTTAATTAATTTACGATAGACAATTTTATTTTCTCTTAAATATTTTGAATAATATATTGCAAAATTCTTTAAATAGATAAGATTAAGGAAATTTTTCATTAATAAAATATAGATATAAATTCATGTAATTACTTAATTAGAGATTTGAAATGACAAATAATTTCACTGTGCGTAATGCAAAGAGGGAGATGCGCTGGTCGATCATCTACCAACTGTACCTAAGTATATGTAACTACATCTAACAACGTTAGCTTCAACAAAGGGGGAAAGTACTCAGAATGCGAACATAAGCTTACACGTGACCTGATAACATCCGTGTTTAATTAAGATTCTGCTCGACGATAGTAGTTCCGACTATGCACACATTCCTGCAACTCTCATTTATTCACCATAGGACATATGCAGTTGCGCGAGCCAATGATGCGATGTACCAATCTAACTGACTGACCCTAGTTCATATAATTAATAACTATGTCATCGACGAATAAGTAAAATTACTATTAATTTGGCGAAATAGCGAAATATCGTAAGAACACGCTTCTTTCCAATATTGTACTAGTTACTGTGTCGTCCATTGTTCGATTTGTAACTGATCAAAATATTGAGATATTTCATATATACAAGTTATTTTTCTTTCTTTATCGATACACTTAATAGAATCATTTAGTCTGATGATAAATTACAAAATATCTGAACGTTAAGTCAATAAATTTCATCCGTAGGATAAATTGTCGAAATAAATATTGTTTTAACAATGGATTGCCCATGCTTAATTAATTTTTAATAACAATTATTAGAAATTCAAAAAAAAAGTAACAATCTAGTGAAAAATGTTCTTTATATTTTAATTCATAATATTTAAAAAATTTTGAAATTTTTAGATATTTTTACAGGATCGAAAATTTTAATAATTAATCGAATATGCCCAGTCATCTTTACCAATAATTTATCAACGCTTAATTTTCTTTTAATTATATGAAATAGGATAATTCAAAGATTCATCATAAAGATTTTTACATAGAAGTATCATGAAAGTCAAGTAATAGTAATTTATTTTATAGGTATTATCCTCCTTAATCCTCTACATGTATATCTTATATTGCGCAAAAACAACATAATTTCAAGGTTTCATACTTTAACAATTTTCACTCATCTCTCAACTCAATATAAAAAATATTATATTTATACATAAATTATAATGGTTCCTTTTTATATAATAATAATATGCAATTCAAATAAATTATTGAGCATCCAGATTTTTTTAATTAAGGATAATGAAAATATTAATAATCTAGTTATTTGTACTTGTTTGTAATTTTATTTATATGGAAGTGAACCAAACTTTTTCATTTCATTGCTCCAATCGAAATCTATTTATATCTTAATTTTACAATAATTTATATATAATTAATTGTTCATTGGTACGTTAATATCTATAATATATATATATATATATATATATATATATATATATATGTATATATAATCGAGAAAGAGCACGACAAATAATTTGTATTAATTCATTAATTAGAAGAATTTTGAATTGAATGAAAGTTTTACGTACATCCTCTTGATAGAACATGACGAGGCGCGTTTACCTTTGACCCTCTTTAAGTAACCTCATTTGATAGACTTTAGAAGAACTTTGTGGCTTTACTAAGAGGTTCATACTCGTCTAGATGTATAGCTTGACTCGCTGGTAGAAAAATTTTGCGTTCTATCTTTCTTTGCAGCCGACGCAAACCAAGCAAATGTATAAAAGAGAAGCACTTTTCGAAAACGATACTACTTCTTTCGGATTTCGCTAGAAAAGAACCCTTCACACAAACACTCATATACAGTACTTGAAACATCTCGTACACACCACTCTAAGCTTTTCTACCAATCTTTACCTAAATAAGCTAAAGGCGCCACATGTCTATTTTAAGATTTCCTGGGGATTTAATTTGAATAATTTCGCTTGAAGTTGAAGAAAGGTATTGTACGCTAATAAAATTTTGTCAAATTAATTGTGAAGCTAAATAAATTCATTGAAATTACTTTAAATTTTATTTATACGTTAAGTCATGAAAAAATTTAAATTGTCAAAGACTTATATTATACGAGGGGAAAAAATGCTTGTGAAAAAACAATCAACACAAGCTTTTCTCGTAAATTTGATTAAGTTTTTTGAGATTTCTATTTTATATAATTAAATGCGATTCCTATTTAGTGTAAATTATTAATTTTATATGAGTAGATATTTAAAGTATTGAATTTTTAACGCAAACATTCGTTCATGACAATTAAAGATTTATAATCAAACCATTATTTGATAGAAAGTACTGATATGTATATATATATATATATTTTTTTTGTCCCCCCCCCCCATTAGCTATATTATACTATAATAGAAATGAAACTGTTGTTTATAAGCTTTTTAAAAGCATATTATCAATAGATTCTACATTTATGTACTAATACATATAAAAGCCTAATTTGATAATTAAAATTTAAAATGATGAAACAAATTCCAATTAGTTAAATATTCTTTATGTATATAATAATTATATTATAACAAAGAACATAAACGATTTCATTAAATTTTTAGTAACAAGCCTTTACATATTTTGATATAATTTCCGATATTTCTTATCTTCTTATCATTTATTTAGCCTTATGGATATTGGAAATTTTCATAATGAATTTTCGTTTGAATTTCAGAAGAATCTTAAATTATTTTCTATAATCACTTACCTTCACCATTTTTACAAAAATCGTAATTATTTAATACTGCCTTGTATTTATATTATTCCTTTTACTCCTTTATGTCCCATTTTGAATGCAAGTACATAAGCTCTTGCTATGAAACACGTTGAGCATTGTAATTCAGGAGTTGTATAAAAGATACAAAAGTAGTATTGCTATCCATTTCTATTTTTCCCTCTTCTTTTTATCGGAAATTGACTTCCTGGTATTCTGCTGAATACATGATTCTTTGATCAGTCTTCATTCTTCTTTTATTTTTCACAGTTATTCCAGTTATTTTTGCCTTTCTTGTCAAATTTAAAATTTTTGAACATAGATACATTGTCTTATTGTATAATGAATTACATGAAACAGATGTAGGACTGTATACTCTATATCTAGGACTGAAAACTTTGTATTTAGGGATGAATGGAAGTTTTATAAAAATTATAGTATTTAGAAAGATATGAGAGCCAAATTTCTAATTGTATGGATAATTAGCATTAAAAAATTAAAATCTGCTCCTATTTTACTATATTTGTCCATTCACATAAAATCATGTTTTATATCCTTAATGTAGTTCCCATACAATTTAATAGAATTAATTTAATTCTTAAAAAATGATAAGTAATCAAGAGTATATAATCAAAAATATGTTTTCGATTAAATTTATTTGGATTATATATATTTTTATTACTTTAATATCGTATACAATTTTCTACTTTTGTTTTACAGTATAAGGATTTCAACAGCCCATACTTTGTACCAAGATATCAATTATTTATGTAGTGTAATAGAAAAAATTACTGAACAATTTTACTACCTGCCACTGTACTAAGACGATTCGTAGCACTATATTGTTTCAAACCTTTTTGTTTATCCTAAGCACTTCTTAAATAACTTCTTTCTCATTTATAACTGCCAATTATACGTAGGATGGGTATTAATTCAGTGCTTTTAAACAAATATTTCAGTAAATCTATCAAATAACAACAAAACAAAAATTGCAGCTTCTTTGAAATCTGATCACATTTAACTCAGACCATTGATTTACAATTTTAATATTTTATTAATTTTATTATTAAAATATTTCAGAAAACTTTTTATTACCAGACGAAATTGATTGAGTAGTAGTAAGGTATATTCTGTTAGCACACAATTACTAATAAAATTATTATGTCTACGATTATTCTAAAAAGAAATACATAGTTTATTGATGCAAAATAATATACTTGATAAACTATGAAATTCCTTGAACATATATTTATAATTCATAGATTATATAGCATCAAACAAGTAAGAGTAAATTAAAACTAAAAAATTATAAATTATATTAATGATGCTTCGAAACATTATACATTTAAATATAATTCGATGAGTAAAATTATATTTCATAATTTAATATTAATGAAAATATTTAAATAAACTTCATATAATATTCATAAAAATAATTATAATTCTTAATAGTGTAAATATTGTTTCTATTTTAATTGACAATGAAATTTTGAAAAATTAATGAATTAAAAAGAGAAAATAAGTGAAATTTTTTATTCTAAATATTAAAAAATATTTTCTTATATCATAATTTCATTGAAAAGTAATGCCAGTTTACATTTGTTATATCAGTTGTTCATAATAAACTTAAAGGAACGATGAGACTGTAAATTTACATATTATATATCTCAAAAAATGAGAATATTGTTAGAACGATAATGTTCTTCGAATGTGTCCTTTAGTATATATTATTATTATTTGGTTATTACTATAATTTTTTTATATTCATGAATGTTGCTGAAAAAAAAGTCATTTCAGTTTCCTTATTGAACCGTTTTCTGTATTTATTTAGATATTGTCTGGAATTTGCACTTGGAAAATAAATAAAATAATTAATAATACGATTAAAATATAACATGTAAGCAGATACATTTGGAAGATGAATCTTTCTTATAAATAGACAAAGGCGAGACATTATTACATTAAGTAGCACAGTAACTTGAAATAGAACTTGGAGACCATCTTTTATCTAGATACGCTTTAATCTAAATTTACGAATCATGCATAAAATTTGCGGACTCCACTGATTCTCGCGATCCATCAGTAGAGAAACAACAACTGATCTACAATAAATAATCAAAAGAGTAAAATTCGTGAATTACTTCGCGTCGAAAAGAAAAAAATAACAATAAGTTTAAAATAATCGTATTGAATAAACAGAGAATTGTACATTAAATATCTTATTAATGAGATATAGTGTACAAAAGAGTATAATCTTCAGTCCCGGATAAGGAAGTGTTAGCTTAAGTAACAGTACGTATACTTGCAGTCTCTTACATTTTCAAATTTTTCTTGATAAAACAGATGAAGATAAACTGAATCCAATAAGAAAAAGCACTACTACAATGATTTCATTTATAAACTATTTTTCTATAAAAATGTGTAAAATGTTACAATATTTTACAATTATTTCGATAATATGATATAAAAGTAATAATTATTTATATTTTCATATAGATATAATTTATATTAATTCGGACACCGTAAGGTAAACATTAAGCGTCTGTTGATTTTGAAAAAAAAAACTTTTTTTTATAGATATTGTAATTTTGATATAAGTAAAAAACATTTACATGCTAATAAATATATATTTGTTATATTCTCCCCTACTCCCTCCCCCTCCCCGCCCATTCACCACCAAATTGGCTTTCACTCGCTCTCTATATGTCTACCTCGCTCACTATCTTTCTTCTTTTGTAATTACTACAGAAAGAAATATTTGGTATTTAAGCAAATTTCAATATTCGTATCTCCATTAAGTCAATTCATTATAATATTTGTAAATTATTGTTTAATATTGATATGGGCTTATTTAATACATATCTAAAGTTTCTAAATTTATGAATATGTACATGCCTATTTCTAGTAAACGTAAATATTATTATAATAATTCCTATAAGAGAATATTCGATACACTTATATACAAAACTTTCGGTTATTATATAATAATCGTTTAGGAATATTACACAAACAATACAATATAACAATATATATATATATATATATATATATATATATATTTATCTCACAAGACCTAAATTAAACATGTTTTAATTTAAATATTGATTCTCTACGATCATTATTTCATTTTTTTTAATAGTTTCCGCGTATGAAAATCTATGAAAGAACATGTTATTTAATTAGATGTTTATCGGCATAATAAATTCAAAAAGATTTGCATAAACTCAGGGAATTTAAATATTGCCAATAATTATTATTTATAATATTTAATCAAAATTAATTCAAATCAAATGAATAAATTGTTTCTTAAATCTATACAAATGTTTATTTATTTCGACACAAATACTAACACCATCAATTCCTCGTAAAAAATACCTTAACATAACAGCAATCATTATCAGTAGATGAATTAATTATTAGAATAGAAATTTTTGTACAATTATTATTTTGTTTAACATTATATTGCAAATTAATAAATTTTTTTTTAATATAAAAAAAAAAATTATAATAGCTAAAAGCTTACTGCAGAATTGAACGATATAAATGTTTATAAGGTATTTATTATAGATATTTACCACTTGACATGTCATACTGATTATTTATAGATAAAAATATTTAATTAATAACATGTTTGAATTATAGAAAACCAACACATATTTTAACGCTATTAATTTAATATCGCACATAGTTTTTTACATCGTCTAACCAATTTTTCATGAAAAATATTGTTAAAACCATACTGATATATTATTCTATTTAATAGATACTTCGTAAAATATTCATTTGGCTAAATAAATAAGCACAAGCTTTAAAATATTTTCTGATATAACCGATTATTAATTAATTCCAGTCGTATTTATTAAAACATTATGTAGAATATAAAATATAAACGTTTTAGTAAGTTTTTGGTTTGAAACTTAACTTAACTTAATGATAACTGTAATAAAACTCATCATTTGATTTAATTTGTAAGAATAGCAAATTATGAGAATAAAACATTGACAAATACATATGAATGACGTATTTCCATTTTTTCAAAATTTGAGTAGATTTTCCAGACATAATTTCATTCAATTAATTTATTTAAAGAAATAAATAAAATAATTGAATTTCACAGTTCGTTACGTATAAACTATGTAATTTAAAGTAATTAGTAGTAAATTAATTAATAAAAGCATTTTTTTTTTCATTAAAAAAAATATATATATTGTTTAAAAATAAATAATAATGACCAAAAGACACTTTAGATAATCGAACTATATATTTTTATAAAAACAATTGGTATTTACGTATATTTATCGTGTGTGAAATAATAATATCCAGTATTATATAAATATAAATATAAATATGTATAATATTAAAAAGTATTTTAAAAGTGCATGACATCTACTTTAATGAATGTAAATCAAAAGTTCTAACTAAATTTTTTCCTTTGGAATAGTATTCATCTAAAATTTTCAATTATCTTTGCGTAATATACGATGAAATAAAATCATGTTTGTTAAAAAAAGAAAATTATATATATTTCTTCCCTAAAATATTAACCTGTTCAATCATTGAGTTATCAAACTAAATAAGTTACTAATGCAATTACGAGAAATTGTATACTTAACACTGTTGTTGTAGCCGAAGTCATATAAACAGTTGATACGGAAAAGCTACTTTCATTTTGTGCCTCTGTTGTTGAAACGACATTTGTAGTATTTTCTTCCGTTGTCCTCGTCTCTTCCGTTGCTTCCGTTATTTCTTGAGTCGTTGTTTCTTTCGTTGTTGTTGTTTTTTGTGTTGTCGTTGTTTCTTGTGTCGTTGGTTTTAACGTTGTTCCTTCAGTCATTGGTTTTAACGTTGTTTCTTGTGTCGTTTTAGGTGTTGTTGTTGCAGCTGGTGTTTGTGTAATCGCCGGTGTTGTAGTAATTCCATTTGTAGTCATTATCATATTAGTATTATGTACTGTCATTGTCGTTGGCTTTAGCTTTGTAATGATCATTCGACTTCTTCTTCCCATTAAATAAATTGGTTTTTCATAATTATTGTTCTCTTTCTCAAATTGACTACCATCTTCAATTATTGGCAAATCTTTTAAATGTCCAGGATTCCTGAATTCTACATTATTTAAAAAGAAAAATATTTATAAAGTTATCATCTTTAGAAATATCATTAAGTGAAAAAAATTTCTGTTTCGTACTATCGACTTTATTTTTATCAAATGGATAAGCATGTACAGCATATGCTACTAGGGCTAATACTGATAAGATTTTCCAAGTCATCCTGAAAAAAATATGAAACTTTTTATATATAATTATTATCATCATTCAGATATTAAAATTAAATGAGAAAAATAACAAAGAATTTATAACTTGTAAATAATTATGTGTATAAATTGCTTCGAATTATTTTTCTTATACTGTAAGAAATATTCTTATTTATACAAATTTTTAATTTGATTACATATTTAACAAAACAAATAATTTATTAACATTATGTGTTACCATTTTATTAAAGAAACATTTTTTATTATTCTAATATTAATTTTTCGTTATATCATCCTTTTATTATGTATTTGATATATTTATAAAAAAACTTATTTGGAATTAAACAATATAATATATAATAATATTAAGTTATTGAAAGAATTTTTTAATTGAATAATAATTTACAATATTTTTTTAATATATATGAAATATTGTATAACTAGTAAATGGAGTAAATAAAAAGGTATTAACTAAAAATATATATATATATATATATATATATATACTCTCTGTATATATATATATATATATATATATATATATACAGAGAGAGAAAGAGAGAGGGAAAGTAAATAATGCAATAATTCATTCTTTGTAATTTGATAATCTAGTACAATTTTTTATAATACTTAAAATATTTTATTTTCTTTTGATATCCAACTTATTATTACTATTATTATGAATTTAAGTAAAAAGGAATCAATGACTGGTTGATTAATTAATGCATGTATATATATTTGTTTTATTCTATTAGAAATATTTATCGTTAAACAAAAAATCATAAAAAATTAATTCTGTATAATATGTGTTTAATTTGAATATAAAAAAAAAACTTACTTATTTTCTGCTTAGTACGTCTTCTTCGTAAATTAAAAAATATTGAAATACAATTTTATACAATGAACATTCAGCACCTAAATTCTTAACTCTACGGAAAACCACTGATAAATGAACATGAACCCACAATATTTTTACTATACATATATAGGATTAGATTAGTTAAAAGTGTGACCAACAGATAAGACCAATGTCGATAAGTATAATTTTAATTTAATCGATGTTTGTAATGGAAAATTCATGTTTTACTCAAATATTTTTTGAATATTTCAAGAAGGTTTTTCGTAGAATTTATTTATTTATCTAAATAAATAAATAAATAAATATATATATATATATATATATATATATATGTTAATAAAATAGTTAATTGTAAAAATTAAGTTAAAGATAAGTGTATTTAATATTTAATATCTTTTAACAATAGAGGCTGCCATAAGCGGTTAAGTTTATTTATTCTGATGATTTATTCTGACTTGACCTAATACACACATTTAAAGCATAAAAAAATATTAATAAATATAGAATTCCTTTAATACAATTATTAAATATTGAAAATTGATTAATAGAAGTAAATAAAGTTTAGGAAAGACTTATTATTTATATACTCGTTTGAAATCAGTGATTACCAATTAATTTAAAAAATAAAAAACAAGTTTTAATATTTCATTAAAAAATTTTCTTTTTTATACTTGTATATATCATGATTTTTAATTCTTTGTAGATAAATGAAAATAAATTTTCATCTAATTACCGTATTGAGAAAATATAGCAAATTATTATTTGTGCTTACAAAGAATATTTTAATACTAAATTTGTATATTAAAAAATATTTATTTATATATTAGATTATGTATAATTATTTTTATATTGAATTATTTTTACACATATTTGAGTGATTATAATCGATTTTAAATTTTATCAAATTAAATTAAGAATTGTAAGTAACAATAATAGATAGTATAAATAAAATTATGCGGCAATACGTGGTCAATATTACTCTCTTTATGCATCTGTTGAAAATATCAGTGATCTATAGTAACATTTGGCATAAATTATTTACAAAATTAATAGACATATTATTATATTTTGAAATCGCTCAATTTTCAAAAAGATCTTTATTAGTTATAATAAAATTTAATCGAATTCTAATAAAATGTTGCATCGTCAAATTTTATGACGAATCAAAGTGTATTGCACTTATTTAAAATATTATAAGAAGAAAACATCTATTTTGACTTATGTTATATGCTATTAAAAGTAAAAGAGAAGAAAATTATGACTAAAAAGTATAAAAATCTAATGTTTAGTTTTGTGTAATGGATTTATGCACCTTTTCTATATTATTTTACTCCTTAAAAAGTAAAAATCACTCCATTTATATTTTTATATTATATATATTTCAGATTTCGTTTTCGAATCTAACAATGTTTACTTTAGATAAATTTAATAAATATATGCAGAATTATAAATGAAAACAGATAAATATTTCAATATTAATTATTAAATTTTATTATTATAATTTATTATTATAAAGTTTATATTATTATATTTCTTATAACTACTAGTATTGATCAATCAAGTCATATGGATTGCTAGAAATTCTCTATTTTATTATTGCAAAATAACAAATTTACAATAAACAAAAATAACAAAGAATAAATTTCTATTATTCTATAGTACAAAATAAAAACATGTAATTTATCGTCTGTCTAATTTTCATATGAATCAATGTCTTCGAACGTTCATTAATTTTATTAAAAAATTTTACTTTATAATATATATATATATATATATATATACAATATTTTTATAGACAATTAATATATATAATTAGAAGGATACATTTTCTCTTTCTGCAATATGAAAGATATTATGAATAGTAAGTAATAGGATTATCTAATAGTCATCTAATAATTATATTTATTAATTAAAGTTTAAAATATCACTGCTTCTAATAATTATTTTTTACTATTCTAGGTAAGTATTTACTGGCTTCGTAATTAAAATATCAAATTACTCTCAAATGATTATCAAGTAAGTATATGATTATCAATTTAAATAATAATAATATAATTAAAAATAATTTTTCATTTATTTTTAATAAAAAATATTAAGACTAATTGAATGATTTTTTATATGAATTTTAAAAAATCTATGAACAATGGACGTTTACAAATTGATGAATATTTCTACTTATCAAAATGTCTATAAATATTTCTCTCACAATTTTATATTACATAAAATAATAATGTAAAAAATGATTAGAAACATTACTCAATGCAAACGTGAAGACACTGAAATGAGGCAAGAAGGCACATTTAGTTCTTTAGAATAATT
The DNA here is from genome assembly GCF_000503995.2 of Ceratosolen solmsi marchali. Taxonomy (NCBI): domain Eukaryota; kingdom Metazoa; phylum Arthropoda; class Insecta; order Hymenoptera; family Agaonidae; genus Ceratosolen; species Ceratosolen solmsi. The sequence continues at coordinate 5,197,485 of NW_011948428.1, read as the reverse complement.
ATTAATTGTTTCTTAATTACGCAAGGACACGAGAAGCTTATTTTGAAAATCATATTTTCACAATCATAGATCCGTTGTATCAGTATATCTGTTTAATTCATAATGAACTCTACATAAATAAAACTCACGTTTTAGATTAACACGTTATCCGATAACGTGTCGCCTTAATTATAATTTTAAGCTGCATGAATCCGTATGAGACAATTTTTTGTAGATAAACTTTATTTACTTATAATAATAATACAATAAGAATTAATTTACAAAGAAAACCTTTTTTTTCTAATTGTATTAATAAAATGTATTTTAATCGAATGACTCAGTTGATAAGTGTATTTAATGTATGTAAATATTAAAAATTTATTTTAAGATATAAATCAGTAATTGTTATTTGGACAAGTGAAATTAAAAATTTTATATTCATCATTCTATCTATCTACGTCTATAGTTATTAGATTATTGATTTTTAAATGAAAAATAGGGCTCCTGGATTTCTGCATTTATAGAATAAAAATAAATATTACACATAAATATACCAGCAATTAGTAGTTATAATTTTCATAATGATTAATTATATTTAATATTTTGTCATTATTTTTTAATGAATTAATAATGAATTTGTTAATTAATAATATGAAAAAATATTTGTATCCAATAGAATGTATGCAAAAAATATTTGAACAGTTGATAATACAAGTGAGATATATGTTTCAACAAAAAAAATCGGAAATATTTATCATACAAACACGTTGAATTTCTAAAATAATTAAGCATAATTAGATTAATTATACATTCATAATCTTTATAAAACAATGATAACCTAACATATTTGAAAATTGCTAACTCTATTGATATTGTAATTATAAAATAATAATTATATAAGATTGAAATGATTTTATCAATTTTTGATAAATTTAGATAGATTAGAATAACAGTTGGAATTGAATTATTAAATTCATTTGTTTAATTGAAAAAATCACATTAAAATCAATTATTTAGCGAAATCGAGAGTATACGTTTCTTCAAAATTCTTTAAATATCAATACTTTGAAGCAAAAGCATATTTACATTCATTATTAATTTGTAACTGTTCTAATTAGATATTAATTATTTAAAAACTTAATAAACATTTATATGTACAAGAACATAAAAGATTGATCGAAAATGTAAAAACTCTACAAAAAATTTTATTTTTAATTTTTCTAATATGAGAATAAAGTGCATTTATAAGCTTGAATATATTGGTACTTACCCATATAAAATTATTTATTTAATATTCTTATATTTAAATAGCTTAAATTTAGTATTTATCCCCTTAAATATTTCTTGCCATAAATCAATTTCAAATGACATTCAACCACTTGCAATGAATATATTATATTCGTCGTAACGTCGTTTAGTAAAAAGCATACTATCGGATTAGGTTCATCATCTTTGTGCTTGTGGCCGACTTGTTATTTATTAAATATAACTTGAGGATAGCAAAACCAGGTGTAAGAAGGGAAAATTCCGCCTCACTAAGGCAAGAGAATTCACTGTGCTCGTTCCTGCCATAACACATTTTTGTTTTATCACTTGCAATCTGCATTTCTAGACAACTTTATAAAATACTGTGGAGTATGTTGATCATACATTGAACTATTTAATTAAAAAAAAAAAAAAAAAAAAAAAAAAAAAAATTATCTAAATTGTCATGATAACTTATCTAAAAGAGCAAAATAATTTTATGTGCTAATTTTATAATTGTTAACAATATACTGTCTAGTTAATTTTACGCTATAAATAAATTTAATAAACGCCATATATATATATATATATATATATATTTTTTTTTTCTGTATTACACAGGATATTTACTAATAATTAAGAGAATGTTGTAAGAGGATTATATAAAAATATGAAAAAACAATAGTAAATTAATAAAAACTCGACTCTATTATAAGCGTATAAGACATTACCTGAATTTAATCAGAAAACAATGAAGTATCGTGGACGTTTAAAAATATATGATTAAAGATTGTAATTATTGATGATAAGATAAACAAACAGCACCAAACGGAATTGAAGTGGTCTTTGAAAAACTATACTTTATCTGTTCTTCAAGAAAATATAAATGACATTCTTTAGATTAATTCCGTACAAAACGTTTAAAAATAATTATCTTTTAAATTAATCAATTTAAATATTAAAAAGGTTCGGAATATTTCTAGATTTTTCAATACCTTAATTAAAAAGCAATGAAAAATTTCTGAAATAAATTATTGTTTCTATATTCATTGAAATAATATTTCATGTTAATTTAACAGATTTAATAATAGATATCATTTCAAAAAGTTTTCCTTGTGTTTAACATAAAAATTACGATAAGAGTTCATATAAATTTAATACTCTTAATATTAATAAATTTGCCAGTCGTTTCTCAAATGTAATGATTTTCATTATAAAAAAAATTATTATATATTACCGATGCTTCGCAAATATCTTATAAAACTGTAAAAATAAAGAAAATATATATTCATTAAATTCAATTATGTTTAACAAAACAAAAATAATAATAAAAATTGTCCTAGTAACCTATTTTTATTATTAAAAATAAAAATTATATTATATCATATAAGCATCTGCCAGTTGAATTGGCAATACAACTTGATTAATTTTAAAAGGCATTAAATAGTCTATGAACTAAAATAATTTAATAATAAAATAGTGAATTAAAACAAAAACAAGATTAAAAAATCGAACGGTAAAACAAATTTCAATACTTTCTTCTTTCTTATCATTTGGCGTTTCAATGAATGTAAGTTTTGTAATATTAAAAAATTAATTTAGACATTGCATTAGAAATAATTATGTTGAACTTTTTAAGAATGAAGTTGAAATTAAAATAGAAAAGACACTCATATCCAGAAAAAAATGAAAAAACCAATAACAAGGTATTAATGATAGAAGAAAATGACTTCGTCTAGAGATTTTCATCTAAAATACCTTATAATAAATTGCTTATTAATATTTATTAATATTTAATATATATATATGTCTTTAACAAATTTTAATTGAATTTGTAATGTGTTAAAAAATGTATAGTAAATTTATTTCAATAAATTAATTATAATCTTATAATTTTTTTCTAATTACAACATTAAACTTATATAATTTATTGAACAATTCACTTGAGAATAAGACTACAATTAATAAGTATAAACAAGTTCCTTGACAAAGTAAATTATAAATTTTAAACTCTATTCTAAGATATAGACTTTCCATTCTTCAAGCTTTCATACTAACAGTGGATACAGTCATGTTTAATTAAGTATTAAACACTAACTCGCACTCACTTTGAAAAATTATGTATTAGCAAAATGTGATTTTATTTATGTGAATAACCGATACTATCATTTTGAAAACAAAGTGATGAAACTAGTGCAACGAAGGTGTAGATAACAGTCACATTAGACTGATAAGTTAGGTAAATGATCATGTATAGACGTTAAATCTAAATAGCTCCGAGCTATAGTTATATATTCAATTTATATTCGTCACGCGATGGGCAACAAGGATACCTACAAAAATATCATAATGTAGCATATCATGCAAGAAAGTCACAATGCTCGTCCTAACGAGAACTAACTACTTATTTTGACATTCTGATAATCTGAATGTATTACATACGAGAGGACACGCACATGTGTATTTGAATAATAAACATTTATAGCGAACAAAATATTTAATATAAATATTTAAAAAATGGTTGCTTTGACCATTTAGTCTTCCAAAATAAATTTCTCGACTACGTACGATTATTAAAGAATTATCCAATTATATTATTTTTAAATTATAATATTATTATTTTTAATAACTATTAACGTAGTTGTTAATTTTATTAAATTTTTACTATATATATATATATATATATATATATATATGTATAAATATTTTTTAATCTGAAAATTTTTCAATAAATGAAATGCACATAATTAGAAAGTATTTAGGAGTTCTATGATAGATGTTTTTACGCAATCACACTCAAACATTGAATTTTTATTAATTATAGAATTATAAATAGAATACACATTTATAATAAATGTCAATATATAAAAAGTAAATAAATTTTTAGCTCTACTACATCAATTTTATCAATATTCTATATTTTTATTATATTTTAAAAAGATATAAACGCATTTCAAATTGAAATGCATATTCATATTGCGGTAATAAATCAAAAAACAAAATAATTTTTATTTCAATAATAAAAGTCTATTATTGTCAAATACATTTTATTAGTTTTACAATTATTAAAAATATTTAATTATATATATATATATATATATATATATATATATATATATATATATACAGTTTATTAAATATTTCAAAATTTTCGAATAGATATTCTAGTAATGAATATTAATATTTTAAATATTAATTAAGACATATTTTACTTAATACATTATATGCTACAGACGGTGTGAAAAATAATTAAAATAATTACCTCTCCGTTGTACATAAATTATTGATTGTTCCACTTTTCACAATATACGTGATTATTAAAATTAATTTGTCTTGATTAAAGAATAATTTATCTTATTCTAAAAATTATAAATCTTATTTAAAATGAGAGAGAGGGAGAGAGAGAGAGAGAAAGAGAGAGAGAGAGAGAGAATCTTATTTATGAAAAATTAAGTTATTAAATTCTATGTAAAATATTCTCCACATTAATAAAATTTATATCAAATTGTTTATATTAAGTAATGTATACATTTTGTGTACATTTATTGTTTTGAAATATTTTCAAAAATCATATTTCCAATGTCTTTTTCAAAATAAAATTATCGTATAACTAACCGAAATATTAATGAAATTTTTATTTCTAAAAATAGAAACAAAATTAATATAAATAATAATATTCATTAATTGTTAATATGCAAACATTAATATTTATAATAAATATTATTCTAACAAGTTATAAAATTATATTTTAATATGTAAAATTTTATTCAGATAGTATGGAAAAACTCAATAGTTACGGCAATATACATTTTTCAGACAACATTTCTTAAAATGAACATCAATGAATTTAACACTGTGCTATGTAACGGAAATTTGGTGGCTGTTATAAATACATAAAGGTCAAACTTATATGTGAGTGCGGAGGTGAAAATATATTGCTTGACTTATTGACTTGAGACATATCGAATTATTGAAACGGTAAAACTCAAACACCTGTTTGCTTGGCTTTCCAAAGAGTTTACGAGATGAATATCCTAATAAGACGAATGCTCTGCTCATTTACAATGATTGCTATATATATATATATATATATATATATATATATATCTTATTATTATACAGATATTAATTAAGCACATAATAATTAAAAATAATTTTCAAAAATTAATTTTTAGTGCTATTTCGGATTCTTTCAATTTCAATAAAACATGAAAAATAGTTGAAAAATGTTATCATTATTCAAAATAATAAAAAAATTGAGGCACGCTCAGTGCTCATTGTTTAAATTATGTTACACGTGTTAAAATGGAGTAATATTTCATTTAATATTTTTACTTTAAAAAAAATTATTACTTTTGCATCATTCAACACTACATTATTACCTACATTATTTAAATTTCTTTCTTCATATTTCTTCTTTACTATGTAAATATATTTCTTGCATTCATTTATTATTCTATATACTAAGGGATTTAAGTATTACATGCATTTAAATTTAAAATTAATTTTTTATTGAACTTATACAATAATGAATACACAATAATAAATTTAAAAATAATCTTTTATGTTTTGTTAAACTTTTTAAAGTATATTATAAGCTGTGAAATCGAATGAAATTTTTTATATAAATTTCTATGTAGTAAAAATAAATTTACATTTATTTATAATCTACATTTGTTAGATAAAATACGGCTTGTGAATTTTATCTCAAACTTGGTTTGTTTTAATTAAATTTGTTAGTTTTATATATTACTAAAAATTATATACTCGATGTCATTTTGAAAACAGAATAAAATTGATTCATTCTAATGATAAAATATTGGCTTTAAAATCTTAATCATATAATAATTTTTTCTAAATTTGTTTTTACTCACTGAAGATTGAGATTTAATTATAAGTCATAGAGAATTTAATTCATTTTTATCAGAACTGGCGCTTGATAAATTTTCAATTTTTGTAATTTTTTTCTTTATAACAGCTGATAGAAAGTCGTCTGATATACATTCTACTTCTCTTATCTTCTTATCACTAATCGATATTTGTGTTAGTAGAATTTTGACACTTATTTTTCCCTCACCTTATATATTTACGAACATTATACAAAGTCTGCAAACGTTACTTGGCACTCGCAATTGAAAGGTAAAAACAACGCCACAAATAGGAAAACGAGGGAAGGTAGTTAAACAATGCAAATGATACGTTTTAACTTTACCCAAAGCGGTGCAATCTGTAAACGGAGATGTATAAGTTTAAAGAAAAATATCGATCGCGCAATTAAGTTTATCCAGATTCGTCCACTTTTTTTATTAAGCGCAGTAAGCATAATTTATGTACGTATGTGTTACGATAAATGTATGGTGAGCGAGAGACGATGAGCATCTATTGAAAAGATCTCTATTTATTGTACTCCAATTCCTCTATTTATGTAGAAATGAATGGGCATCGATAACCAATCGGCAATAAAGCTCTATTGCGCAGAATCAAAAATGTGGTACGATTAAACTGCACTGAACACCTGTGTGATACAATTGTCTGGAAATGACGCCGAAATCGTCGCTTTAGCGAATGCGCCGCCTCTGACATTCCAACCACTTTAATTTCAATTTTATTTTTCGAAATGCATTTTTTAATATGTTTTTGTCTTAAGTTATATTTATCATTGACATTCATAAAATAAAAAATAATATTTTTTATTATTTTAATCGTTACTATCCAACTCGTAATTAAGTAATTAATATGATTATAAGGTTTAAATGTTATTATTATTCTTTCAATTTGTATACCATTTTCTATTGGTTTTTACATAATCTATATTTACAATACTAATGAAACGAGATTAATCAAATAAAATTTAAACATCTATTTCAATATGTTTTTCTTTCGAATAATATTTTGTATTACAATTAAATACTCTTGAAGCTTCTGCTGACGAAATTGCCTGTTTTAGATTTTTGACACATGATTTTTTAAAACTTTTTGTTTTTACATACGATTTACGTAATATTAAATATACATTTACAAGGGAAAACTGACGATTCGACCATTTATAGAGAAAAAGAGAGAGCCGGAGAACGAGGACAGAGAGGTAGGAGGAAAGAGACAATATAGTCAGATATTGAACGCTACACGCATATGTAAAAGAAAAAGAAAATTTTAAATAAAAATTCTGTTTTATAACAAATAATGGCAATGTTAACTTTAAAATATACTTTTTTCAAGCTAATTTATGTTTCAATGCACTTCATTTCCGCAATTAAAAGCATTTATTTTATTCAAATGTGTTAATGAAATTAAGAAGAACTTTCGTATTGAAAACCAATAGACATTAACGCTATTGAAAAAAGTGATTGAAATTTTTTGTTTCAAGATTTAATATGCAGAAGAGCTGAGACTCGAAATAGTTAACTGCATTTTAAAAGAGTTAGAAGCATTAATTCTATCAAAGAAGATGGTATGCTATTGAAAATAATAACTCAATTTAAAAATAGATGTCTTTTACTTTTTTTATAAAAGAATAATGTTCAAATTATGATTTTCTTCAATAGTTTGCCATGCAATTGGCATTGATAGTATAAAATTTATCTAATATCTGTAAAAACTCCTAATATTTTATTATGAAATGACTTAAAATTATCGTAAGTAATATAATAAAAGTCATTCCTAATAAGTTAATTTAGAAAATAGCAACGGTAATTTAATACTTCTTTTGTTAACTCTACTACTTGATTTTCAAATTTTTAGAATTTTTCTAATCTTGTATTCGCTTTAATTTGCTTTATACATCGAATATTATTCACGAATGATATTAGTTATACAGTGATAATACAATATATAATTAATGTAAATAATGTAACTATAATTAATATGTACTATAATCAATATATAATACAAATATTTTTTAAATAATTATGAAACAACTTTTTTTATTGCATAATTTGAAATAAACAAATATTAAATGTATGTAATAAACAGCCTAATTTCACAATTATATCAGTAACTTTTAATATTTAATCATTTATTTGATGCATAATAAACATCCTGCCTTTGTTGTAAAAAATATGGGTAAAAGAAACACATGTTAGTAATAAATTCGTATAAGACTTTTTGCAAATTCAATTATAAAAAAATTAATACATCATGAAATTTATTTTTACATATATTTAGATGTAATAGTAGAAAGTTATTATTTACAATTAATACCCTTTTCAACAAATTGTAATTAATATTCGAATATTGTATTTTTTACTTTCTTCAAAACTCAAGACTTTCTTTTGAAGTCTTCTTTTACAACTTCTTTTATAACTTTAGTAAAGAAAGTTTCCACCCCGTTTGAGTTAGAAAATAATCCTACTGTTCCTAGTCTTAAATAATGACTTAGTTTTGAGTCTTCAATTTATGAAACCTGTTCTTGATTTGCATTTTGTATAGCGGAACAGTGTTTTTCATATAAGAGTATTATCGATGAAATTTATCGTGTAAAATTTTTTTTTTTTTTTAAATTATTCTTATTCTGTTAATATTTTTTTCGAATTTGTGCCACTCTATAACATAATATTTAGAAACTTTTTTGTTCACTATGTTGTTTCATAAAAGAAATTTATAAAAATGTACCGGTTATTTATATAAATTTAAATGTTATATTAGCAATTTTCACTTTTATCTCAGAGAGTATGATTAGCGATTCGATTTGAGCTCCATAAATTTCAAATACGAGAATTGAGAATTGTATGTAAGTATCAATACCTTTATCATTAAGAATGTGTTATAGATTAATAATTTCGAAATTGTTATTGTTAATATTGAAAAACTTTACATCAATTTAAAGAAAAATTCTAATGAAGAAATTGTATTTATTAGTGGTTGTCTTTGATTCGTTTAATTTTTATGAATTCAAGATTTTAATTTAATTTTTACAAATAAATCAATAACAGTATATCTGTAATTATAAAATTACTTATTTTATTTACTATTTATTATTTTATTTATTAAATGTATTATAAATCAATTAGTTATAAAAGATTTTTTGGGCTTTTATTCAGTTATACAGTAGTCGACAAAAATTCAAGGAAACGAGATTTGCATCTTCATTGAAGAGAGGAAAATAAACGACAGCACTTGCGCATATAAATAAGATTCAAGAAAGATACTATAAATTTACTATATATACATACATGCATGCATTCATATATATATATATATATATATATATATATATATATATATATGTTGTTACACATTTATACCTTGACGTAAGCGTATAAAAATTGTAGGTGCTGAAGCTATAAAACGTGAATCTTGAAATAAAAACGTTCAAATGGGTGATATATTTTTCGCTAAATTGAAAAGATAAGCAAAAAGTTAATTACGTTTTTCATTGCTTTAATAATAGTTGAATAAAATATTTTTTAGCGTTAGAATTATGTGAAAAAACTTAAATTAATTTTATTTAAAGAACAATTTATTTTATTATTTGGCCTTTATAGCTTTCCAATTAATAATATTTTGTTCCTAAATGAATCCTTAATCGTTACATTACTTATCTGACAGTATTTTCTATTTATAAGTAATTCAGGCCTTCCAAATAAATCTTATGTAATTAATTAATTTTATATTTCATCTTAAATATATACACAATAATTTTAATTAATAATAAACCATCACATAATATCACATAATTAGAATAATCTAACATAAGGAACGAACACACTTACTAATTACGCTTTATTGTATTTAGAAATTTTTTGAAAAATTAAATTACTTATTATAATAATTACATTACAATAAAGAATAATACTAAAATTTTAAATATATATTTTTATGCTAATGTTGCATACAACTAAGATTTTTTGTTCGAACAAACTCAAATCACTCGTATGAAATTAATTTCTTTTCATAGTCATGAATATAGATATAAGTATACTCACAAAATAAAATTGTATAATTAATAGTAACATTTCACCAAATTTAACTGTACATCTACAGTCATGAGAGGTGATTGCAATTTCTAGTTTGCAATTCGTCTTGAACCCTTGGTACTAAGTAAATCGCTCTATCCTTCTCCCTTTCCTCCTGTAAGTCTCTCTTTGTCTCTCAGTACCTTTCAACTCCCTCTTTGCATCAACAACGTCTTTAGTATATTCTTAGAAGACTGCTATAACGAGCAGAAAATACAATTGTATGCTTTGATTTATTACGAAATGCACTAACATCACGTGCAGTATTTTGATTCTGTGGAAGATGGTGTATGAGTTCACGTAAAATATATGTGCAAGACGTATAGAGGATATAACTTATACTTGATAAAGGAAATCCAAAGCTAAGCTCACAAATGTTACGTTCAATTTTAATTACGAAGACAGAATATTTACAAGCATAGGGATTTCAAAATAAATAACTTGCGATAAAAATATTTTTCATTTCTCCTTACCTATTACCGTGTATTAAATTACTTTCGTTAATTTTTTTAATTAAAGAATAGTTTATCTAAACTATGGGTATAAACAAATCAATAAAAGATCACTGAAATATTATATTAAAAAAATTCATATTTAAAAAACATTCGATTGAATCAAACAAATTTAATAGATAGATATTACATTTATATTTCATAATAATATTATATTAAACAATGTAAAATTTCAAATTTCATTGAAGAAGGAGAGGTTAAGCTAATATCATGTTTGAATTTTCTATAATAAAGAAGATTTTTGTTTTTTGTTAACACGAACAACTTATTCTTGAAAATAGACAAAAAAATACTTGTTAAAAATCTAATTACTTTTCAATTAAAATATTTTACTAATTCCTTTTCAGATAGAATAATTAGATATTAAAATAGTAATTATTTTATAATAAACAATATTACAATAAATTGTAATAACGAAACATATATAAATGAAAAAGGTAAATATTTTCATGTTATTGGAAATTTGTTTTTGTTACTAAAAAAATATAAAACTAAATCGTTGGAATATAAATGATGCATAAATTAAAATCAACAGAACGGAATATTAAATTTATCTATTTTAAACAAATAAAATTTCTAAATTTAGTAACATAAATTTATAATTGTATGTGAATAATACGAATGCTAATGTGTTTTTAAATATTTTCAAGATATTCAATATATTAAATTTTTAATTATTTATATATTTTTAATATATTCATAAAACTTATTTTTCCCTTGTATAATTTATGTCTTAATATTTGATTGAATTATTAATGATAAGTTTTGCTAGAATATTATAAGACTGCTACTCATAAACTATGATATTAGTATGACATAATGAACTTATTGACGAATTGACGATTTGAAAAATTTTTAAACATATATTTTTATTTCCTAATTAGTTATCAGAATATTTTCTTTGAGCAAATTAATTCTGTTTATAAATATTTTCATGGCTTGCTATACGCTATCAAATACAGCAATAAATAAAAGTAAAATTACGTGAGAGAAGTAAGCTAAAAAAGTATGAAACTAAATTCCTTATTACCTTTATTGATGATAGTTAGTATAATAATTTTACTAAATATGTATGTTACAAAAGGGACTAATAAAATGATAAAATTATAAATTGTAGAACTTTTTTCTCATTTATATATATATATATATATATATATATATATATTGAAACTATGGAACATTTCTATAAAATAATAAGAATATAAAAAGCTACCAAAAACGTAACTATCTGGCAAACCAATTAAATTGCGTAATAAACATTTCAGTATTAGAATATGAATCACTTAATGACAACTATTAATGATATTCTTATAAAAATTTAATCCATTAATCAACATTATTCGCATTAGAAGAATGAGAAGATTTTCATACAGAATTTGATAACATACAACGTAGAAATCCTACAAAAATATCGAAGAAAGAAGGTTCTAAATTACAAAAAAAGACTTTCCTCGTACAAGTAGAAAATTCATTCATCAACTGGTATTTACTGACTATACCGAGAGATTACGAGAGCATGGAGTCAGTGCGAAACAATCAATTAAGAATATCCGGAAGTCTGAATAAAATTCAAGCGACACGAAATAAACAGTTTATGCTTGCAACAGTATATGTATGCAAATGAATTACAAGGTCGCGTGCTGCAAACGACAAACAACGAGCCATTATAACAAGCCGACCATTATGTCATTCGATCCATCTCTCTTTCTCTCTCCCTCTCTCTCATAGAGTCATCACTAAACAAGTATTTATAATGGTATAATTATCCAGATTGTTATTATTTCCAGCCAGTCGTTACGTCTAATTGTAGTCGGATATACATTTTGAATTATTTCTTAATAATATGGATGAAATATCGATTTACTCAAAGTCAAAATTTCATTTTGATAAACTATTTATCTATGCAAAATAAATTACAATATATTAACAAACGGTAATTTGAAAACTGAAAAATAATTTTAATATAATAACATTTTTAAGCTTTGAACAATCCAACACATTATTATTTGTATCATCCGTAGAGCGGAGAGACTGATTAGGTAAAAAGTGGTTAATATAAGCTTTAAAAAGCCATTTTTCCTCTTAATAAGGGATTATAATAAAAATAACACCTAGGAAATAATTAAAATTCTCTCCCCTAAATCTTTTATTTTATTCTCTAGTCATTGATATATCCTATTGTAATAATGAAGTTATATGAAATTAATTTCTCGAAATTAAATTAATGCATTAACCAATAAGGATACCATAACAATATAGATTACTATACTATAACGATATTACAATATGGTATTTTTATTTGTAACATGTAATTTGATTTTTAATTGAATATATGTTAATGTTAATTGAAAACAAAGTCTTTTTTAGACAATGTGAATAAATCATTAAAAAAGAAAAGAATAATTGGTTCTAAATATATAGATATAAAAGTGATAAAATTCTATAATCTATAGTATATAAATTTACTTAAAAATTACATTGATTATTATTTGTAGTGGTAAACTTTGTAATCATAAATTCTGTAGCTTTTTAAAATAATTTCTTTTTTTTATAAGTCATCAGTAAGAGTACAATATCTATAAAAATGTATTCACGTTACATAAATTGTGAGTTAAAAAATAAATAAAAATTTATTCAGAAACATGCACGAAGAATATTTTTAAACAATATTTTGAATCAAAACGTATTATGATATCTCATGGAATGCAATTCCATAATGAAAATGTTTATTTGCATTGAATAAAATTCAATGGACAAATAAATCAATCACGATTATTTAAATACCTATTTAGATGTATATATAGAGGATGACCCACATACAAGTAGAATTTTTTTCACTCATCGTCTTGTAAAGTTATTTGGCGCTTCCCTGGATATAATCCTCTTCGTGGGTAATTAAACCATTTAAAATGCAAAACTGCCCGCTGGCATGAGGTCGTTTCATTAGGTTGCAACATTGATTTTGCAGAAGCAAAAGAGCCTGGTTGCTGCGAAGAATGTCGTTTGTTATCTCTCTTTAACTTTTCTATCACTTCCCAGACTCTTCTCTCTCTCTCTCTCTCTCTCTCACTCTCTCTGCCTTCTTCTATCTTTGGCAATCTTTTTTTGCACTGTCTGCTTCTTTTTATCTCTCTCTCTCTCTCTCTCTCTCTCTCTCTATATATATATATATATATATATATATATATATAATATACCCAATAGACTGTTGAATTGCAAATTATTTAATTTTATTTTTCATCAACTTTATTTAAATATATAAATTATAATTATTAACATCAAATGAACATTATATAAATAAATAAAAATTTATTCATTTTTATTAATATTCTGATTTATTTGACCGTAATGCTCTAATTTATTATTTATATTGATAAATTTATTGATATTGATAGTTTTTAATAATTTAATAACAATCTATAATACGAAAATAATTTCAAGATCATATTTTAATTGAAATTTTTTTTTTTATTAAGACCGGATTATCCAGAGATAGAAATATTAAATTGCATCGATTTATAAAATCCAGATACTAAAGGCGCACAATGATAATCTAAAAAGAGTAAAAATTTAAAACGAATTCTCAATCGTTCATCTTAATATTATTTTCTGTTTTTATATTTTTAGTTATCAGCTTACTTTGGTACAAATAAATGATTTCATTTTCATTATTCATGACATTAAATAAAAGAAGTCCATTTTAACTAATTTTCAAAAATTTTCAAATCTTTAAATTATTTCTTAATCACTTTAATTTATGTACTTTACTATTTCGAGTTCAAAATTTACTTGGTCTGATCGATTAATAATATCTGTCGGATATTTTACACGAAAATAGATATGAGTGAAACTTATAAAAGTGCAATCAGTAACATGTAAGAATATAAGATATTTTTACGTCATAATGTAACAGATGTTTATAAGTATGACTTGAGTAAAGTAAACTGTCGAACTTTTCATGAGATTTCTCTAACATAAATTCATAATTTGTCCGCTCTTTTTGACAAAAAATACTGTAATTTTCCAAGTTTTTTATTCTTGCGACAGAAGGCTTTGACCTATTAAAAAAAAAAAAAAAAACAACAACAACAACAAATCGTTATTCGAAAGGATCGAACAATAAGTAAATTTTAAATAATTATTAGCGAATTAAACTATAATTTGCAAATGTTTATATGAATATATACAGGAAATCAAAAATATGATTATGCAATTTAAGTACGAATGAAAATCTAATGTGTCGATAATATATTGTAAAGTCAAAATTTAAAACAAAAACATAATACTTATTGTAGAAAGAAAATAGAGAGGTATTGAATGTAATTTTAATATTGAATGTTAAATATATTTTCAGATCTTAAAAATGATTCAACGAGTTACCCTCTCTACATACAAAATAAAAATAACATCTTTATCGATGAAAAAGAAATTCTATTAAAATTAGATATTTGTTTAAAATGAATGTATTGGAATATTGACAGAGTTTTTGAGATAATTATTTGCTTTTGTAGGTGAGAAAAAAAAATCTGAAAATTATATGTCTAATGAATAATGAATTTGATAAATTGAGTATAGCATACCAATCCATAAAAAATTACTGTACACAGCAATGAGAACAAGTATTACTATTCATATTAAATTCAAAGGAAAAATCACTTTCCATTACTAGAGCTTTATATTCTATGATAAAAATTTAATTCTCCAATTACTCATGTTTTTCCATTTTTCATCAAGACAAAATCTTCAATACTATCCGATGTATAATTTGTCATCGATAACCAAGACCTCAACCAATTTCACTGTCCAAGGCATTTAACTGCAACAAATAATCTTCTATAACATTTAAGGAATGAAGCTTAGATAGAGTATAATAAACAATAAAATACAGTTACATACTTGTATGGAATTATGTGTAGCATCCAAATATCCGTGAATAATGCATAATTAAAATTGCAAGAGAAAGGAGCGGCAGGATTTTACGGCTCTCCAAGGAGTGGATAACGATTTGTATAACTCTCCGGTTGACGTCTATGACGGCATCGTTAGTACTGGGATCCATTCAATGCATAGTTGATACACATAAATGCGCTTATATTAAGTATGCATGTAGGCGAATACGTGTGCCCCTCAATATATAATTGAATGACCAATTAAAATAGATATTTCATAGGTTTGTGTATGGGTTTTCTTGGATTCATTTTTTTTTTTTTTTTTAGTTATCAGGGGTTCGTTCGTGTGAAAGCTTAAAGCAATAACTATTCGATCAACTGATATTATTGTATGAAACTATGAAACTTACCTTTAAAATGAACTTTATTTTATTGAAAAGTGTTAATAGCTAGATTTCATCGATTATCATTTCAAAAGTCCTGTTATCGCGTGCCATATTACGATATATATTGATCTGACAAGTAGCAAAATTACTTGGATGAATTCAAGGACCTAATTATATTCAATAGTAATATATGTTTTATTTTTAATTATTCATATTGAAATTGCACTAAATCTGTTAAAAAATAGACTTAATCTAGACTATATATAAAATATATTATATTATTTATTACAGTTATAATAATATATTCTGTTTTAAAATCCAAATAAAAAATGATAGGATAATATTTATGAAGAGTCACCTATTGTGTGATTAATTTGCCATTAGTAATATTTATAATATACCATATAATATTTTACTTAGGTAAAACCAAAATAATGGGAAAAACTACAATTGTTACAAATCAAGAACATCAGTGTTATAAGAACCAAACAACCGCACTATAAATTTGTAATAGTAAAAAATTCAAATAATTTGTAAATTAATTTTTATTTAAAATTATCAATTATTAATATTGTTGCATTGTGAGACAGTAATAAATAATCTATTATAAAAAATTAGCAGAAAACGTAATTCTTATATGAGAATTAGATAATCAATTTATTAAGATAATGAAGGTACTATATAATTTATTCATATTCATACTCTCTTATATTGAAATCTGTTGTACATATCATTTAAATATGTATATTTTGTGAGTCTATTTAATTTTTCAAATTTGTACTTCCCATTGAAATTATTTACTTTTATAGTAGATTTTAAAAATGATAATTATGGCAAAAGTTGGAGTATTATATAACTTTTCTTTCTATAATCCTCGATATTTTATATAGGAACGGGTAAATTTACGGATTGATATTACATTCAATTTGTATTTTGAAAGAATTACATTAAATATTCTTATAGATATTACAAATTCGATATTTAAAGTATATTATTTATACACTGGGCTATACAATATTTGCAATTATTTTTGTCGATTGATGTAATTATTAATTTTTTTAATTATTCTTATCTTAACAAGTGTTTTTAAACTGTAATGTATGTTTAAACCTTTACATATTGATTGATAGAGTTAATAATGTTGATGACGATATAAATAAAAATAAAAAACTTGTGTATTATGTGTATTTTAAAACTGTAATATTTGTGAAAAAAATTTTTTCTAAGTTCTTTTAAAGTAACTGTAAATTAGTGCTGGGTTCGATTGATCTATGATTGATGAAATAATATAAATTTACATCTTCTTGATAAACTTTTCACCGAATATAAAAATAATTAAAACATTGTGAATATTATTAATGGTACGTTGTACTATAATTAAAAGCAGATCAAAGTGTAAATTTAACGACCAATGGGAAGAAATTGAACTAACTTAAATAAATCAATAAAAAATAAAAATGAAACGGCTACAAACAAGAAATGCTGATGTAAAACTATTAGAACGAGAAACAGTTGAGGTATTCAGAAGAGTTAAAATAAAGAAAGGGATTTATACAAAAGATATTCCATTCCGTATAGCAAATATACAGCAAGAACGCTGAGTTTTGAAGCTGTTAAAGGCGACATATCCTTGCAAAAATATGCAACGCATATATTTCGTTTATTGGCAAAGAGTTTACAATCGTGAAAGAGTTTTTCTCCGTTTTTGTTAAAAATATATTAAATAAAGCATTATTTTCAACTTCAACAAACTATTCAAATATTTTATGCATTTTTGTACACTTTGTATAAGTAAATATTTTTTAACTATTTAAAACAGATATTACATATTTTAAGGAAATAATTACAATAATAAGATAGAAAATATATATATATATATATATATATATATATATGTGCCACTTGAATTACTACATATAATATCGAATTTTGCAATTAAATTTTATATTTCAAATATAAAATTTATTTTCTTTATTGTTTTAATCGCAAATATTTAATTTAACAGAATAATGTTTGTGAATAATAGGAATTCACATCATAATTCTTATTAATCGCTCTTTCACGATTGCACCATCACATCGTGATGAGATGAGAAATCGTAGCCATTGCATCATTTTATCAAGACGTTTGGCTAATATTTCTTTGATGACTTTTTCAATATTTTACATGGCTAGGAAAGATACATATCGAGTATTTCTACTGGCAAATTTACTCATAACTATTCTCATTTTCATGCATTTATCCTTCATTTATCCACTCTATATATTGTCCAACAAAATTATATAACAATAATAAAGAACTTAAAATATCAAATAAAATATATCAAAAATAGACAGTTATTAACGTATTATTAAAATCCTATTATTATCTAGATAATATTTATTATTTATAAATCGCATCGTATTGAAATTAATAAAGTGGTTTTTAGAAAAAGTTTTTATTAATTATCATATAGCATTTTTACATTTATAAAATATATTTATAAAAGTATATGATTCTTTAAAATCTGCTTTAATTATTTATACAGTAAAATGCATTTTCTTTGTATAATAGATATCAGTTATCTCTAATACAAATAATTATTTAAAAAATTGTAGATATATCTTAAAATTGTTAAACCATTTTAATTTATTTAACTATAAAATAACAATCACTGCACTTTATTTTTTCACTGTATTTTATTTTTTTTTTTTTTTTTTTTTTTTTGAAATATAGAAATTTTTTATTGATTAAAAATAATGCATAATTGTGTTGCATAAAAACACAAAGTAACAATCAGAAGGTTAACGATACTCAATATTTCTTTTTTAGAATAACATTATATACAAAATATTCGGCTTATCAACACTGTATTTTAAGTTAATTGTAAAATGTCGGATTTCTGATAATATAAATAACTGGATTCATTCAATTTTTCAGTTAATAAAAAATTATATAAATCCATTTTTTATATATATAGTTTTTTATTATGATTTTCTTAATATGGTATGATATATTGATTAAACACAAAATAATACTGTATATATATGATCTTGTATCTTTAATTAACAATAATACAAATTTTTATTATTAACAGATTTTATTAAGAATATTTCTAACTATTTTTATATTTATTTTCAAAAAAACATTTGAATATATATATATATATATATATATATATATATACATTACAAAAACTGGAATTTATAATTCTTGTATAATATTTATATTAATGTAAAATAACATAATAAATTAAAAATTTTTAAATACTTATGATCAATATTTATTTTTTAAAATACAACGATTCTATTTTGTTTTATTTTTATTAGAAAAATGAGTAATAGCCAATTTTCTAAAGTATCCATGTGCTCCCAATAAGTTAAGAATTTTGTCTAAAAATCAGTCAACGTACATACATACACACAAACACGCAAACGTATACACAACACGCACGCACGCGCAAACGCACGCACGTACGCACATGCCATATATTATTGTAAGAAAATATAAAGTTCTCTCAAGCATATCATTTAGCAAACATTCGTTGTTGCAATTTTCAATTATCAAAATACAATTAACTACGAACTTTTATTCGAGTACTATGCTTAAGTAGAAACTAAACTTATAAATATCAACTTAATATATTATGATAGATTTATTTATACATAATCATCTCGTACGAATTAAAACAATGCTTAGGTCTAAATTTGGAAAGAAACCCATTCACAAATCTAAGACTAGATGCATGAAATTTAATTAATTATGAGTTTGTTGAAAAATATGTTAAACAAAAATAATGAGATACTGAATAGAAATTCAAGATTATTTTATAATATCATAAAGAACATTATAATTATTATTTAAATAGAAGACAAAGGATTATAATTACAAATTACTTAATTTGTCGCGAATATCCAATATTATATTGGTAGAACACGGAAAATTTAATTTAAGGAAACTCGCGAAATCCTTTTGAGAGAAATGCGTATTATCGGTTCCTTGCTATAATTCAATGTAAAACCACAACGTCTTATAGAAAACTATAAATCACTAAACCGGAATGAAAGCTTTGAATTGTTTGTGCACTAATAATATGAAAATAATATGAAAAAAAAATATTAATTTTCTGATTATTTGTATTTATTATGTATTTAGTAAAATTTTCCTAATGCTCATGACATGTCTTTTATGCATTAATTGCACAAAATATAATATTAAGACTGTCATATTATTTACATTTACATTAAAATGTTTTTCCTGTATTAAAAATTTTAAAGTAGCAAAAATTTTATATTTCTAATATTGAAATAAATGTAACGTACTTTAAAAGAAATCAGTTGAAAAAACTGTTTACTTTTTTTCCACTTATTAATATTATAAGAGCTTTTGTTATAGTTTTACTTTTATATGTGAAGAATAGGAGTATTGAATATTATAGAAATTTTTAAAATTAAATGAAATTATTTTATCTTTAAATTAAAAGCAGTTAATTAATAATTTTCCAAGTTTAAAATGAAAAAGGGGTTTAAAATGAATAATTTTTTTTTCAAATATAACATGCAAATTCGTGTATCAAAGCAACAAAGCATATACATAATTTTACTTAGCTACCATATAAAAGTATGTGTATGCATTGCAGTAACATATATGTTTCTAAGATCATTTCATTAAGTCACAGTAATAATATGAAATATCGATTATATTATTTTCTTTAAAAATACGAAGCAAAAATGTAAATGAACTAGGTAGTGTGAATATCTTGAAAACGTGTACCAACGTTTTGCAAAAGTTTCCGAAATTATTGAAATATGAAATTTCTTATAACAAAAGTTTCTATTCAAATCTTAATTTTTTTATTACATAAATTTCATATGATTTTATTTTTTAATGCGAACCTCATAAGGAATAAAACTATATAACATTTGATAAAAGTAAATGAACGAAAGAAAGTATGCATTTAGGGCAACTTCTTTATTCTTCTTTATTCACTTTTATTCGGATAACATATTCTCATACTTTTTATAAAATAATTAAGCTAATCTATAAAACAAAAGTAAAAAGTTCTTATCGAATTCTATATATAAAATATGATCATGTCAATAACATTTTCAAATAGATGTACAATAATTTCTTTGTTAGACAAATTTAATAATTATACAGAATAAGTACAAATGAAATTTTCCTCAAAGTAACCTACTGAAAAATTTTATTTTACACTATCTAACAAATGAATAATACTATATATTCTTAGTTTATTAAAATAAAACTGTGACTATTATTTTTTCCTAATTTTGAGTTTAATTCACTTACGAAATATAAGTGCTTTTAAGTTCTATTTCTTTTTTAATGTTGTAAACTATTTTATAAAAAGTCTATAGCATATGTTATTATTATTATATTATATATTATATTCATAGTGAATAGAGATATTATGGTAATGTACTATTTATATATATATATATATATATATATACTATTTTTAATTTCATCTGTATATGCTTAAGTATACATTTTATTAACTATTACATATATTCTTTATAGCCTTCAAATAATCAATTTCTATATATACATGTATATGCATGTATGCATGTATGTATGTGTGTATATATATTAGAACTTAAAAGTCAATAATTGGGAAACTTATAAGAAGTAATTTTAAATCGGAAAAGCTATTAACATTGAAAAATTACTTTCCCTCCTTCCATATTTAATAACTTGAATATAAAATAGTATATGATATATTCGATTTTTCAATGTAATTCAATTCCACTTGAATGCAACCAACTAGCAATCTATAACAACATCAATGGGAAATAAATTAAAACTTCATAATAACAATTATTTTTCATTAGTAAATGAATACTGTAAAATAATTACAAGTTTTTTGTGAGATGAAAAAATAGACCAATGTTTAGTAAAGTGGTGCCTATCAACTCAAAAAGAGATTGAACGCAAATAGAAAGTAGCAAAACTATATAGAAGTGAAAGCATATAAATTACCATTTAAAACTTTAGGAAATCAATAACTGAATCATAAATAATAATTGTTTATTTTAAAACTAATTGTAAATGAATTACAGATTTTAAAAACCTATCTTCTAAATTTATTTGAAATATATATACAATAGAAGAATTTTCTTCTATTATAATAACTTGTATGACTTTATGTATGATTATATGCTTAATACATTGGATGAAAAATATTACTGTGGTTTACTAATTTATTTATATAATTTAATATGGTTTATTAATGTTTATACATTAATAAAAAACAAAATACTATAGAATATATATATATATATATATATATATATATATATATATATATATATATATAGTATAATATACGTTATTTGTTGTAAAATATTACAAATCAGTACCATGGTTATATTAATTTTACAGTTTGGCCAGATTATAGGAATCGAACTAATGTATAAAGCGAAATATCGATCTCCTTTGCAATTCGGGCCACTAAGTAAAATCTTCTAACATATCCCTGACGGTAGTTAAACGAAGCTACGAGAATCTCGTCCTCAAAATGAAAGGAGTCATCATAGACGGCACTTGTAAAGGACAAAAGCTCCATAAAAGCTCCATGAAATAAGAATACAGAAAAGCGATACAGAAAATCTACATACGAGGAAATGACCTATTGTTGTCAGTTGTATACGCTATCTCAGGTTCATTGATCGGTACGATAAATGCATCGAGAGACTTTTGTCTACATTTCACAAAAAGTGAAGTTTGCGTGTCTCTAATCCCAATTGCCAAATGCTTAACATCATTGTACTTGGTGCACTAAATAAAATCTTCGTCGGATGGACTGATGATTAGTTATTGTCGGAAAAATTATAAAACAACTCTGCTCTCAATGGATAATTATTTTAATACATAAATACTTTAAGAAAAAAATAACAATTTAAAAAAAATGACAATAAGATTTTAGATTAATCACTGCTACAATTTATTAAATATACATATTTAATGTTTAACAAAAGCAGTTCATTAAATACATTTATGTATATAAGGAATTAAAATTCGAATAATATTATTTTTCAAACTGAAATCTAAATTACCTTTTGACAGACAATAAATGTTTGGAGAAAACATAATCATTATTTGTATCCTTGAAAAAGAAGTCCATTGAATCAGTTACAACTTACAATTGAGAGATTTTAATGAAAATATAGAAATACTTGAGGTATGAATGTACTATTTGTGAAATACATTATTGTATGTACTTAATATTAATAGCACGCAGACATAAATCAAATGAAATATATTATGATACCTATAAGATCCAACTAGCAATTTTCTAAACATAATAAAATAAAAAATTGTTCATATTAATTATATTATTGTTTTTTCAAAAAAAAAAAAAAAAAAAAAAATTATACTACATTAATAAATAATGCTATATTATTTTTTAAAAGAGAATAATATATATATATATATATATATATATATATATATATATATATATATATATATATATAATAAATATAAATTGTATTCATTCTGAAATTGTTATTCAGAATTATTTTTTACAATATAATAAATATAATTACAAATTATTTATCCTTCTTGCAAAATACCTCTAACCAAGTATTTACATTTATATTTACACTCATAAAATTACGATAAATAAATTCATAAAGATTTTGGAAAAATCAACTTCATCATGATTATTTCCGAATAATAAATAGTTATTAAGTATAAATACTAATTTAGTAATATTCTTATGTATGAATATGTGAGTACTATGCAGAATTTCAAATAATTTATGTCCAATAAATAAACCTCAAAATAAATATTGAGAATTTATTATTGACATAGTTTCATCTCCGATTTGTTAGTAATAATTAACATTATTATAGCATAAATATAATTATAAAAATGATGCGGTTCTAAAAAATTGAAAAATTTTACAAATACGAAAAACTGAATGAAAATTCAATTAATATTATTAATATGTACGGTATAAAATGATTCTAAACATTAAAAATTTTATTTTGAATAATTTGAAGAGAAAATATTCTGCAGTAGAAATTTTACACTATATTTTTATTACGCACACGTCCATCTTAATACGTATATTTCACACAAATATACACTTATATACATATATACATATATACATATATATTTATATGTTATAAAAAATTCTTTTATTAAGATAGTGAATTTATATTTTAATAGGGATGAATATGAATGTGCATTTCTTTATATACTAATGAAATTTATGAATTTCTATTGTGTATTCTTACACTGAGCAATTGTAAATTAAAAATTATAATTTACTCTTATTCGCGATTTGTTGTTTTATCGGTCCCTTATATTCATAAGGGACTTTATATGAAAAAATTTATAGTTATTTTACATATATATATATATATATATATTTTTTTTTTAATAATATTTCATACATCCTTACGTGAGTTTAAAAAAATGTGAAACAAAATTATAAAAGAAAATATACATTTCAAAAGTAATATAAATACTTCTTATATTTACTCAAAGCTGAAGCACATATAAAAGTATTTTTAAAAGTTTCACATAAAAAGTATAATACCTTTTATTACATCATTTTATACAAAAGTAAGTTATGCAAACGACGTTGAAAAAGATTGCACATCGAACAGTAAACTTTAAGATTTTGCTGCTGTGATATAATTATGAAAAACAAGAAACTTACATTTGAAATTATACGAAAAGTAGTTTCAAGTTTTCTTTATAATATTTGGTCTAACGTTTGACGTCTTATATTTTCATTATGTAAATTATATAAATATTTCAATTATATTTTATATTATTATAAAGTAAACATAAATCTGCGCACTTCTCGATTTTCCTGAAAAATTCAAATATATTTCTAACGAATCTTTGAATATTTAAAAAGTACAATTCAAACATCGATTATTAAAGTTTAACGTTATCAATAAGTTTTTCAAAATCAATGTTTAAATTAGTATTATATTAATATATCTTTTATTTATTTAATAGCTTTTATATAAAAGTGATATTCATCTTTATGTAAAAAGCTATTTAGCAATTACATCGTTCGTCTGTAAAAGCTATATATACTTAATATTTCAATATACGTTCTATTCTTCACATGTATAGGTAAACACGAACAAAGTAAACATAATACGCAAACAAAATTTGAATTAATTTCGAACAGCATACTCTGATGCTCAACCATAAAGGCATGAATTAATTCATACTAATAATGGAGTTCAATTAATTTTGTTGCTGTTTATATTTTAATTTTATTATTTTAAATGTATTTTCTATATAACGTATATATTGTTAAGTCATTATAAAGATATATAAGTCATAATAGCAGTTGCACGTAAAATTGTAATTTTTCATTAAATGTAAATAAAATTCTCTTCATTTCTTAAATAAACAGAATAATTTTTTATGCCAAATCAAAAATAGTCTTATTTAGCTTTTATAATCTATTAATCGTATAATTATCAAGAAATTGAATAATAATTTAGTATTTATAATTCAAGTAGAATTAACCCTAACTAATATGTACCTTCGACTCTCTTACTTGTTTCAGATATTCATTAAATAACGCATTAACAAAGCAAAAAAGATTTTATTGAGCTAACACACGTACTATGTCTTCATTAAGGATATCACATCATTACCACAAGATGAATTAATTTAAAATATATAAATAAGCATTTAAGGTGAGTATGAATAATAAAGGAAATATGTATAAATCGATATTGATTATCAATTATGAACATTAATTCATACACAAAAAATAGGTATATAGTAAAATTGAATGCAATTTGGATTGTATAAAATACAAATAAGTATCATTATATTTGCTTATAATTAATATTTAAATGACGTAGAAAAATAATTGTCAATCTAAACAACGAATATAAATTCAAAAGAATCTTGATTTTTTATTTATGTTGTAATTTATTAATTGGGAAATATATAATTAGGCAAGATGTATAAAATAAATATCAGAAAAGAATAATTTTGTGTATTCATAATGTATTTCAGTAATGATTTGTGATTATGAAAAACATTTTTATTTATAATATAAAAAAATTAATTTATAATAAATAAACGATGTCTAAATTACAAGTTAATATTATTGGATAAATTTGAAAAGTTTTTGCTTAAAGTCATTGAAAAACATACTTAAGTTACGAATATTAATAAATATGAAATATAAATATAATATTGCGTTAAAAAAAATTTATTCATTCTGAAGAAAATTTTATTAAGCTTTTTTAAATATATACTTTATAATACGCATACTCTAGATATTTTAAATATATATTTTAAAACTATTCTTTAAGGAAACAGAAACTATAGAAGAAAACCCATCATTAATATAATAAAATTTTTTCTGCAACATAACTAATTTCATTTATATTTAATGTATGTCTAATACCTTAATAGAAATTAATATTTAATATGACAATAATATTAATATTATCTATGTTATTAAGTTTAGTTTTACTATTAATATATTACAATTTAGAAAGAAATTAATATTTTTGAAGCAAATATAATGATACTTTTGTTTATATTTATGTGATTTTCATTTCACATGCAAATACATTATGATTTATGTGTATATATATATATATATATATATATATATATATGTATGTATGTATATATTAATCTTTTCCATAAAATGATATTATTAATAAAACTAATTATATTTATCAACGATTTACATTTATTAATATTTATATAAGTCTGTTTATACAATTATAATAAGTTAATTTTATTAATTATTAAGGAGTTACATAATTTAATAAACGATTATATTTAATTAACCTATATTTATATATATATATATATATATATATATATCTGAAAATTTAATGAATTAATGCAACATTTAATGATCTATGACACGTTTCAGAAAATATTTAAACACTATTAGCTTAATAAATATATGAATTTTATTTAAACAACGAAGTAAAGTTTGATTAAAATTTATGAAATTTTTAAATACATAAAAAGGATATTAAACATATTTATTTGACAGTAACTTGTGCATCCACGTGCCTATTTAATTTCTCTAAATATGATTTATCAAATGGTAGATAAGAGGTTGCATTGAGATCAAAATGCCGAATTACGAGAATTATTGCTATTTATATACTGAAAGTGTGGTGAACTAATTCCTCTAATTCTGCATAATAAAATATCTACTATTTTAATATCATTAGAGACGACTAGGAATATGATTCCATAAATCTTTAAATACGAATGCTACTACTGACAATTTACCGAGCTATTGATATTTCATACAATACAGCCAATTAACCTTGAAAAGTTCCGGTCTCTTATTCATTCTAGCCAACATTCTCCGCATTATCCAATTTCACTAACAACCGACTCCTCAATTATCGACAGCCGTCAAGCCTCTGACATCTATGACTTCTCTGTTCAAAGCCCTGGAGTACAAAATAGCAAGAGAAATAGCAGGACCAGGTAAAGCAAGGAATATTCTGCATTCTCTCGGTCCGCCTGTTCTGGCGGAGGTCGGAGTGGCCCTGGGCCCAAATATTAATTCCTCGACGCAGGAGCGCCTGACCCCGGAGCATCATCTATTAAGGGACGAAGTTGCGCCTCGCGTCCTTCACCATCAGCTCCTCGGTCGCGGGGAGTGCGGGGGGCTACGGCCCCGTGGTCGGCCTCCCCTCCTATAAAAAGAGCTTAGGTGAGCGACTGTGACTCTCGGTTATTATTTGAATTATTTATTCTTTTAATGAAGCTATATTTGGACAGTCTGAGCTGGTGCACTTTCCGCGGATGCTGCTACCTAAGGTCATTCTTCGAATAAAAAAAAAGTATAGTACATGTTCATTGGGACGTAGATTGCGGGTTGAATAGTGCTTCTGAATAATTAAATCATTAATGTACCTTTTTATGTATCTAGATTTATCTGAGATCGAAATTTATCATTCTATAAAACTTTAATAAGAATATTTGTGCGTTGAAATTAATTGCACATATTTTTTTTCCTTTTTCTTTTAAACATTTCAGAAGATAAATTGCGTTAAAAGCATTTTGAATAACGTTTTAACTTTCTTGCATTCGTAATAGCTTTTTATGCCAATGTTAATTTAGTTTTGCAAATGCAAATTTTACATGCAACGCTGTTTTACATAATGTAGAATAATTTACAAGCTGTAAATATATAATGAAGTAAGTAAACAGTTGCAAATATTTATATGGACATTCCATTTGCCATTTGCTTTCATGCTTATTGAATGTAATATTCTGACAACATAGGAATATGAAATAATACGTGTAAAGATGAATTTTTAGCGCACAAATAATTGTAATCGGGCACATTTTAAAGATGATTTATAAAATCGATGTTAAAAACTGTAGAGAAATATATTGATAATAATGTGTGATGCCATATAGTGATTATAAAATTCGTAACTTCTGCAGAAGTGAAGATACCGTAAAGTGGGATGTCTTGGGCAGGTGGTACCGGGGCGTCTGGCTCCACTTTCAGACTTCATAAAAGTAAGTTGAAAGACTAATGGAAGAAAATAAAGTAATTGGATTACAACTTGAAGAAATACTTTATAACGTATTCGCATTTAAATTTTCTGTACATACACCCGCATAAAAAAGTAAAAAATTCGTTATATTTTTATAGCTCTTAGCGAAAAATATCTAGATTATTCTATATCATAGTTTATTATGATTTATATACACTAAATTTTAGGAAATCGAGAATTCTCAGCTACATGCTTAACAAAATTAAAGCGACTTAAGAGAACTAATATATTTTTATATAAATTCATCTTAAGAATAATTAAAAATTTTCCATAATCTAGTGAGGTGAAATATATTGAATGAAACGGTATTGAATAATGAATATTGAATGAATGAAGTGGATAAAAAATTTTTCATTATTTTATTTTTATCAAATATATTATTCAAATAAACTCTTAATGTTTTAATCTAATATCCTCGCAAATTGTATTATTTTTCGGTAAAACGAAGACGTTGAAATATTTACAATTACAATGTTATATTATTTTTATTTAAAATTATATTCTTGAGCATTCGTACAATAAAATTCACAAAAGAATATAACCATTAACTTAAAATTCACAATATATATCCATTGCTATTTATAAAAATAAAGAATCCATTACGCTGCGCAGTTTATAGATACAACACTCACAGACGCATCTTAGCGTGAAGTGTAAGATGTACCAGGAAAATGGATTGATAAAGAAAATCATAAAACGACGCTGAAATAATAGACTAACTTTATTTCAATTATTTTATTTACTATTTTGCTCACTGGCTACTCTTTGTCGTCGTTCATCTTCATTTGCTTCCGAGACGATCATACGTCAGTCGTATAGGATCGAATGTAAAATTAAATTTTTTTCTTTATAAATTATAGCAAATATTATCTACGTTATTATGCAATAAAATA
Source organism: Ceratosolen solmsi marchali (assembly GCF_000503995.2). NCBI lineage: Eukaryota > Metazoa > Arthropoda > Insecta > Hymenoptera > Agaonidae > Ceratosolen > Ceratosolen solmsi. The sequence goes on along the minus strand of NW_011948428.1, from coordinate 5,168,079 downwards.
TTTCATAAACTCAATTATGAAATATGAGTCAAAATATTAAAATAATTACGAAAGCAATTGTGTATTGTTTTGTCTTGAATGTTCATTTTTTACATAACATTTTTACTTAACATTTCCAAGCTTAGAAACATTTTTTCTTAATAATATTCTGATTATTATTAAGTTTTGTGTTTCTGTCTGTGTTTCTGTCTGTGTGTGCGTGTGTGTGTGTGTGTGTATACGTACTGACCGGTGAAAAGAAACGAATGTAGTAGCTATGTAGGACATTCTTCCTTATAGTGGTCGAACAAAACTTTATAATCCCTGGGACAAACACGACAATCAATGCCAAAAATACTTATAACACTGGGCAGGGTTTGGGTTCGGGTTCGGGATCGGATTCGTATCATGTTCACGTCAAAGTCAAGCGAGTTAAGGAGTTAAGGTATAATTAAGAATTAATATTATTAAGATAGGAGCAGCTGTATTTCAGCATTGTACTATCCGAAGAAAATTAATTTTTAATTCGATTCTATGTGATTGATAAGAGATGGCCGAAATACAATGAAGAATGGAAACAAAGAACGCGATATGAGCAAATAGCATAAAGTATGAATTATATCATAACCCTTCTATGATTTTCCTTATCAATCTACTTTATTGGTACACTTATTTACATTTCTCATTAAGATACAAATATTAGAGAAATTACGTCCAAGATCTGCGTAATATAATAGATACGTCATTAAATACGTAATATTATTGATAATTCTGAAATGCATTTTATAAATAAAATGATAAGGTAAGATTGACTCAATTTATAGTTCACTTGGATAATGTTAACATTACAATAAAAACGATATAGTTTAATTTAATAGAATACTCATAAAGGAGTAAACAATTTTCTTTTATTAATTAAAAAATTCTTTTCATAATTTTTATATAAGCAGCATTAAATTAAATGCCCAAGAGTTCATTTTTATTTCATAAGAAAGATTTGTGAATCTCGCGAATGAATAATTCATAATTATTAATAATCATAGGACAGAAAATATATTTTCAATTCTTAAAATTTAGTGTGCATATGATCATTCTACTCTAGTTTAGTACACCTTATTATTGGAAAATGCAGCACAGCTGTTTAGTACTAAGTAACATGTCCCTAATGTATTAATGTCCCAGTTCAGACTGTCTTATAATGAGCAATAAGCACATATCATCAATTAGAAATAAATTTGTAAAGTGGGAATAATAAATAACTTTAACAACTAGAACATGATAAACTTTTAAGTACTTCTTATTAAGCTTATATTATTAATTCATTGTTATTAATTCTCTCCATAAAAACATCATACTAATTACATATTACAAAATGCTTTTCTTACTTAAGCTCATTGCTACATTCGAAACCTATTACTATTGCTATTTTTTCTAATAATCAATTACTTAAAAATTGGCACAATCGTTTTTTATTTAGTAATTGATATTATTATTATTATTGATTATAATGATTTTTTTATATAAAATAATAATAATAATAATAATAATAATAATAATAATAATAATAATAAAAAAAAAATAAAAATAAAAAAAAAATAAGCGAAACTGTAAGATGTACAGATTTAATATATAGACTGCTATAGTCGGATAAAATATTATTACAAAGCTATACTATCATTCCCAGTTTATTTTCTGTTAATAATCTAGTTATAATAATTAATAATTAACCATTTACTGTGCAAAAATCTTTATGTAAATTTAACATTTATCTCTATCTTGTTTTTTTTTTTTTTTTTATAACTATACTCTTTGAATTTTGTGACTATTTTAACTCTTCAGAGCACAAAGTATAATTAATGATTTTCACACTAGAACTCAAAAAAGCACGTAAAAATTATGTTTAACAAACTACATATACTCCCAATGAATGCCTCTTTAAAAGTTTATTTTAAAAAAATGGCCGTAAGATTTTCTTAAATTTACAAATACAAGTAAATATACAAGTACCATTAGGTTTTATTATTGTCCATATAAAAATTGGAATAACTTATTTTCATTATAATTGAATAAATTATTTGAAATACATTTGGAGCTTATGAGTTATGAAAATATTATTAGAAATCTAAACATAACAGCATAAAAAGCTTTTGTAGTATTAAAATAAGTTATTTATTCGTTAAAACAATAATGGTGTTCAAATGCTAAAGTTTAATGAAACTCGCAATTTCAATTTCATTGTATGGACTTGGTTTTGTCATCAAAACAAAAAAACAAAAAAATTGCTTTTAATTCTGTCCAAGTTTTAATTACTTCATTAGAACATCATTAATATATCAAATTAGTATTATTAATAATGTAGTTTATGTTCGAATCATTGCATATTAAATAATATATATATATATATATACTGATTTTTAAAGTTCATGTTGCATACAAGCAACGCCGAGGGGCATAAGAACCCTTTTAGACGAACTATTGTGAAGAGACCAAGGCATAGCGAACCTGTTCAAAAGACAAACGGTAAAATTGGCCCATTTTCGTTCAAACGGGAAAAGTAAAACTCGTGGATGTTCTAAAAAAAAATTCATTATCCATTGTAATTAATGCTATTTAAATCTTTTTTGTCCCCAACACACTCCAAAGCATCAATACTAGTCTTAAATGTCTGATTGAAATACTAATTCTTGACAAGTTTTTTTTATTATTTGGGCACAATAACATTAGTGCACTATTCATTACTAGATTTATTAAAGAATACCTGTTTTTCTAACCTCGATAAGTCGCCTTGTGAGCCTTTTCCTTCATACTTGGATCATTCACTAGTTTTTCATTTCTCCCTTTACGTAGAAATCAATTTACGTAGAATTCCGAATTTAAGTGATTAAGTTTGTTAGTACTTTAATAAAATCAATAATTGCAACTTGAATATTACATATTATAATAATGAGATATGTTGCAGAGTATGTGTTGCAGGCATACGTAGGCATATGTATACGTTCAATTTTATCAAATTTAAGCCCAATTTACAAATTATAATGTGAAATGGTTATTGTACAACCAAACTAAAATTATAAACACTATTTTGTAAAGAAGAAAAAAAAATCGATTTATATCATTTATGCAGTCGTTATAAACAATAACATTTCTCTTATATATATATATATATATATATATATATTTATTTGTCTTGAAAATAAAAAAAATAAAAAAATAAAAAAAAATTACGTTCAATGTTCAGAAAATTAAGCCAGAGTAATAAAAAATTAATATTGAAAAACAGTCTATACTCACTTTTATATGAATATCCAATCATCATTTTTTTTCTTTCCATTTTTGACATTTGACTTACATTTACTTATTCACTTACTTATTCGAGTCACATTTAAAATTAATAGTTCAATATACTTTCGCAAATTTTGATACGCAGAGTGATTGACAAATAATCCGGCTAATTACGATTCCAACTTATGACTTGCAAACTTCATCGTTATAACTTTGATCGTTTCAATTGAATTTTTGAGGAACTGCAAGTACAAATATTTAGAGAATATATGCCAATAAGTCGTGACGAAATGTGAATTATAACGACACTTTACGTAAATGAAAATATTAGTCTGACCTACAATAGTTGGCACACAATAACCGTATATATACGTACTAACACACATAGTTCACTGAAATTCCGAAGGCCCGAGGAGGGCACGTAGCTTAGGGTGGTAGCTCGATGCAATTCTTATGACCCAAGCATTCCGGCTTTTCTCTCCTTCATGAAACAAAAAAACCAAACGACACCAACGAGAACAGGTAGCGGCGGATCATGGGGCCGCAACACCAGAGGTCGGGCCGGCCGAGGTCGCGGGGGCGGCGGTGGCGCGAACCTCCTTCCCGGTTCCGGCGGCGTCGCCCCCGCGCTCCAGGCGAGTCAGTATCCACCGGGGCTACAGGGTGTCGGGCCCGGACTGCGCGAGGTCGTCAACATCTTAGGGGAGCGCAACCAGGTCGGCACACTCACGGGTATCGGCCCGCCTCCTGGCGCATCCGAGAACGAGGCCACCTCCGACGAGGAGGAAGCGGAACTCAAGAGACCGCCAAAACCACTCTACCGGAGGCTCATTAACTACATGCGGCAGGCTTGGACAGGTGTTAAATTTGCTCTAGGTGAGAGAAGCTTCGTATCTATGTGTTATCTTTGATTACATTAGTCTTTATTAACATTAGCAAAACTTACAAGCGTTGTAGAAAATTTTGATGCAAAACTGAGGATGCAGATGCTTGGGTTTCGATCACCGAAGCCAAAATTTTGAGCCTCGCGTGTATCGATTATCTCGGCTTGAAGAAAATTATGCATAATATAATAGAAATTTATATAAGCTCGTGATTCATCGACTGTGTTATTTCGTGATATCGAAAATTCTCCAATGTCATACAAACCTCATGAATAATCGTGTCAAACTTATAAATAATTATGATCATTTATAATCATAATTAGACTATGCTCGAATGTAGGTAAATTAGTATATATATAACACTACAGCTGAATAACATTTTAGACAATAAAGCAATTAACTATCTCTTACGGTAATTTAATTCTAGATAACAATATTCTATCGATTTTTACAAATGAATAAATTTTCGGATGATTATATAAAGTATAACGAATATTGTAATAAATAAAGATATTTCATGAAGAAGAGAATTTATTGATGTTTGTGAGCATTAACTTTTAAAAAGGCAATTAATTGAAAATCTATATAACACAACTAGTAAAAAAATTTATAAATCTTTAATCAGCGGAATATCCTCAGTTCCATTTTAACTAATATTTTAAATTTTGTATAGTGCGCATATAAAATAGTAGCAAATATTTAACTTATTATTTGAAAATCATGGAAAATAATTGAGTATTAATTAGACATTTTCATTGTTTAAGGAACAAATTTTGAAATATTAGTGTAATGAAGTAGCAAAATTTTCTACTTTGATCAAAATTCCCTGTAATATAATTATATTATAATTTTAAACGTGAAAATTTTACTTCAGTTTTAGTAAATAAATTTTATCAATTTACATTGAGACCGTAATTATACTCTGGTATTTAAATAAGATTCGAAATGAAATTGCAATTCAACGTTAAGGTAGAAATAACTATGTGCACTCGATTTAAAATAAAAATTACCTTACTAAAAATAATTGAACCGTCCGGTTAAAAAAATATTTTATTAAGCGACTTTTTTTTTTATCGATTACGGGATTCTAATTTTGGATGAATTGAAAAATTCAACCATAATACTGTGTCTTTAAATTCTAAATGCATTACAATTAATACGGAATAATAAAGTGGCGTCACATTGTGATTATTTAATGTTTGTGAAATATTATCTTCAACTTACCCAGTCTGCAAAAAGAATTTATAATCCACTCGGATAAATGTGCCATAATATATCGTAATAATACATTGACAATCATCTTCGTAAAATAACAATTTTGTCATAGAATAGCCATTGATTTCAATGCCTTGATTACCCATCGATTCCAAATCAGATAATATTTATAATCTCTAATCTCTAAATATGTTTTATGTTATACGACTAGGTATGCTCAAATTATAAAGAAACTTTTTAACAGCTGCATATCAGTATTTTTAAGACAAATTAATTGCATTACATATATAATAGTTAAGATTGTTTTCGCCTTTGATGTCTAATCCAAACTAACCCTTGCCGTCCGACGCCCAGCTGACATGATGGGCGATCTAGGTATTATTTTAACGGCCATTGCTTTTACACAATCTCCTATTGCTTGCTGCACTGTTATTATTATTAACTTTTTATTGCTTATAATATATCAGAATATTTGGTTATTGCGAGAGGTGCTTTGTAAACAACCAGCTTCGAGATAAGTAAATGGGAGCAATTTAATTAATTCCATAAATTCTGATGATACGTAGTGATTTATGGTTACATGAAAATCATCTATGAAAGTCACGAAGCCCGTAATCTTGCAATATCCATTTTTTCTATTTTAACTATGATTTTATTACAAGCAAACTTTCTAAATACTATCACATATTATGAATATTTATATATCGTATTCACATATATGAAGTTTTATTATTACGATCCATTATTATTATTGCTATTGTTATTAATTAGTGAATAAATAAATTTATTCATATAGTTACTTTAGATTTAAATTTTCTCTCTGCATTTACTTATGACATGTTTTTACATCTACAGACCTAAAGTAACAATTTCACGTAGACGAAAATTATAGAAATCATAATATCCAAGCCTTTAAATAATACAATCATACATAGAATTGAATTAATTTTATATTAAATAATCATGTGATTTGTTGCTCATAAATGAAGAAACATTGTAAAAGATTAAATATTAATAAATTTAAATACGTAGTATTGTATTATAGCAAATTATGTCGACGGAATATTACAATAAATATTAGTTAGAAAGTTTTTTAATTCAATCGATTACGAACAAACGAATTTATAATCTCTATCTATATCTACAAAATATATAAATAATAAAATTTGATAATTTTATAATATTATAAATATAAACAATGTAATTAGATGTTAAAGTGGATGAGTAAAATATTTAGAAGATATATTATAATATTAGTTTATAAATAAGAGAATAAATAGAATCATTTTATAATGGATAATTTCATATTATTTAATTTTATTCCATTTTGTAAAAAGAAATTCATTCGTATAAATAACATAACTTTTTTATAAATGGATTTATAATCAATTCTTGAAATGTTGCTATGATCGAAAATCGCCCCTCCCCTTCCCACACACACACGCGCGCGCGCGCGCGCACACACACGCACAAATAAGGAATACATTACGATAATAAAGGTTTTGATTTATACAATTTCGTATATAAATTTCATGGACAAAAAATTTATAATAATCTTTTGATAAATTTTTAATTAAATTAAATTATTAGAAAATTAGTAATTTTGCTACATTAGAAATTGGATAGTTAAGAAAAAATTTTCATATTTCTTAATATAATTTTATCTTGAAATTAAATATAATATTATATGTTATAAAAAATGTACAAAAAATATTATTTTTATATATTTTTTTTTTTGTTTTTTGTTTTTTTGTTTTTTTGTTTTTTTGTTTTTTTGTTTTTTTTTTTGTTTTGTTTTTTGACGTAATAAAAACTCCATAAACAGTGGTGTTAGAATTAATGAAACAAAAATTATATATAAAGTATTATCGTTTTATAAAATACATTCTTAAAAAATGTAATCGATTGGTTGAAATTAATTATTGCAGCTGATAATTATTAAAAAGCATTTATTTTATAAATGTTGATGACGGCTTAAATACATTATAAAAGATTAAATTGCCGTGTAAAGATTTCACGAAAGCTTTTAAAAGATGTTATTTATGTTTTATAACACATTTGAGTTTAAAATTAATACGGTGTTTTATAGAAATTACTTTAGAAAATTACAATAAAATAAAAAATTCAAATATATTCTATAATAATAATTATTATTATCTTCATCTTAATAATAAATACATGAGAATTGAAACCAAAATTTACCTATGAATTATTCTTTAATGGAAAAAATTAAGATCTCAGGCACTTTTAATAGTACAATTAACGGTACAATTAACACTTAAGTCAACAATAAAACTAATTCTAATTTAATTATTTTTCAAGTGAAACCTTGAAAGTAATAATAAATAACAAAATTATTTGAGACTCTTTCAAACTATGTGCATGTTCTAACTTATTTAGCTCTAAACATTTAGCTTTCCCGTGTAGATTTTGAAATTAGTTTCCAACTAATATTGTACCTTGAAGATGACATTGAATATTTTTTGAACTACAAAAATTGAAAGAAAAATATATCCTATTCTGAAATGCCACATGAAAATCGATATTTCAAATAAAAATTGCTCGATATATTAAAGTTATATATATTTTACAAAGGAATATGGAAATACGTTAACGTATTTTTTTACATTGTCCGAACGTTTGTCTTTATATTCTATCGTTGACGGCATCCGTTGTGCGGCAAACATAAATCCAACACCTTGTTTTCCGTTACTGGCATCCATGAATAATCTGGAATAGTTGTTTGCTTGTTAGCCATGTCCGCCCGTATATAAATCGAGTTTGTCGCTGCTACTTTGTGGAAATTCTTTACTTTTTCACTTCTTCGTTCAGCAAAAACGAAGCAATGGGACGTGCAATAGAAGGAAACGTAATAAAATATGAAGATAAAAGAGTACCGATCAAAGCGAATCATATCATTAAACATTGCTTTAGATAATGAAAAGATTATTATAAACTGAGAAATGTGGCTTTTTAATTATCAAGATCTAACGTTCTTTAAATCTATGCTATTTCAACAAATACTTATTATATTATTAATATTGAAAATAATTTTTTTTTTTTTTATCATTGTTGAAATCTTATAAATAATATGTATAAATATCGATAAATAGGCTTATACTTTTTAAAGAAGCCATTTAAATATGTAAATACAATTATATAGTCTACGAAACATATAATTTTGCATTATAAAATTTAATTTGAAACATTAATAAACATTTTGCCTATGGAATTTTAGAAAGCTGATGATATATAATTGACAAAGATAAATTAGATGATTCCAATGAAGTTTTATTTAGACATTGAAATCAACAGGTTTAATATGAAAATTTTTTTTTTTATAAAACATACAATTACAAAACATGTTACAAGTAATGAAAATAATCTATATTTTAAATATAAAATTTGAGAAATTTTAAATATTCATGACATTTATGTATCATGTCTAATTTCGAAAAATTGAATAATATTAAAAATAAATTCTGCACAATAATATTGAATTAAAAGAAATAAAAAGATGAAGGTAAAATTTATCCAAAAATTGGACAAAATTATTATTTACGTTATCGTTAGCTTCGTTCCAATAAGTTATATAACGTCTTCGTCAATAAGTTATATAATATTATAAACTATTTATGTTGTTGCAATTTCACAACTTTATAATCACTTTGAACTCCCCTAATAACGAACAAAGGAGTTATATTTATATATATAAAATAATATTACGTGAAATATTTTCACAACTATATAAAATAATAAAATTATAAAAACTAAACAGTAAATTTGCTATTAATACAAATAATATAAATAAATTTTTTAATAAAGTAGATAATCATTTATACAACATAAATTGTTGTACAATTATTAATAATATATTTAATAATATAATATTTGAAAATTGTTTTTTATAAAAAAGAATAAAATTTCAGACTAATATCACATCTACATCAAATTGTTAAATTCGTTAATTTGTTATAATTTTTTAGAAAAAAATTAGAAAAATTACATTGATAATAGAAGATAGCATGCATAAATTGTATAATCAATAGATTAGCACGGACATATTATTTCAAATTTCTTTTAAAACAATGAGCTAATATTTTCCTTACAACTATTATTTTTCTTACAACTTCACTGCGTATATTTATATCTGATATGCATTCTTCTTAAAAGAAAGCTGCATTATAATACCGGAGGGATATAAATGAACGGAATTATCCAGGAAAATATATGGGAACAAATAAAAGGACTTTGAGGCTGGATTTTGGATTACTCTTACTTTTCATAAAAATCTACACCACTTCCCATGCACGGAACCAAGCTATGAAAATATTATCCTTAATTTTGCGATCACTAGCTAATTAACGAATAATTCGTATTTTTATTCTGGCAACATCACCAGCAAATAACTTACCTTCTTTCTAAGTTTAAAACTTTGATTAAAATTTCTATATCTTAATATACTTCATATTTCCTTACAGAAAGTCTATGATTTAAAAATAAAATAGAAATTATTATTTTACAGAAAATGTATTAATAACTTGATCTTTGACCTGTCATGTACAATAATAACATCGTTTTTTATCCTTTAACCATTTTATTAATTACTTGACTAATATTAATAAATAAATATGTGTATGTGTTTGTGTGTTTGTTTGCTTTTGTGTGTGTGTGTGTGTGTGTGTGTGTGTGTGTGTGTGTGTGTGTGTGTGTGTGTGTGCGTGCGTCTGCGGAGTGCGTACATACAAGTTTGATGAGAATGCATCGATTGAATTCTATAATAAAGTTTCATAATTTTGTCAGTGCTTCGGAAGCTCAGTGCTTCTATAAAATATAAGTTTAGTATTTATTTTTCGATGTAATATTCGATAAAAAATAATAAGTTAATGAACAGAAATGTCTTTGTGTATGTATATATATGTACAGAATGTAAATAATAAAAACCATTAAAGCGTGTAATATGTTTAAAGTAAAACCAGTTATGTATAAAAGTTTACTTGATCAATACTCTTAAACAATTAACAAACTTAACAATCTTATTAAACCATACTAGATGTCCTTTATGTATAATATTTATATACTCCTCACTTATATATTTTGTATCTACATACATAAATTATATATTTTCTAGATCATATAGAACATTCAGTTAGATTTTGCAATATTGTCGAATATAGTTTCGAAAGTCTTTGACTTGTTGAATTGTTATTAAGTATTTATTATTCATTTTAACAGCGCTTGATTAAAAATATTCGTCATACAATTACATTAGATGCTCTACGCATTACATCACAATTACATAGATAAAATGAAATATGTGATAAATTGATCGGCCAATATTTGTTATCTGGTAAAACCAGACATTGTAATAAATGCGTCCGTTCTGAAGAAGCATCCAGTCAGTTAAGAGATAAAGAGTCACGATTATGATAAGGAACGCCTCTTCTTCGAGAACGAAATGGGATAGAAGGGACGAATTCACAATATGTGATCACATATAACCGGTCCTCTTGGCACTATATAATATACTCGAAATTTTTATCTTAAATGTAATTATCGTAAAGAAACAAGAGAATTCAAATAAAACATTTCAAATAATATTATTTGAAACTAGTAAATTAAATCATTTACACTAAATTTAAATGGCACTTACACATTTTTATATTTTCCCGTATACTTTAATCGCTTAATATAAGGGCATAACGCTTGTCTCGTTTATTTTAGTTTTATTACACAAACTATTAAGTATTCTATAAAAAAATTTTATTCTGATGACATCTTTCATAAAAACTTTTAAAACCATTAGATTATATCACGCGTAATCTAGCTTTATTAATTGGAAAAATCAAAATCTCTTATTGACATTGCATTTTAATAAAACTGAAATAAACTAAAGAAATCAAAATCGTAATATAAAAGTTTAAAATTTTTTTAATAATACAAACGAAATGTATGCAAATTTATTAAATTCAGCATATTATATATATATATATATATATATATATATATATATATATTTATTTATTTATTTATTTATAAAATATATTAAATTTATACAAATGAACCATATAGTTCGTTACTGTAAGTCGTACAACTACTATAACACTTATTATACAAGCATCAGTAATTAATTTGTTTTAATATATTGTATTATTAATTATATGCTTTAATCAGTGAGTTTTTTTTTTTTGTTAAAATAGCGACACGAATATATATGTTCAGAATGTAATGTTTATATTGCGAAGTAAGCCGTTTTAAGATTTAATTTTCTATAAATAAAAAAAGTATATACATTTTTATTCAATAAAATTATATTTAAAAAAATTCAATATATTTCATGCAGACGTTGCTCGTATATATATATATATATATATATATATATATATGATTGATGGAATTTTTCCGGTAATTGGTTTATGACAAGTTCGACACGATGCAACCTAACACCCGTGTTGGTAGTGATGAGCAATAGAAAATTCACGAATTTACTGCTACGATAAACTCGTACTAAAGAATGAAGTACATAGTTAAAGAATAAGCTGTAGGTCCACCACTTTCATTGCAGAAGAAAGTCTTACATAATATACAAGTGTTGAAAATAGAGTCAGAAAATACAAGAATTTATTAAATATAATTTCATTCGAAACAATGGGTTACATATTATATTGCAAATCTTGCATGAGTGTAAATTACAAGAAGTATGGACTCAGATGTCTTATAATTCATCGTTTGACTGATAATCTGAATAAAACTGAATATGATATCTATGATCAGCTAAACATCCATGAACTCATCCCAAAGTTCGGTAGATACATTGACGGAACTCTTCATACGAGGCAGATACTTAGATTTCCTTGTTAAAAGCGACATCTTCATAGATGTTTGTTATCATACAGTTTTAAATAACATATTAATAAGCTAAAGCGGATATGAATTTCATCAAAATTATAATTTATTTAATCTAACGTTATATTTATTATTTACTGCATGAAATCATTCTTAATAAAAACTCTTACAATAAACTAGCTTTTACTAATGTAATAATGGTTATGAATTTATACATAAAATATTTTATTATAAATATCTAAAATTATGTTAATTAACTTCAGACTATTAGGAAAACATTTGTCAGAGTTTGAAACTCTGTCAACATTATTATTGTACGATAGCAATAAAAATATACTAATAAATTATTCATATATATTATAAACTCAAAAATTTATATAAAATATTTTATATATATATATATATATATATATATATATATATATATATACATTCGAGTGATTTTGTTATCACTATTTATAATAAACTAATAAAATACTAATATTCTAAATTATAAATATATAACATATTTTTGTTCTATATTTAATTCAACATAAACCGCTCGTTTCTTTATTGACAAAAAAATTATTGAAGTTATGTACGACAATCTAAAACTAGTCATTTCATTGCTCTTGAACCTTTACTATGCTTATTTATGACTAGTACTCCTCTTTGTGACAGCAATTTTATGTTACAATTCATTGGAGCAAAAACATTTCGAGCTAAGGAAAGAATTGCGAATTCAAGAAGAAAAGTATGAGTTTTCTGATATACATCGGAAACTTTTTCTTTCCTTCCCATTTCCCACTTAGATTGAAATAGCATTCCTTTCGCAAAGCGATTTCATAAGTTTATTGTCTTTGTTTATTCGTTGAATCGCGCATTCTTTAATCTATTTGAAAGTCTAGAAAGTAAATAATAACCGCATAGAACTAAATAACATTTGACCTATTTAAATTCTAACTATATTTCTAATTAAATAATTTTACACATAATTGTGCTAAACTCTTTTTCGAATTATATATATATATATATATATATTATCTCAAATTTAAATTATATAAAATCATTATAATAGCATGAATTTTAAAAGGTAAATTTCATCTCTTTCTTATATCGATATTTGCATTTCAAATATACAAATTTTGTTTATATTAAATATTAAATAACATTATTTACTCATAAATTTCTTTGTTCGCATTAGAATTTTCATTAAAAAACAAACCAACGAAAGTAACCATTTAAAGTAGTTCTAAATAAATATTGTGATTTTTAGACTAAAATTATATTGTAATTTTTCAAATAATAAATATAGAAGTGGCGGTAAAAATAAAAATTTTAGTGACATATATGTATATGTTTTATAGAGTTATTCATAGAATTATATGCCTAAATTGAAATAAACTAATAATATTTATAATTTTTAAATTAAAATTTTGATGAATTATACTAAAATTGAAGTATTTTTAATATATGAATATTTTACATAAAATAATTATCATTGCGCATAAAATAATTAATTCAAACTTTAAGAAATTAATCTGTAAAATGTTAAATATCAAATGAAGTTGTTTAGATATTTTCGTATCTATATATATATATATATATATATATATATATATATATATATATATATATATATATAAATACATAATAAATAGAAAATGTTGAATAATTAATTGTTATTAATATATTTCAATACTTTGATTTTAAATAAAAATTGTATGAAAAATTCAATTCTAATACGATTTTATTAAATAACTGAAAAAATTTTGTTTTATAAAAAATTACCTTGGATAATAAAATAAGGATAGAATTAAACCTTTACACTATTGATTACTGTCATTTTATATAAAAAATATTTTATACAAAAAGGCAATAGGATCTATTAATCTTTCAGTGTAATGTAATTATTTGTCTAATAAGAAATATTGATAAAATATTATTTAAAGTCTTATATAATAGTGTTTGTGCAATTTATAAATATAATTGAATTAAAAAGTTATTAACAGAAAACTAAGACCCTCAAATATATCCATTGATATTCTTTTATTTGAATTGAAAATTAGATTTTCTTTTATATTATTCTATCTTATATACGTGAGGCTAAAGTGATAATTCAAATGAATTCGATCGATATAAGCATAGAGTCATTGAATGCGTAAAAGCTGAAACACACAAATCGCTTAGGAACAAAAAAGTGCGCAGTAGTAATCTAAATTCGTAAATTAAATGTGTGATACAGACTTAAACCACATAAACTCAAACAAAAATTTTCTGAAATCTTCTAATTGACTTAGGTTCTATAGCCTTTGTCATAGATACGCAATTAGATTTAAATGTAAAATACTGGAAATAGTGACAATTCAAACTGACCTTTGTAAATATTGTCTCTTTCTACTGCTCATCATTCATTACTTTATCAATTCTTTAATATTTAAAATTGAATTCTTTCGATTTATTCATTTTATATGTTTATTTTACAACGTGACATAGTTTTTAAATTTAGTTATATACGTCGAGTTTTATATCAAGAGTATCGTCATTAATAGAAAAAGTATTTTTTTTTTCTTTTGATCTGATGATTAGAAAGTTTATATAAGATATTTCATTCATAGAAAATTTGTTAGAACACAATTTGCCGTCAATATCAATCTTATAAATTAACTTATGTATTTTTATGTTATGAGCATTGATTCTTGTCTCTGGATATAGAAAAGCATTTTCAAGTTCAACCTATATTTTCCACATTACAATTTCATATTTCAACGAAATTTGTATCAATATCACGAATTGACATCGTTACAATTGCGATTACATCATTATTTGAAGGATTTGAAACACCTGGTACATTGCAAAATAGCGATCGAGATCTGAGGAATAAAAATGACAAAAAGGAAATTGAATACTGCAGATTTGGTAATAAAATGAAAATCTAGTTTATTTCACTGAAATAATAAACTCTCTTTTTCTAATCTTTTTCACTGAAATTTTAAACGAGTGCTGAAAAATACAAAAATAAATTATTACATTTAGGAATGCAAGACCGATGTAAAATACTAAAAAGAATGGAAATAACGCATCATTAGTATACAAATTGTGAAAAATATATAAAATCTCATGCAATTTATTTAAAAATAATCTGAGCTTTGTTATTATTATTATTATTATTATTATTATTATTATTATTATTATTATTATTATTATTATTATATAAATAGTTGAGTTCTGAATAATTAAATGGATAAATATTTACGTTAAGAAATTTTTGAATAAGAAACACTACATATTACTAGTTGACTTCCGCAAACTCTATGTCCGTACTTTGAAAAATTAATTAAAAAGCAAAGAAATTGTAAATTAATCTTAACAATACTCTCTACCATTTTCTCTTAATTTAAATATTCAATCGTTAAATACTTATACATTTGAATTGGGAATGTAATAAAGGACGCCATAGCAAGCAAAGCAATTGGTAATGCGAAGGAGCTTTGTATCACGAATACACGGGAGCACTTGGAACTTTCTGTTCCAATGAACATAGAAATTTCAGGTTTCCTACCACTGCGTGTTATCGTGTTTTGTAACCGAATCACAGAACTGCAATCTGCTACCTGAGTTTTTCTTAGCTTCAGTGAACAGCTCAAAATTGTTTAACAAACACGTTCGACATTTTACGTCAGAATTTTGCTTCCCAAATCAATATTTTAATTACGTATTTATTTATAGTCATTCGAAATATTACGATAATATCCATAAAAAAAATAAACTATAATGATTATTAATTTTACTAGGTTTTAGATAAATCATAAATTACAATATATTTCCCATTCATTATTTAATTAGAAATTAGACGTTGCGTAAAGAGAAATTATAAACTTAATATGAAACATTTGATTGAGAATAAAATTTTTCAAATTCGAACTTCTTAATTCTACTTATACTTTATGCGATTTTTTTTATGTTTTATTATTTTTCAAATCACCGAGAAATACAATTGAAATTTTCAATAAAATAAATTCAAATTCTTTTAATGTTCAATAAATTTAAACTGCTGATCTAAATCTTTATTTATATATTTTAGAATTTTTTTCGATTATTTGCTATCTCGTTTTACAAAATTCACCTTATAGTTATGGGCACTGAGTAATCAATTTTCATAAGTCAAATTATTAATTTGCTATTTAAAATCTAGCATTTACTTACGTATTATTCAAGCTAGTTTGTTCAAATACTTTAGATATTTTATGTAAATTAATTATGTTAATATAGGAATGTGTTTTCTTTTAAATGTTTCATTGATCGCTTAGTATTTTAATTCAATTAATTATTCTTTGTGTATGTAGTGACAGTTTCGCCCATTACTATATCAAACTTAACATTCCAAGTTCAGCCAAAGTATTTTTAATAGTTCAAACAAGCTAAGTTTTAATTAGTACTTTAAAACTTATTCATTATACTGTCTTTGAGAGTTTTACTGCTTTATTGTTATTACATATACATTTGGAATTGCTTTTAATAATAAATTATGTTTCATTAAATTAAGTCATATTGTTCTAACAATTTTTAATAAAAGAGTTTTTGTATAAAATTTTTTATCAATATATTCTATTTCCATAAGAGAAAAGCCTGATGTTTTTATATCATTCGAATAGCTCGCTTAGGGAACTTTATGAGATTTGTCTGGAGTTCAACCAGAGTAGTAGATGTTGAGGTCGAAGCTGCATAAACATCCTTTTACTGTAATTGAAATCTTTATTGCAATAAAATGGATTGTTGATAACAATATAAAATATTTAATCTAACATATCAATAAAGTATTTTATCTTTTAGTTTCCTTAAAATTCCATACATTTTTATCGTTAAATACTATGTTTATTGCAGTTTATTAATTTTATTTTTCGCTTTGTAATATTCTCAGATACTTATTGAAAATATATGAAAATATCTATTTGGATTTATCTTTAATGAGAATATAATATTATTGAGTAATTAAGCATTGAGTACTTTTATATAGTTCAACGCATTTAAATAAGATTTCCAAATATCTTTAGAATTTTTTAAATATAATTTTTCATTTAATTTCTTATTCATTTATTTAAAGATAATGGCTATAAAATTGTACTAATAAGTGTAAAAGGCATTTAACACGAATGAAATATTACCAACTAAATTGACATTTTAAAACAAACTTATTTATCGCCCTGCATAAATTATCTGCTATACATCTATTTCAATAAATAACTAAAGCAATTAATTTTACATTAGAATATTTATTTCCCATAATATATATCTTTACAAAATTCTTGTCATACAAATTGGATAAATATTATAAAAAATGCATTAACAAATGCTGAACTTGGTAAATTTATGTTTCTTACAAGACCATAATATCCTACGAGACCATAAACTAGCGATTAATAGATAGCTGTGATAGTTTAAATGAGGCTAATTTTTGGAATGTTTTCTGCATTCAATTTTCTAAATTTCGAAAAATATCAATGAACGAAACTAGGATTTTAATGTCATTTCATACACCCAATCATGTTATATCAATATACGACAAACATACTGAATATTTACGAATAATAAATAAATCATTAAATAATATGCAAATTATCAATATATATATATATATATACTTTTGATATTTAAAAAACATTTAAAATTATAATAAATGCTATAAAAAGAAAACGGAATTATTGATTGATGTCATTTGTTCTGAGCTTGATACGTGCATCATTTAAAAATCGATATCATGACCTTGATCTAAGCCCGTATATTTCCATATATAGAATTGATGAAAGTTGACATGGAACCGTAATAGGATATTCTGAATTCTTATTAGAAATTTCAATTCATAGGAAAAGTGTTTTAGATCGTAAGCAAAAAAGACTTTTGAGGTGATGAAAACTAGTTCACAGAAGTTATGTGCAACCAATATTTCTAAAATAATCTAATATTAAATTATTTTTATATAAAAAATACAAATATCCATATATTATATATTAAAATTTTTATGTAAATTTTTGTGAAAATTAAGTGACAACATTTTAGTGGAATCTAAACAAACATTAGCATGTAATTGTTAAATTATACATCTTAAAATATTTTATCTTAATTGAGTCTAATACTTTATATATATATATATATATATCGTTTACCGCATGTAAAGAAATAGTTTCAAGTAAATTGTATTTGGATATATTTAAATGTATTGATTACATCAATCGCGAAAAAGAATACACACGTATACATATAACACTATTTTTCTACAAGTAAATTCTGTCAATTTCAATGAAATTAAAATTCTAAAGAAATATTTTCAAAAATATAATATCATGTTACTTATATAAAGTAATATAATTAGATTTGTATATTTTAATCATTTTCAGATAATATTTTTAATTAATTTAATTAGAACACTACAACAATTTAATTAGACAATTTGAATTAGAAATAAGATTTGAATTACTTATCTACGTATACATTTGAAACATGGAATTATCTAATGTTCATCTTTAATATTTGTAGGCATAATATTTATGAATTCTTAAATTACTTATTTAACGTAAATATATTAAGTTTCATTTATACTAACAAATTTTTAAATCGCTATTTAAAATATATAAAAATTTCTTTAAATATTAATAGTGATTTGTAATTAAATTCTAATAGTTTATACTACTTAAATTAAAACAATCATTTTAAGTATTATAAATCTAAATAATATTTAATATTATTATAAAAAATAATAAAAAAAAATTGATATTTTGTATATTTTTGATGAATTATTTTGTATTTAAATTAAACTATTTTTTGTAAATAATATACTTAAAATATAATTAATATAGTTTATCTCAAACTTTCAAACATTGGAAACTGAATTTAAATTATTTTTAATAAAAGTGTATAGAAATTAGCGTTTTAAAAAATATTTCTACACTGGATAAGATAATTAATCATGTATGTAAACGATTAAAATATTATCTATTTATCGAATTATAATTTCTCATTGACTATTATAATATGATCAATGTTTGCTTGAAATTTCGATCCCTTAAATAATTAAAGTTTGAATGTCATCGATATGAATTTACAGTCGGTATATTAATAATAAATATTATTTAAATTTACAAATTAAAATACTTTCCATTGTTTCAAAACTACTTTACGCACTTTATTTAATTATGATGTGCTTTTGTTTTAAAACGGGAATTTGAAAAACTGCAAATTCAATTTTTTTTAAAAATGTTATTTTAATCAATATAAATTTAATGAAAAATTGTTATTCAAATCAATTTTAAAAGTAATACAATAAAATGAGAAAATTGAAATGTAAAATATTTGAATAATTTAATATATTATTACATATGGTTAGTCTTTTTCTGTTTGAGAATCGATAGTAATAGAGTTATCTGATACGTAAATAAATATCATGTGTATGGAACAGTTAATTAAAATTGATGAAATTAAAATTACAAGTACGTAGAATTTATGCAAAAGATAGAAATCTCTGATTCGAAACTTGGAATGAAGGCCTATTGACAATTTTTCGATGATGCTCGCATATTGGCAAGTGTCCATTGGATGTCTCTTTTTTTCACTGTCCCTTACGTAATCTCTTCTATCGCTACTATTAGTAAATTTTATACTTAATAACGAAATGCTGTTTATTTACAAATAATACAATTAAGATTTATGTGGTATACGTATTTCGTTAACTTATTTGACAGAAATATATATATATATATATATATATATATATATATATATATATATATGGTTCAGTCAAAATAATATTACCATTAATAATTTCACAGTATAAAAAAGATGTAATCATATATTAATTCTGTAAAATAAATTATAAAAAAAAAAAAACGATAATAATTTTATCTTATAAAATGTATTTTACGTCATCGATATACATAAAAAGAATAACTCGTGTGTACAAAACAAAATTTTTATCTTTAACTCAGTGATAATTCGTATTTATGTTTTTGTAAAGTAAATACATATCGAAAATAAAAATATTCTTCAAATATAGATTACTAAAAAAATTAATCTGATATGTGGGTGAAAATAGAACAAAAAGATTTAGTTAAATTGTATAAAAATAAAATGGCATTTGGAATATATTCTTTGGTAATAAATTAAATATTGTAGAATTAATGTATTTTACACCGAGATTTTTTTTTTTTTTTATTTTTTTTTTTTATTCATAATTATAATATTTGAACAAAATATCCTTAGAAATAAAACTATTATTATATAATTTAATTAAAATATAAACTACAGAAAGAATTGTACGTAATACAATCTGTATTTAAAATTCATTATTAATAAATAAAATTTTATACTATTAGGACACTATATAAAAACTATTTTTAATTAAAACATTTTAACTGAAAATCGTGAAATATTTTTTAAAAACTTCAATTTTATTTTCTTTGACATTAATATTTGAAATAAACACTTCTTTTTTTTTTAATAATTACATAGTAAGAATTTCATTAATATTTATTATTGTTGTGCAGTATTTAGCAAAGATAAATAAATTAATACTGTATTTTAAAAAATTGTAAACCTTACCATATAATTAATTACCTTTTTATCACAAAATTTCTTAGTGGTGAATTCTAATAATTACGCTGTAGCCGGTTCGTCAGCTTTCTAGTAGTATGTGTGAAAGTGTAAATTGATAGACATAATGTAGCTTTAATTATTCCCACTGCTTGATACTTCAGTGAAGCCAGGCGAGATATTCGAATGAAATTGTACGTGAAGGATAAATCTACCGTCTTTGATATACCGAGTTTTTTCTTATGATTGTAGTTTATTGAAGCTTCCATTTTTCAAGATCTCTCATTATGATATATTGATATATAAATAATTGCAATGTGCTATGTATTAGATATCGATAAAATTTTATACAGATATCATAAACGTTCGGACAGTAAACGATTATATTTTATTACAATCAGGTATGTTTCTCCTGCGTATTATTAAATAATGATGATAAATTGGTAATAAGTAGTTGCATATTTTAACTATAACTCGTTATTATTATCGAAAATTCTCCAGTTACTTCGTATAATTATTCGTATAAATCGCAAAAGAATTTAGAACATAAAAAACTAAATCGAAGTGAAAATTACAGAAAACAAAAATTTTTCAAAAGTTAAAAGTAATTATATTTTAATCTGTTTTAGATAATTTGTTTGATAGACAATAATAATTATGTTGAAATATATAATTAATATAAATAAATATACATGAATATTATCATTAAATTGATATGTAATAGTAAATAAAGATCTTATTCAGTTAAAAAATTATTTATATTATAATTGAATTATAATTTGAAATATTAACGTAATACATAGTAATTGCAATAACGCACAAATTATTATGCAATTTTATATGATTTAAAGAAATGTTTAAATGTCGAAAATAATACTAAGAATATATTCTGTGTATAATATATTAGTATTCTATTACAAGTTACAATATTATTTTTTATGTAAAATTAGAAGGGATTTATATTAGAAGGTATATATATATATATATATATATATATATATATATATATATATATATATATATATATATTTTTTTTTTATTTTTTTTTATCTTTATAAAGTATATATATGTATATATATATATATATATATATATATATATATATATATATACACTTTATAAAAATAAAAAAAAATTCTTTTAATTATTATGATAATTACGAAATGTTACTTCTCAAGTATATTTGCATATTATTATACAATTATATAATGAGTCATGTAATTCGTTTTAATTATGTTTAATATTTATATAAGTAAAATAAAATTGCACGAAGCACAAGATCTACTTTGGAATTTGCTTTCGTTACAAATAATTTTTTATATTTATACATGTAGTGGCTTTACTCTACATTATTCCATTTGCATAATTTTTAATGTTTATGAATTACTTTGAATATTTTTAAAATTCTTCAATCTATGTACTATAAATGAAAACAATTTTTTTTTTAATTTTCATTGGCTGAAAATAACTACTATCTTTTAACATATCGTGGAACAATGCGTTGTATCATACCACATTCATATAACTATAAAATTTATAAACTAATTCATAAAATACAATAAGTCTGTTTTATCTATTTTATATTCATAATTATATATATTCATATTGTATATTTTAAATTTCATTTATATTCATAATCTTTTACCAAAAAAAAGCTATTTATTTACCTTCTATGTGGAAAGAGATTATGGTGATCTTTCATACTTCGGAAGGAAATAATTAATTTATCCAGATGTATAATTAAAAGATTTCTATGACTAATAATTTTATCTTTGTTAAAGAGACTAAAAAATTATGAAATTAATAATTGATTTTCTTCTAAGTCAGTTTCTTCTGTCGCATAAAATTTTTGTAAAAATTAATATCAATATACAATTATAAAAATATTTAATGTGGAATTTTGCTATAAAAAGTGAGACTGTAAATAACATTATCTATTTTAATAAATTTCTTTGGGTGAAACTGACGATTTCACTTAAACGTAAAAATAGAAGGTGTTGATATTTTCTTCTTCACTGCAAAATGCATACAAATCCATTATTACTTACTGGCATCAAATTAAAATAACTAAAACTATAACTAATGTGAATAATATTTTAATTGATATAAAAGATATTTTATTTCGTGAAAAAAATAATGATTGTTAAATATATTTATTATATGTTTCACTAAATATATATATATATATATATATATATATATATACCACAGTCGAACTATAATTTAATGCTTAAATTATAAATAAATGAGATATCACCATAATCAATGTTATAAATAATAATATTAATATAATGAATGTTTTAATAGCCGATGTTTAGAAAATTATCCTACATTGAATATTTTGAGAAAAAAAACGTTTTTCATATACTTTTATTAAAAAATTTTTCATTTCCATTTAAAGAAATTCTACTTCATATAAAATTTTATCGCACACAAGAACAATTTTTATTATATTACACTTTCAATATAATGAAAGTATTAAATAAATACTAGAAAGTAATTAATAGTTTATTATAAGTTTTGTAAATAATTGTTGTAAACTTTCGTTAATAACTCCGAGCACCAATACTGTCACTTTTCATCCATTCTACATACATCTGCTTTATATTTTAGAATTTTAGCACAATAAGTATAGTAAGATAAAATAATGAGTAAGACAGAGACAGAGAGAGAGAGAGAGAAGTAAAAGATACGAGGGCAAGATAATGATTATGTTTAAGAATATCAATTAATGAAATATTTTTTCTTTTACGGCGCTTCTATGTCCTGCAGATTCTGAATATAAGGAGGAACAAGTGCCAAGATACAGGCCAGATTCACTTGCGAGTCTTTGTCGGGCGACACGTTTTACTGAAGCGGAAATGAAGCGGATATATCGAGGCTTTAAAGCCCAATGTCCCACAGGAGTCGTATGCGAGGAGAACTTCAAAATCATTTACTCGCAGTTTTTCCCACAAGGAGGTAAATTAAGTTTATTAATGTAAAATAAGCCATTACCGATTATTATTACCGTCATGTTAATGATTTTTAGAAAGATAATATTTTTAACAATTTAATTATTGCGAGAGGGAATTTCCATACGAAATAAAGGCAAGAGCGATGTGTAGTGTGTAGATTAAATTTTTCAATTAAATAAATGCCTCTTACTTTCAATAATATAACTAATTTTTCTGCGTAAACACAGCCGTATTCAACTACATTTCTACCAATAAAATAAAGTGCAAACTATTTCTCCTTATCGTCCAACATGAGGAAAGTTTTTATATTCATTTCATCTAAGAGTTTCGTTCATCCAGCTCTTTTGACATAATTCAAAAGCTTAAAATCTCTCGTTCAATCCAGTCCAGTCAACAACTTTATTTTAGTACCAACAAAACATTGAAGTTTTATATATGTGTATGGAAAACTTTTTCGGAAACTATATAACCATTTGTACTCAGAGTACACATTTCTTGTCCCAGATGATAATCCATTCGTACTATCATCAAAAACACTTTTGCTCAAATTTTCATTTTTTCAACTAAATTAAGAAAAATTACAAAGCACAAATTGTCTCTAAATTTCTCTATAATGATTGACAAAAAAATTAATTTTCCTAATTAAATGACAGATATTTTTCATAAATTAATTAATAAAAATTAAGTATATATGAGGTTTTAATTGTTTGAAAGATTTGAAAATTATTTGCTGTTTTTAAGCTCCAAGCTTTTAGAGTTCGAAAATTAATATTCGATGAAACCGTTCAAATCAAATAAATTGGTCAATATTAAATTATTAACATTCTTTATTCAACATTATTGTATATGGAAGCAATCGATGAATATTTAAGCTTAATAATAATAATTAATAATAAAATTTTTCCTTAATAAATTAATAAATTCATGTAAATTTGCAAAAGATATATTAATATTATTTTCATTTAATTATTTAATTATTATATCAATAAAACTTTAACATTTTATTTCCTTCTTAATACAATATAATAATTTATTTTCTCACCATTTCATATAAATATTATATCAGTCTCTCATCAAATTAATTATATTCTTAAGTTTCCTTTACATTGTTAGATTTTTTATACTATATGCGATAATTATTGTTATAATAACGTCATATTATTATATCTGAGGTTAACAAATTTTTGTTGCAAAAACTTTTTTCATCATTATTCTATATTTAAAAAAATATCCTTTAATATAAACAATATTCATTCTATACTTAATTCATATTAGTAGTACAAACTTATAATTCGTTAAAATATATCTATTTAATTTTTAATACAAGTTTTTTTTAATTCTATCATTCATTTAATAAATCTTATGATTCGTTGAAAACAATTATTAGAAAAAATTCATAAATAGAATTAAGCATTTTGATTATAATTTCCGAAATAATTTTACTTTTTAAACTTCCAATTTATTTAATTGAAATTTCTAGAATTTCCAAATAACAAGATAATAATGTTTCATGATAATAGCCATTTTAATAATCAATACATAGATTCCTGAGATATTGAGAGTACCTAAGTCTACAAGGGGTTACAATTTTTATTTCAAATGGGAAAAAATAACTTGGAAAGACTCGGTTTTAATTCAATTGATTAAGTAGTAATATAATATATAATTAAATATATCTGAAATAATAATTTATCTGTTCTCTCATGTATATTAAAATATCTGTGTAGTCGTTAATAATTTCTTATTGAAAATGTATCGAAGGACAATTCATTTTAGTAAAAATGTATATTTACATTCTCTTTATATGCCATTCCTATATAGTTGCATATTAAATAGTTTAAACTACCAATAAATTATTTCGAAATCTTTATTGTAATATCAATGTAACTCTAATAAATATGAATTTTTTTCTGCTTCAATCTATAGATTAAAAAGAAAAAATCTTTAATTCTAATATTAGTTTTACCTATTAATAAAATTTAATTTCGTAATAGATTTATCAAAAATCACTCGAGAATTCAAGCATCCTTTAAGCCTTGTAAATTCTTAATGTACATCGTTGGCTCGGGTGGATCCCCTTTAAAATCAAAGTATAGTTAACCCTGATTATTGCGCATATTGCAATAATTCTAAATTTTGCTAATAATGTAATCAACGTACGTTTTTCAAATAGAGTATAAATTTAAATATCAATTAAAAATGAATAATGAATTACTTATAAAACTTGCTTTAAAGAATTATCCAAATAATCCTTATTTGGACTGCAAATAGTAAGATATATTTTAAGAGCTTTTTTTTTTCAAAGAAAAATTTTGCACTCTTCATAGAGAATATATCGGTTATATGTTTTTAAAGTATTGATCGAAAAGAATAAATAAACTAACTGAATTTGTTCAATGATAATATTTAGTTTTGTTTTTCGTCATATTATTATATTCATATTATAATTGTAATAAAATTGGAAGTTATGGAAAAAAATATTTTTCATATTATTATAACATTTCTTCTTTTACCTGTAAAACATTATTTCCTTCATATCGTGTTAAAGAATTTTATATTGAGAAATATTTTGTAAAGTTTATTTAATAATTTCAACATGCTTTATAAATTTTCTTTATAATAATTACAATAATTAAGAATTAATACGAATTAAAAATGATAAAATATAAATTATTTATTTTAGAAATAAAGATTTTTAAATCCATTTCCCTGTATTATTTATCTTATTTTTTTTTTTTTTTTTTTTTTTTTTTTTTTTTTTTTTTTTTTTTTTATATTCATTTATTATATTAGAAATAAAATATCTTAGATGCATCTATTTTAATAATTAAAATAGGCTTTTTTGTTTATAAACTCAATACATAAGTCTCAATTTAATTTATCAATATTTCAAACTTAGCAGATCAGAGATAAATTGAACGAAAAATAAATACAGCAACATCTTTCACAGTAAAAAGTTTATTTAATTCTATTTGACTGTAACATATTTACCTTTTCCACAATTTTTATTAATTTCATTCTGATTGAATTCATCATCGGCTTATATGTTTTCATCTACCTCTCAAGTAATCGAATTTGTCCTTTTCTCTACTTTTCCATTTCAACAATAATAATTTTTATCTCACAAACAGATAAATAAAACCGCATGATCCACTTTTATATTTCTTACACATTTTCTATTTTACTATTCATTCCCCCTTCCCTCTATTCATTCACTCTTACTCTCTTGCCGTTCTCTCTTCTTGCTGGCCCTCACTCGTACTATGTTGAAACTTTACACGTACCATCGATCGTCCCTTGAAAGGTACAGCGCCACATTGCTA
This sequence comes from Ceratosolen solmsi marchali, assembly GCF_000503995.2. Lineage (NCBI taxonomy): Eukaryota > Metazoa > Arthropoda > Insecta > Hymenoptera > Agaonidae > Ceratosolen > Ceratosolen solmsi. The sequence continues at coordinate 5,141,031 of NW_011948428.1, read as the reverse complement.
TGCTATTCACTACCCTTTCGGGATTTATGATTTAGCGCTCGCGCACTGACGGTAAATTGCTCTAAGAGAAGGGCAAGCAGACCGTTTACTACGACTAGAGGCAGAGACGATATAAGAACGAGTGACCCTGACCTCTAAACTACCTCCTAAAATACAAAAGATGGTACATTAGAGACAACGAGGGAGAAAGAGAGAAAGAGTATACACAGAGAGAGAGAGAGAGAGAGAGAGAGAGAGAGAGAGAGAGAGAGAGAAAACGAATTATAAAAATCACTTATAAATCGTAGTTTAAAATATAAAGATAAATATAATTCAATTATTACAATGTAATACAGGTGAAATATTTGAAAAATAATGATATTATTTTTAATAATTGCAATATTAATTTAAGATAAAGTGAAACAAATAAAGTACAGTAATATTTATTATGATAAAAGAAATATTGTGTTCAGAAATTTATTACTTAAGTAAATAATATTATAAATCATCGTACCGAATATGAAAGGAAAATTTTTCCTTTTAGAAATTTTTTTATTAAAATTTTAAAAACTCTTTCGAATCGTTAGAAGAATAATTACAAGTTTAAGATTATAAATTTTTTTCATCTACCGAATTAAATTGAAACAGAATTCAGTTATTAATATATAACTCAACGATTAAAAACAATAAGTTTATATATAGCTTTTTATTCTTTCAAATTAGCTTTCTTTCAAATATTTCAAATTAGCTTAAACTATTGCATTTTATAATTTTTTCCCTTATTTATGTTTTAATTTATATTTTAATCTGTACTTAGTGAAATACATATTTGTTTTGTAATTCAAGCATACCAATGGTACAATTAATAGAACATGTAATTGTTAATAAATACTTTTTATACTTATTATTATAGAAAAAAGTATTGTTTTACTTTAATGTAGAAAATACTTTCTTTTTTTTTTTTTTTTTAATATAATAAAATTATATTACCATATTTATTTATTATTAAAACTTATTACCTAATAAAATGTAAAATGAGGTTTTATTGAAATTTTTCATTGTTATCTTCTTTGATTTATGAATAAAGTTTTAATAGATTAATAACGATAGATTAGCCAGAAATTCAAATAAAATTTACTAATTGATAACACAAAAAGCAAGATTCATAATTATATTGAGAAATAATACGCAATAAACACTGATGCATTGTTTTACTTGTACTTTTCTCAATTTTGTACATAATTTTCTTTAAAGTTGAATTTTTAAGATAAATATAATACAAATAGTGCAATGTAATAGCATAAATTATACAAGTACATCAATTATACAGTTAACTACCTAAGTTTAAGTAAATAACGCAATTTCTTTTCAACTTTTAACATATATTACCTTAATATGTTGATAATTGACAATATTAAATTTCAATCAGTAAATTCATAAAATTTAGGAATTTAAGAACTATAAAGGATATTTTATTCTTTCGTATATAAATATATTCGGATGTAGCAATATAAAAACGTAATATCAAAATTGATATTTAATAAAACTATCTATCTCTTTACTGATGTTAAAAATAATTTTCTTTATTAAAAATTATATTTGTTGATAAATATCTCAAAATATTGCAAGAAATAAATAATATTGTTACATTATAAAATGATGTGATTTTTTTCAAAATCTTTACTTGTGAACTTATATTGATGTTTTAAATTTTAACTTCCGCCTTTGCTTCTTGTCACTATTCTAGAATTTTTATTCTTTTCTCAACCCATAAGCTTCGGGGAATGAGGTTTTGCACTTTAGTTGACTAGAAGACATTATGACGCGTATGTTCTTGCAATATGATGTACTTCTAGTGTATATTACGTACACATAGTCATTATAAAACATACTTATGGTTATTGATATTTCCTTCTTATATAAACTAGGTTTACGAAAAATAAAAATTAATGACAAATAAATAAGAAAATGAATGGATAAAATTAAATTTTTCAGAAAAGTTTTAATTGCAATAAGTGTAGGATTTGTTATATTATTATTAAATTAATTAATTAAAAATTTTAATCTATCCCTTATGTTTCATATTTAAAAACTTTTTGATAAACTAATGTTTATTGAACATGTCACATTACTAATTAAATTAACGAAAAATTAATTGTAATTAAAATTACGTTAAATAAATAATACTAAAATACTAACTTAAAACCAAATAATAATACTTTAAAAATATTTTTATCAATTCATATATAAATATAACATTCTCTTTTATTAATTTTTAACAAAAATCTAATTAATATATATAAAACTTTGTAAAAGTTAGTTTTTAAATTTACATCTGCACATATTCGTCGTTCAAGTTTAGATAATTTTGTAAAAGTATAGCATTTATTATTGAGACAATGTAAATAGATAAATATTTAAAAAGTGCTTATTGCATTTTAACCTTTATTCTCTTCTTCTTTATTTAATAAAATTTCTTCTCTATAATTCTGATATATCATAGAGATCAGTTGCTCCATATGGAATTATTAATAAGAGAAATATGAGTAGTGTAAGTAAATAATATGCCCGACAAAATTCTAGTTTTCTATTTATATTATTTAACATTCATTATCAATTAAGTATTTTTGCTTAAAACGATTTATTTAAATAGCTTCCAATAAATTATTTAAATCTATTCAATCTACATAACAATCTATACTAAATAATTTTACATTAATTAATTTTAAATATCCTATAATTTCGAAAACTAATCTCTTGCACAGACTCACAGCTAAATAATAAAGTATATGCAACTATAAAAATAAAATAAGATTATTTACAAAAGTGGTTTATAAAAATATGACACGTGAAAGACATCTTCAAAAATCAACTAATAGAATAATTTAAAAACCATTCAATTGCATTGTAAGAATGCAGTTAAATTTTGGAAATTGTATTTTATTTAATTACGTTCCTAAATTGAGACGATTAAATACTATAATTTGATAATTAAGAATATTAGAATAGTGCATTATATAATGTTGACTGCTTGCTATCCCTTTTTTATAAAATAATTATAATTAAATATTTTTCTTAAATATTATATCAACGTATACTATCTGGATTTTATGAAATTATTCTATGTTTAATCTCATCTTCTGAAGTAACAATTTAAAAAGAACTCGTTTGCTTGTATTGAAAATAAAATACAGCCATAAATATATTTATGGAAATATTTTTACTTGTCATAATTTTAAAATAATTATAATATGAAGCCTTCTATTTTCTAATACATTAAATTTTCATAAGTTTAAATAAACAAACTTGTATACATATTTCATTTATTTTATGTGTAAGTATAAGTGTAAATACATAAAAATATATTTGGAACAACACAAATGTGGTTAAAAAAAATTAAAACCAATTGAATCACTGATTTGAATAACAATCGTTGCTACTATGCTAAGTATAATCCATTCTGCAACATTATTATTTTATCTATAATATAATATTTATATAAAATATGAATAGTAAATCAATTATTGATTTAAGTGAATAAATTAAAATATAAATTTATAAAATTAAATGTACTTTTTGTACCCTAAATACTCATATATACATATGTGCGTGGCGTATGCGTGTGCGTGCATGCGCGCGCGCGCGTGCGCATGTATGTATGTATGTATGTATGTATGTATGTAGGTATAAATATATTAACCGATATTAAAAATTATATTGCTATTATAATATTATATTTATAAATTAGAGAATATAATTTAAAAGAAAGTTTTTATTTAATAGATTGAGCTTATCTAATATTCCTTATTACTATTTCTCTTTTCCTTCTTTTCTCTTGTCTCTTTATTCTATTGATCCCTCTCCTCTTTATTTACTTAATTCTTCTATTATCGTCTTACTAACTTGTTTATTTAAGTAGTATTATTGTTACAAATGTATAGCTTCTATTACTTTATATGCTTAAAATATAACATACCACGTAATATTAAATGAAACATAAGCTTTATTTATTTATTATTTATTTTGTTCTACAATTTTCTATCGTTGCTATTAAAAAACCAAAGTCTTAAAATTAAAACTATAGTTATATCCTTTATATTCGCTTCTTAATATGTATAATATAAATATATATATATATATATATATATATATATATATATATATATTTCCATTCTACCAGTTACTAACTTATAACTTCTTTCTGCAAATAAATTAAAATAAAAAATGTTTTCACAAATATGGAATATCAATTGTATGAATCAAATTCTACAACTTTAGAAATTCTGAATTAATGTAATATTTCGATTCAAGTCTTTTGTTGTTCTCGAAATTTTCTCAGAATGGCTCAAAAGATAACCCTATAATTCGAATGGATTTTCTTCTCAAGATGAAAAAAACTTATATTTTAAGACGTATAGACATTTATGGAATGACTATCCAATTGCGTATTTCCTGCTGTTATCGCGAACGGAATTCTATTATAACGTTATCAAAAGCAAATGCTGTAATTATTGAAACTTAGATGAATAAAAAATTCATTAATATCAATTCCTATTTGCACAAATTATAGTAAATTTATTATTTACACACGCGCGCGCACACGCATTTATTTATAAATTACATAAAATGAATAAAATTTGTTTAAATAAACATATTTCAATATGGTTATAATGATTATATGATTATATGTATAATAACAAATAATAATATGTTATCCTCACATCTTATTACCTAAAATTTAATTACGTAAATGTAAATGTCAATATTGTAAAATGGCGCAATATCAAAAATATAATTAAAAATCTAGATCAAATTTAATAATCCAATTTATTACTTTGCGGAGTTTGTTAAAGGGATCTAAAAATATCATAATTAGTGATATAAAATTAATCATTTTTTAATTTCCTACTATACTCAATAATAAATAATTTATATTAAATGTGAAAACTTAATTACTATTATTTAAAATACAATTCTTTATTTATAAATAAATACTTAGTTTATAATTAAATATACTAAATGATTTAAAAAATTGAGATAAAATTATAAGCGAATATCGTTACTTCTTAAAGTTTTTCGTTTAACCGGATGATTAACAGCTACAGACTTACTTCACTTAAAAATCAACGACGAAAAGCATTCCTGAACCGGAAGTTATTAACAGTTTTTGAACTTCCAGCTCGCATATGGCGCTTTGTACAAGTTTAAAGTAAATGAGTAGACTAAAAGAATAAAAAAACTTAAATAAATTATGGCAATCGTAAAATTTATATAAATGATTTATATAAAATATAATCTACAAGGTTTCAGAAATATGAATTATTTTAAAAAAATAATATATCGAATAAGGATTTTCAATGTAATTAATCTGGCAAAGAATTTATATAAAATAATTTTTATTTTTCAAATTATTTAAACATTATACTACTTAATCTATTAGTAATGTATTTACTTAAATTTTTTAATGAATTTTTTGCCATCTTTGTCTTTCTAATTCCATAATCCATAAAATATTTACAATACATTATATTACAATACTAGCAATAAGAACAAAAATATATATCTTTCGCAACTTTAATGAAACGATGGTTCTTTCTTTTTATTATCAACCATATATCCATGCTTTGAAAAAAAAAAAAAAAAAAAAGAAAAGCCATAGTATTGTACGTGTACATTGTATGTGCACAAATGAAAAACAATGATAAGCTCGTATTTGCATTAGCCTCGTATAATAACATTTTCTTCTCACCAACGATAATTATAACATTTACTTTTCAGCAAACACAAGCCAATATGCCCACTACGTCTTCAACACCCTGGATCACGATCACAGCGGAATCCTCAGCTTTGAGGTGAGTCCAATTCTTTTCTATTCTTCTATCGCAACATCTCCTCGGAGAACTCCCTTTCAAATTCCCCGGTGGGCAATATTGTGGAAATGACATCGGTTACGTATGTGTGATTCTCTTATACGGGTCTTATACACCCACATACAACGAGTTTTTCATCGACTTCAACAATGAAAGTTCAGCCAAGTTTTACTTTATAGTTAGTACATTTTCGACTTTTAGGTAGTAGCATGTTCGCTAAGGGCTAGCCTCGTTTTAGCTTTTATTTTCTTCCAATGATAACGTATTTGAGATTTTTTGCAGAATAAGAATTGGCGTGAAAATTTATAGTCTAAATTATTCTAAACGCAGAAATATACAATTAACTTAATATTGTAATAATTGTGTTTTCATTCAATAATATATATATATATATATATATATATATATATATATGATTATTTTTTTTAAAAATCAACGTTTGTGCAACGCGTGTGTTGATATGAAAAATACTAATTTTAAGATAATGAAATACTTCCGATAGTTATCATAAGTAATTTTACAGATTTCCCATATATGTTTTAGCTGAAATATTGTCTTGTAAATTTAAATATGAAATATTTGGTAAATATTCAAAGTATATTCACATTATTGTACTATCAAAATGGGTAAATAAAATTAATTTCGTTATTACTGTCTTATATATTTCATTTAATGATGTATTTCGAATGACTAATCTATTCGTATTATTTATACAATATATACTTTAAAATAAAAAATTATTATGTTAATAATCATATACTTTTACATGAAAAACAACTTTTCATCGACGAAGCTTAATATTTTCCCTGGCTTCCTTGTGTCCCTTTCTAATTCAATTATTCGGCTCATCATGTATATAAATTCATTTTCCATTATAATAGATTCACAGCACAAATAAATATCTGTTATAGATTCATAATTATTGTAATACATAAACTGTATTTAACTTACTGTAAAAAATCATTTTTACATATGCTTTTTATTAAAAAATTTTTAATACTAATTGAATGACAGCTGGTTGAATGAAGCAGGGATTAGGATTTAACAATAAACGTGAATGGTATTGGTGAATCATATTCCATAGAAGTGAAGTATGTGGTATAATTAAATTGTAAATAATTCTAGAATATATGAGAATTAAGTTTTGTAGATTAAAGCTATAATAATTATTCACCTAGGACTTCCATTATGTTTTAAGTATCTCATTCACAACTAACGACCTGTGTGTAGATCAAAATGAACTGGATCTTCCTACAATCTAATAATATAAATTCCTTTGCGAATTCATATTCCTAGAAAATAATAGATTAATTATTTAATAAATATAAATTAAAATAACTTGTATATGAAACAAATTCATTACGAAAACAATAAAATTTAATGGGATTTTTTAACGAACAACATCACACAATCGTCACAACGTATTTTTTCGCTATTTTGTTAAATTTTTTTTATAAAAACATATGTTTAATATTATTCTACCCATTTTATTATATATAGGAAATAATATTTAAAAACACTTGTAGTAAAAACTTTAGTATTTTTACTATTTATAATTCATTTATTAATGAAATTTATTTAATATCAAAATGCTAAAATAAATGATATTTTTTTTAAATTCAATTTAATTTTTAAATCCATCATTATTTTAAAAGACAAATTCTTTAATTCGAAATAATTTCAATAATTAATCATGATACTATAATACTCGTATCTTATAATACTGTTTTTTTTGTTGTTGTTTTTTTTTTGTTATTTGTAATATTATTTTTTATAATATTACAAAACATATCGAGCTACTGAAGTATTACATATTGAATAATACTTTAATCTATATTAAAACAAAAAAAAACAAAAAAAAACAAAATTATAATTACTATTGCGGACGAGGAGATAATGTAGCGAACACGCGTGGATAACTAATGATCTGTAACAAATACGTGAGGATATTCTACTTTAATATAATGTTTTAAAAATTTATCGAATATTGCATTTTAATATAAAATAAAAGCTAATGTTATTATTGATACCAAACTATGTACCAAAACAATTACACGACTATTAAAAATTAATCAGGATAGTCCATTCAAAATTAAGCCAGTGTAAATTTAACAAGTATGTTACATAAACGTATTACTGGAAATGAAAATTTGTGCCTCTTCACATTCACAACATCTTGAATTTTGTAAAGATATAAAAAAAAAAAGAAGCAAATTATAGTTCATAAGAAATATTACTTTATTAATTTCTTTGCGATTAGACAATTTCAATAAAAATTCATAAATTTATTAAAGCTTTATTAAATTTCGCGAAATAATTTAACAACTTAATTTTACTTAAATATATGTCCTTAAGAAGATTGAAAATTCTCAAGCAAGATAATGATCTTTTATTTATTCTTGGAATATCCATTATCGAGAAGTTTCTTCATTCTCGACGCTCAAGACTATACTTTTTCTGTAAAGCACGTGCCTATCTTATTGATCGATGTTTTTTTTTTCTTTTCCAGATACATAAAAAATTAAAGAACATGCGTAAATGTGTATGTTACATTGATATAAAAGTTTATGTCCATGAGCTCTCGTTTTATCAATCTCTATTCTTTTTGCACTGAAAATTTCTTTCGTATACTTTACGCTAATTACATAACAATTGTTAAAAATTAACCTTAAATAAATCGAATAAAAAGATCTGGGAGCATGGTAAGAACGAACGAATAAAGAAATAGATAAGTTTATTTATATATATATATATATATATATATATATAATGAGCGATATTTTATTTGAGACGTAAATTCAATAAAAAGTATTTTTAATTCACAAGCGTACTATAAATAATTCTAAATACAAATTATAAACATCACTGCACTAAAGCTTTTCAGTCTCTGGTTTATTTTCAGTTCAACGTATTTCTTTCATAATAATAACTAAGCATAATCAAGAAATTTTTTAAAAAATGAATAAATGAAAGAGAAATCTTATCATTTTTTTTTTCTTTTTTTTTTTTTTACTATTTATAAAATATTTTCAAAGCACGTCTTTTTCTAACTTTTTCTATTACGACTTAGTGCTTTATTCGCTTAAATGTAGAAAATACTGTTCAAATATTGACAATTTTCAAAGCGTTTTCCGTTTTGGTTGTTTGGTAAAAAAGTATTATAGCACCTTTGATACATATATGATTCCAAATAAACCTTTTTAGTTCTTTTATACCTTTCACCTGATTATATTACATTTTTCTTAATATGCACGCATACATACGCGAGTGCACTTATATATTCGTATACTATTTTCATATTTATGTCTTTAATACATAAATTACGTATTATTTTTATTAATTAAATAGCTTCGTATAATAAAGAAAAAAATAACAAAGCAACGAGTCCCTCATTTTTTTTTTTTTTTTTTTTTTTGTTACCTTTTTTTGCTTGTTTTGGGGCACTTTACAAAACTTTCTCCGTAAATGTTCACCCTTTTTCCGACGGTCAAGGTTTTTTGCATAATCATATGATCCCTTATGGATCTCTTTCACCAAACAGTATATCTCAAATTTGATCAACAATTAACTAAATATAATCGGAAATAATATATAATTTATATCCCCATAGTATAATATTTCCATTTTTATTACAATTTAATTAATTACTTTTGGAGCAATAAGCATTCAACTTTGTAATAAAAATAAACACACCTTGTATATGTGTACGTCATTGTAACTGGCACACACTTATTACATATTTAAGACTTTCCGTTGTCGTAAGTGATAAACTATAAAAAATTATCATAATACATTGTATTTCCGTCTAAAAGTTTTAAAAGATACATGAGATATTACTTAAATCAATATCGTATGATAGTTTCAAGTGATATTTATCACTGAAATGAAGTAAATATTCTAAATGGAAACTTATAACTGTCTTTATCCTGTCACTCAACGCGTATGCATTGCGTAAACTAATACATAATTTCTCACATTAAATGCATTCCTGTAACTACATTGTGTAAATGTTATATTGCTGTTCATTTTGACAACATTAAAATTTATTCATCAAATAACTGTAATATAATGTTTTGTATCTAAAATTAAATTGTAAATATTAATGTTGTTTAAAAAAAAGTGTTTCAAGGATTTTCGATAAATGTAGTACTTTATTTATACTGTATTTATTTATTTTTTTTTTTTCAACAACCAATAAATTATATTGAATGTTAAGAACAAATTATACTATTTTCTTAAAACAGCATTCAATTAAAAAAACATTATTAAAAGGAACAATTACTATTTTCATAAGGTGACCAAATATGTTTTTATGTCAATTTTAAAACATAATGCAATTTCCTTGAATAAAAATTTCAAATTCAATTTTGTTATTTAAATTTGAATCATTCAATGAAAAATATTTAATTTATGATCGACCTTTAATATGCTATTTTCTAATAAGTAATTAATTAATAATCGCGATACATTATTTTAATCGCAAAATCAACGTTTCACGATTTTACTTCCAATGTTCTAATAAAACTCTACCTATACCTATCCAAAAACAGATCGATACGTATCTTCAATGTATATGGAAGTCGTAAAATCTTGCTTAACTGTGTAGTATCAGCAATTCTAACTAAAAGTACTGTTTGCAAGCCATATCTCGGATTAAACGTGTGACAAGTGATTTATCAACAATCGGGAGTAAAGATGCTCTTAACCGATAAATATTAAAATCTAATATAGCCACTGCGAAATATTTAATGACAAAAGGACTAATAATCGAACGAACATAGAGAATACTGTCGTTTAGTTATATTCGTTCTATGAGACAATGAAACAAGACTAAAACTCTTGATTTTTACAAGGATATTTTGTATATATACAATATTTATCAGTAATAGACTAGACGATTGACGTTAACAGTTTTAAAAGCTTAAGAAGACAAGATAGAATTTCTAATCAATATTATAGCGTTATAAATTTAGATTTGAACAGGTTTACTCTGATTATAATAGATTCTATTATCGCTATTAATTTACATTTTTCTGTATTCTCTTATAACTTTTAATACCTAAAAATTACCCAATACACTTAATAATGATAATATTTAGTATAAAAATATAAAGTAGATTAATAATACAAATCTTATATTAATATATCTTCGATCGCAATCCAGAATATTTTCATATTTCATTCTTATTATTGCTTAATTCATTATGCACCTGTGTGTAAAACATTATTTTAACATAAACCTGTATAAAAATACACGAGTTATATCCTAAAATTTTATAAAAGACAGTGTCAAGCAGTGGCTACGAGTCGCCGGAAGCTCGCCCTCAAAAACTGACTTCATCGCTCAAGTACAACACGCGTCATTACTCGGCCAACACTTGCAGACAGACACTTTTTTTTTTTTTTTTTTTTTTTTTTTTTTTCTCAAGGTTGTAAGGTAATGTCATAAGTTATCAATTAATTTTGCGCTAAATCAATGTATTTTTACCATACCACCAAAAATCTTTTATTTTTCCGATTTACTTGTGAGCAAGCATAAGCATAAACAATTTATAAAGCTAACTTATTGAAAATTTATAAGTCCCATAAAATTAAATGCAATTTATTATATATGAATATTAGATTATAAAATATATAGGTAATTATTACTTTGATATTTACTTTCGAAGCTTTTTTTCTCCTCGAATGCAAAAGAGCGATAAGCCGTTAAAATCGGATATTGATATAAAAGTGTATAGATTTGTTTATAGAGTAAAATTTAGAATTATTACTTTTAGATAATGGCAATTCTATATTCCTAAGTTATCGATTGTACAAAACAAACATCACATTTACATTATATTTCATCCATCAACGTATACTGATTATTATTATTCAATTCAATTTTTCATTTGGCTACGTTATTTTTTATTTATATTGTAATATTTTTAATTTTTTTAATTTTCAATTTTTAATTTCACGATTTACTAATCGACTTATTAAATTATTGTCTACAATTCTAAGCAATTTGCATAGGAACTCTTAAAAACGAAATGAAATTTACATATCGCAACTGTTATAATCGATAGATAAATCCAATGTTTCAGAAAAGTAATCACTTTTAAGTAATTTGTAAAGTTAAATAGCTTTAGGTAAAAACCCAATCCGTCGTTAAAAGAAGTAATAAGCAGAAGAACATCAATCTCTTGCAGATATATTCGACAGCATTGAATATTTATAACGAGTACTGGATCAATACCACCGAAATTAAAACTAAAAATATAATAACAAATATGAAACTACTTCAATCAAGAACATATAGAATTTTAAAGTAATTTAACTTTTTTTTTAATTAAAGCAATTTACCTAAAATATTTATATATTTATTGACTAATTTTCATGTAAATCATTTTTTAATTATAAGCTTAAACATAACATTAACTGTAAAAAAATTTGTTAGATTATTATGAAAGTAAAAATTTTTATTTTTATTTTTTATAAATTTCTTATATTATCATTTGTCATTGCTGACACGTTGTATTATGCTAATAATAAAAGATTATATGTTTCTTATCATTTAATTAATAATAATTATGAAATAAAATTATATATATATACGTTAACTGTTAAAATTGCAGATTAAAAAAAATTTTATATTTTCTATGATAAATTTTCATATGAAAAATGTTTCTATAAATTATAAACATTGCATGCTTTCTATATCGTTATTATACCATACAAGAGTAATATATTTCGTTAAAGAATGAAAGAAAATTTAATCAACGTGATATTGCATTGCGTGTAACTAGAAACTTTTAAACTAAATATCAAACACAATATCCCTGTAATAAGTAAGCAATACAATTTGTTGCTAAATTGTTTAAATTTTATATGAATAAATAATTCTTACAGCATTGATTAATGAATCATAAAATTAATATTTATCATATAAAATTTTTATATTCTATATTGAATATAATTTGATTTATTATAAATTATTTGAACTATTTTTATATTTCAAATTATATAGAAATAATACGAACTTTCCTACATAGTTAGTAAAACAATTACTACTTGTACCACCTTCTCTTCATAATCAAATTGAATATTAATGAACAGTAATACAGTGAGTACATGAAGAATAAGATAATATTCATAAAAATATATGGCTAATAAATAATTTTAATTATTTATGAGGAAAAATTAAAAAATATATTGAGAAATATTTGGGATAAAAAGGTAAATAAATAAAAACTTAAAAATTTATAATTTTTTAAAATCTAAAATACTATAAATATAAATTATTAAGTGCAAAAGGTTTTAGAATTTCCAAATTTTATATAATCTAAGTTGAAGATTGATCATTTATTTTACAAATAACGAAATATTTTAACGTAAAATGAATTTTAACTTAAGACTTGGTGATATTTATTAAAGAAATTCGACATTCGCTTCACCGACTGCAACGAAAACTTATTTTACATAACAAATTCATTAAAAAAAAAGGACATAATTATATATTAAATCAATGAAAAATAACTTGAATGATCAGTATTATCGAATAATCATTATTTTAAAATTTACTTACAGTAAACGTCAATAACATATTAGCTTATTATTATTTAATGTAAAATAAATTTATCACTAAAAGAAAGTTTTAAAAACAACGTGTCTTAATGAACATGTAATAATTATCTTTATTCCTACAAATTCCATTGGCACACAAAAAAGATTGCTAAGGCATATATTATATAGCTCCTTATTAAATGAATTTTCAGTTTAATAAAAGTAAGGTCTGAGAAAAAATAGTAATCATGAATTGATAAGAAATGTATTAATTTCATTTTATCGAATTTTTGATAGATTACAGAGAATTTTGAATAATTGTTAAAGATTAATTAACATAATGCTTGATGTAGTAGTATTTCTTAAGAAATATATATATTTTTTCAAGAATATATATGAAAAAATTTTTCTCCTACAAATTAAGTAAAGTACTGGGAGAAAAACTGATAAATCTCAACTTTTTATGCTTAAGAAAGATCTATTATTTTTCTTTACTAGGCATACATACTTTTTATATATTTTGTCCCTCGAGATTATCGATGTAAATCTTTCTAAACTTATCATTATACAACATGCTTATAAAGAACGACTTTGTCTTTATTTTATGATAAATATGTCGGAAACTGTCGGCATTAGATACATATTTTTCTGTTTATTATCTAAATATATTCTAATGATTGTTAATAAAAACAAGCAAACTATAAAACATATATATATATATATATATATATATATATTTATATAGTATTGATGATAACTTGTATTTATCATACTTATAAACTATATTCTAAATATTATTAAATAAGCAATTATAAAGAAAAAACGAGCAATAACAACAAATTATAAAAGAAGAATGAACATTGTTTATAGTTTCTTTTTCTTTTGAAGGTATTATAATTACATTATAAGCAATTTTTCTATCACTTTTCTATAAAAAAAAATTGATAAATCTAAATTCTAGGCAGCTCAAGCATACATAATTATGATTTTGAAAGTCTCGATATTTTCTTCAGATAGCAATAAATTTTATCATATTAATTTCAAGAAATATATCTTCTGCATTTAGATAAAAATACTCAAACGCCCGTCGTAATTCTATAAATAATTCTTTGTAGTTTTAAATATAATAAATAGCTGACTTTGAATTTTCATATTCCATTATTTTCATACGTCACTCTGCAAAATTTCTCTCTTGTTGGCTTTCTTTCCATTCTCTAAATACTCGATAATTTAGCGTAATTATAATTAATTAAATTCAAAGTATAATAATAAACAGTAGTTCTGTTTATAAAAAAAAGTTACGTGTACGCGCTTTGTGAGATGAAGTCTTTTCAAAATGATCTTGCTGATTAACAAAATCATGGAAGTTAATAAGTAAGTTAATGTTAAATTCGGCTTGGCTGCTTTTCCCTCTTACTCGCTGGATGAGCATGGCAATGGTTATCAACTTTCCCACGATTAACGTCAAGTCTAATAAATTAGCTTCTTTCGAGTAACAGCTTGAACTCGTAACTATAACATATTTTTAACAAGTTTCCGGATTTATGTAATGTATATTTTAAAATATACAAGTATGTTAAATACAGTTATTTAATTTTAATATAAAAAAAAGTTTTGTAAATAAATTTCTTAATTTCTAAAAAAATATAGAGAATATACAGAATAAAATATACATATACAGAATTAAAATAAATTAAAAGCTTAAAATTAAGATTAATATAGACAATACTTTTATATATTAGATTTAAGAAATTTGAAAAATCTTGCTAATATTTTACTAATACTTCGAATGAAGAGTAAAGTGCATCGATTGTGCTAATTAATCGTTAATATTCCTTTAATGTAAATAAAATATTAAATTCTCTATACTTAGAATGAAGTTCATATATTATCATATTCGTGTCAGAAAATTTGCTTAAAGGAACATATTATTAATAAAATTATCTAAGCATACAACATTTATATAGAAAAAAATATGTAATAATATTATTAAATTAAAAAAATATATCTATATATTAACAGTAATAACAAAATTATAATATAATTAGTGTATAGAATAATAAAATATTATACGATTACAGAAAATATTATTGCAACTTTACTAGGAATACATGACTTTAAACGAAAGTTTTGTAACTATTTGCATTTATTATATTTACTTTTAATTTGATTTTTAAAAATTAAAGATTCTTCTATAAAATATGCAATTAAAACACCATGTTATCATATAATATTAAAGTAAAACATATTTAGACATAGATGTTCAATAAAATCTTACAGTTTTTTAAAATTTGCAGTAAATGAAATTATACAACACAAAATATATGCGCTTATTATTATGAAACTACAAGCTCTATCTCACTTATCCATCTCTCTCTCTCTCTCTCTCTCTCTCTTCTCTATTATATACGTTAAGGAGCGTGCATATATATATATATATATATATATATATATATATATACTTAAGAAAGTTTTCCTACTGTTTTACCAAAACACACAGAATGCGTCCGTATGGATGACCTCTATGAGAAAATAAAGATCTACAGATATGTTTTCACACATCTGCGTATATGTAAAGGTAGTGATACTCTATTAGATGTAGACGTAAAATTGTCCGCAGTAATGCAAATCAATCACTGGTAGTGATTGAGGCATCACATCATCATTATTAACACAAATATATACTAAGCTACACAATAATACAGTTATGAGACTTGTCAGATAGTTGTGTAAATCCATATGAAGAAGCGAATTGAAACAACTAATCACTGTATTAAATTATCGTTAAACAACAATATCAACATTATTTACATATCACTGGCATTGATTATGCTATGGTTGATGTTTACCGAGAAAATAATAATTACATGATGAAATACTATGAATAATTTTATAATAATGAAATTTTTATTAATTTTGCATCAATTTTATGTTAAGAAATAATCCTTTAATTGGATTAACTCTACACTCTTGTGATCTTTTTCACCTAAACTTTAAATTACATTACTGTGCGTCTTATTATGTATATACTTTTATAAATTAATAAATTAAACTATTATACTGAGAAAATCGAAAAAAATTTAAATAATCATATACAATACTCATATATTTACTAAAATTTTCAGTCATTCAATTAATTAAAATTAAATTAATAGATTTAATAATATTATTTTTTATTTAATGCATATATAAATATTATTTCTTTTGGTTTCTCTCTCTCTCTCTCTCTCTCTCTCTCTCTCTCTCTCTCTCTCTCTTCCCTTTCTCTTTCTCTAAATAAGTTGCTGCTTAAACAAACTCGCTATTTATATTTCCCGACATTGCTTTGTTTCAACTATCTATTAATATAATATTCTACATACTAAATTGCTATTTTATGCTTTATGAATAATTAATATTAATTTAAATTTTAATGAATATTTTTCAATCTGTAATATCATTCAATGTTCAATTCTATTCTTATTGCAATTATTTTTTATTAAATTTAAACGTAATTTTTTCATAGTGACCAAATTAAAGAAAATACACGCTCCATGAATTAAATAAAGAAAAATATTCCATCACATAAATGTATACCAAACAATATAGTAGACCGAAAGAAAAAATAGAATTTATGCGGAGAATTTATTTTTTAATTTAAAAGAGTTTCTCTTCCCTTCTTTAATTCCCTTGTGAAATTTTATAATTACTAAAGTGTTACGAACAAATTCGTGTATCTATTTTCCTTATCATGTATTAATTTAACTTGGAGAAATTCAATTTGAAAAATATCACATATTCGTCCATATGTATGTAGAGAGGCGTTATATAATAATAAATAGAGGAAGTTTATAATGTATAATTTAATATATTCTGCCATGTGAAACTAAATAAAAGAATTAATCAGATAGCGCATTGTGTATGTTACAAATTAGTCGTCCGTATGAAAGAAATTCAGGATAAAATCGGCCATTCTCTTTGAAAATCTAATTTATCGATAGAAAAATTCACAAAAGCAATTAACTCTCACTCTCTCTCTCTCTCTCTCTCTCTCTCTCTCTCTATCTATCTATCTATCTCCCTCGCATTGTCTCATTCTCTCGTCCAGAGAATGAGACTATTCACAAGCAACTCATGACATGCACTCAGGAACTCATGTACAGATCACTTACTGTAAAGTTAATTAACGTCGGAAATTCCGGTCGAAAATCATTGTTGTCGACCTTCGTCACATTACCAAACTTGTAATTTCTAAAATACGAGAATCATATACTCTCAAACTTATTTATACGACCTCGAACATAAACTTTTCCCTGTTCCTCCTTTTAAACTAAGAATATCTTGTTTTCTACACTTATCTGCCCGGCGATAAACGTATTTCAAAATATAAGGAAAACTATTATCATTCAAATATGTTATGTACAAATACATACATGTTTTTTCTATTAACATTAATATTAATCCTAAATAATTTATTAAGGTTATTTAGATTATTTAATCGATTATTGTTCAATAGTACACACAGTAATTAGGCATTATTGAAGATATTAGTATTATTTCTAAGGTATTGACAATTTATTTAAAATAAAAAATTATTAAATTATTCGAATTAAAAAATAAATTGGAAATATGAAGGGAAATTAACGTTCTATACAACTATAGTATTAAAGTTATAGTATTAAAGTTATAGTATTAAAGAAAAATTATAATTGGCTTGTATTCTATTCGAAAGAAAAAAATTATTTACGTAAAAAAATCCTGAATTATACAATTTGATTAATTTAAATCACGAAACACAAAATTATTTATCATATTTTATTATGGAAAAATTTATAGTGTTAAGGATATGTCAGAAATAACCCTAACATAAATTAATTGATTTTACAAATAATAAATACGAGGCATCGAAATATTTTCGAAAATAAAATATGAACAAGGGAATTTCAACTGCAATTACATGATTTTTATCTCACTTTTACCCATTTATCAAAATTAATTATTTCCTTTCCGTGTCTCATTATGTTAATTATTACCGTAAGTACAACAACGGAATTATGTAATATCACAATCAACCATCCACAGAAAATGTATCTCTTTATGTATGGGCATGCATAATTTTAAATTTGTATGTGTATATATATATATATATATATATATATATATATATATATATATATATATGTATATATATATATGTGCACGCACGCACGCACGCACGTACACATATATATAAAATTCCTGCTTTTACGAACGCAACGAGACGCAAGAGTACATAATAGGATGCATTTCGCTTGCAGCTATCACTAGGGTATACGTGTCCCTTGAGGTTTTATTCAAGCATACGTTTCTTGCACATACTATAACGCATCAAAGTCAGACCCGCATTCGTTAAAATTTATGTAAAACTTCAAGTTTTATAGATCGCGATGACAGGCACTTTTAACTGGATTTTAACAATGAGGAAAAGTGATAGGAAAAATGGAGTGAATTTCTCTATTTCTTTCAACATTTTTCAGTTAAATATTTATGTATAAACACGCGCTACTTCTTCCGGCCTCAAATCTTGAAAATTCTGGAAAAATTTTTCTTTAACTTTAAACATATTTCTAATACATACTGTCATATATTTCATCTTAATTTATGATTTTAAGAATAGAATAAGTTAGTAGTAGCAAAATGCAAAAATGATCATAATTGTAAAATTTGTCGATACTGTTTGGATGCTAATGAAAGTAAATCTTCTGGGTTTTACTATAAAAAATTATGTGACTCCACTTATTGAAGAACTACACATACATATATGATCATATGTTTAATAATGTGTATATTATTATTATTATTATTATTATTATTATTATTATTATTATTATTATTATTATTACTATTAATTAATTAATTAATAATCAATACAGTATGAAGGTTAATAAAAAATCAATAATATATAAAGATTCTGACTACTTCGAAATATTACTAAAACAATATGTTCATGGGTTTCCTCATTTGAAAATTTTATTTTAGTGTATTATATGAGAAGTCATTATTTTTTAAATTAATCAAGTTGAAATACGTTATTAAATAATAATCTATTTAGTTTAGTTGTCACGCTATTTCGACTTTAAATATTTAGATGCTTAATCGAGTAAAATGAAAAATAATATAATAGTTGAAAACTCAATTTGAAAATTCAGAATCAATTTTTTAAGATAATCTCTATAATAAACTATGTTTATTTATAAAATATATTCGCATATGAACATATGATGTAGCACAAGAAGTCAATATAGATGTTATATAAAAATTTTAGATTAAATATTGATAGATAATTTATAAAATAAAAAATTGGTACTATACTTTACGGTTAAGTAAATAAATATGAGTTATTATGAATACATTCAGCGATAACAAAAAATTATAATTTGATCGATATGGAATAAATTAGTATAACATCAAAATTTTTTTGACTGATTACTTAGTTAGTATATACGAAAATCAAGTTTTATGAACCAAATCTGTGTGTGCGTGTGTGCGTAAATGCGTAAAGCTTAATCAATCTCCATGTATATAATTTTCTTTATGAAAACTGAAAAAAAATTTCCCTTCTTATAACATATTCAATATTTATCAATTCTTTTATAACTTCCTTATCATTAATATCTTCATATATTGTATAATTTGTAAATATAATGTTATTGCATCTTGTTAATATCCTTTGTAAATGATTAAATATTATTAGAATTATCATTTTTAGGCAAAACAGCAAGTTTTATGGATCACGATGACAAGTAAATTTAATTGCATTTTACAATACCCAAAAGTGATAGGAGAAAAGGGGCGAATTTTTCTATTCCTTTCAACTTTCTTTCAGTTAAATATTATTGATAAATACGTACGTAATATGAATAATTATACATAAAATAACATAAAATATTATCTATTTGAGCCGAAATATTTATAAGATGTTCTATTAGCGTCATAATTTTAAATTGCTAATCATGATATAGATAGCACATAATAAACAAAATACGAGTAACTTAATCAAATACTTTCGACTACAATATAAATATATTTAAATATTTAATTTTATCATAGACTATTATTAACCAGGTAAAAATTGATTTTTCACTTACCGTTTTTAAATCCAAAATTATGTTAAGGACCATCCACCAATAATTCGTGTATTTTATTCAAATGTAAAAATTTATTCATTTTTCTTCTTATAACTATCTATAGTATAAAATGCTTTCCAATAATTTGTTGTTTAATAAGTAGTAAATTTAAACTTAATTATTAAAACAATAATAAAAAAACAAAACGTAAAAACAAAGAATAATCGTGTATTTTAAATGTTTATGAAAGGTAAATATAAAATTATAGATCGGTTGCGCTTTCGTAAGAAATAATATAAATACGATTAAAATTTCACGAGGGTTTACAAACTTTCTTCGCTCTTGTTTCGCAATAGAACCACTGCACGTAAGCTCAAGCACGTATGTTACTTCTAATGGAGAAAACCCATTGAACTACTGTATTTTAGAATGTTTCCAATATCCAGGACTGTTGGAGGTGAAAACGACGGCGCTCAGAATTTCGGTCTGTCGGAGCTTGTGACTGTTTTGTAACTGTTTGTAGTCACAATATTTACTCTGCTTAATATGCCGATGCATGATATGTAAAAACTTGTGCATAAAGTTCCCTCTTATTATAATGGATACAATAGAAAATTGGTAATAGAGGTCCCTTTTTTACGGATATTATGTGCAAGACTTTTAATTGAATCGGCGTAGAATATATGAAATAACGATATTAATATTATCAATTACTGATCAAATTTTTAATATTACATGACTTTGCAGCGCAAGATTATTCGAACTGAATGCAATTGTGTAAATAATAAGGATTAAAAAATTATATATTATCTGTAAAATTACTAACTAATCAATGCTAACGTGAATGATTAAACAATATTAACGAACGACAAATATTATTTTCTATCGGAGAATTGTTCCAAAGCCACTATTAACATAATTAATTAACGTAATAAAAATGAAATGTACAAATGTGCGAATAAGCCTATATATTCGAATACTTTTATGACAGTTATTTCTAGTCGTGGTCTATCAAAATAGTATATTTTTAGATTATAATCTCTTTTATATTTACTAATATAAACTTTTTCAAATATCAACTTAATTACGTTAGTCCTAATTATAATATATTAGTTATAAATGCTAATCTTACGATGTATAATATGCACGATGTATAATATAATAGTACCATATTTATTTGATTTTGAGTTGAAAATGCTTCTTTCCAAGTTCTGTATTTATAATTTCATTTAATATTTATATCGGAAATTTAAATTTCAAATTTAAAATGTCAACTAATAATTTACATATTTTCATAGAATAACAGCCTTGCTTGAGAAAAATTATATAAAAGTAAATAAAAGATATAAAGAGATATAAAGAAATTGATTATAATTTTTCTACTATCCTGCATATATTTTCTGATGCGCTATAAAATGAATCAACGCTCAATAAAATCGCTATAAATCTACAGGCTCATGATATTGTAATTAAGTTTAAGTTATTGCAAATGTATGAGAAATTATGTGAGGAGTATACAAGTTATGGTAAAGGCAATATTTGGGTCAGTCGGCTAACTCATAGATGCATAGAATTTCCAATAGGTGCGAAGAATTTATGTTACGTCTGTACAAAACAAGAGTATGGTGCCGGCATAGAAAGTAGGTATAATACGCTAAAGGCAACGACACGAAAAGTTTACAGATAATTCTCGATGCCAATCCCATTTCTGTATTTGCACTTTATAACATTATAAATCTTCTTATCATATTCAAAAGCTTTTCTGTATTACACACGAAGCATTGCTTAACGTGAATAAATATCCGCAGCCTTAAACTTTTGGCCATGCATTCGTTAAATTTCATAGATTCTCTAAGTATTATAATATATCATAGATAAGGGAAGTTGTCGAACGATTAAATATTTAAAATATAAATTAATGAAATACCCTATCTACGTAGCCTTAAAAAAGAATTTTATATTTGCCATAGTTCTCTGAAGTCTTGTTTATTACAAAAAATATTCTAAGATATTTTTTTTTTTTCGTTAAAAATAATTAATATTAAATAACATGTCAATTACATTCTAATTGTATTAGAAAACGTTTTTAATAAATATAATTACATATTTGAGCACATCAATTTTTTTAACTAAATAAAAAATATTAATATTATAAATCATTATTAATCTTATTATATGCAATTTACAATCTACTCACTGTTTGGACATCTTTTTTTATCATATTCATATCATATTGTAATTTTAATTTCTATATTATTAAATATATATTAATAATAAAGTAGTAGAAATAGCGTTAGTAATTCTATTCCATAGTTGTTTGAAATAATTTTATAGAAGCTATAAGAAATGTAAGTTTAAAAATATTAATAAGTAAGTTTAATAAATATTGATCAATCATTATTGAAGTGCGGTATTGGTGAAATTTAAGAAAATATAAATATTAAATTTATCCGTGAAAAAATATTTCATGAAAATATAAAACGAAAAACGTATATTCATTCAACATAAGCTTTTTAAAAAATATACACAAAAACTATCTAGAGCTTGACCATATCTTTAAAATATTTTTATTAAAAATTACAAACAAAAATAATGCTGCAAAATGATTACTTAAATAAATTAAATTCTCCATCTTTTAAATTTCGTTTATTTACCGGAAATTGCATTTCATATACTATTAACAAAAAATTATACAATAGACAAGTAAATTGTTTATTGAACGAATTAGTTTTAAATATTTTATTATCATAAATAATTATTGTTCTAAATAGACTCCATTCACGTGTCATACAAATTAAAGAAATATTAAATATTATTATCTCGTCTATTCATTCGGTTAAGTCGAAGTTATCAATAAATAATAAGCCATCATTATATTTCAAAGATATGGATAAATAAACATTTAATGCATACTGTAAATGAACCTACAAACTATGGATATTTACATATTGCAGATATTTATTTATACATTGGTATAAATGTTTAATAAATAAAGGTGAAAGATGTTTTATTGATTACGTAGCAGAAATATTTCATAAATGTTTAATGAGCTTAAAGAAGACATTTATTGTTTTTGAAAAACAAGTTAACATTTATCTGCTATTTATATAATTGTTTAAATAAAAAAGAAAAAAAATGCATACAGGGTAACAATTTGTATCCGAGTCTGCGTTTTAATTCAATTGTTGTTACAATTGTAATTTGCATTCTAATTCAACGAAAAAAATTAACTCTTATTATTAAATATTATATTTGAATAGTAAGAGAAGTGCATTCGGTCGGAATTGAAAATTATCAAAATCATATAAAATTAATGATAAAAAATAATGATTGTCATATAATAAAATTTTTCAACGACATTGATTTCAACTATTTAATATAGTATTCAAAATTTAAATAAATTAAATTTAATATAATTAAAGATCCGGTTGCTAATCGCTAATCTAATGTTATTTAAAAACAGTAGCTGCATTATAATTTACCTTATTACTATTATATAGAGATTAATTATAACGTTAATACGATTGCGGTTAGATTTAACATTTCATTATTGTCATTATTTTACTATACTCTATATTATTATCATCCAGCATTTGTTATAAATACCGTGGATTAATATATCATACGTTAATTTCAATATCCGCTTATAGCTAATGTCATTCGGGTACAGTCAAAGTTTCCTAGTGAGAATACATTTAATTGATTTAACCATCAAAGTAAACTGAAATAACCAGCTAACATATCTATAATAATATAAAAGACCATAGCATTGAAAGATCAAATTATTTCGCACTAAGGTACACGGCACATTTACTTCAATAATCCGTACCGATGGATGTTATAACGTATTACGGCAATAACGGTGATAGCAGCAGCATCTTGAACAAATTTCGAGCTTCTGGCCATGCATGTGCACACATACAAAGTTTGCGGTATATGGATATGTGCGGAATTCTATACACGTGCCTATGCGCATCGGCGTACTAAACTCTCGCTTACAGGCCAGAATTACCTTTCCAGTTGGTGGTTAACGGCTGGTGCTCCATCGAACTTTATTACCCGTAGGGTCAAAGCGTTATCTAATTCTCGATTAGCTTCGTAATTAACGCGCAATTAAATAGTCTGGTCGCGCGACTCGATTTTCCTACCACATTTTCCTTTAACAATAATCGGCAGAGAATCTGGCTGCTTTATGAAATTCTACTCATTTGCCATTATTGCTTATTTTCACTTTCATTCTCATAGTTTAATCAATCCCACCCATTGAAGATACATTGAAGATAGTACATTGAAGAGACATGCATGATTACCCTCTCACTCGATAATATTTATCGCCCTCCGAGGTATTAGTCTTTTTCCATATAATACTTCCATATAATGGTGTACACATTTTATACTTTGATTAATAGAGCGAAGATTTATAAAAAGTTAAGTATCATAACTTATAGCAGAGCCACACTGAAGCTATTAGTATTATCGTAGAGTAATATTTAACAAATTTAAGCGATTAATTCATTACATTGAACGGCAATTGAATGAAAAGTCTAGCTGTACTATAAAAATAAAAGATGTACTAAAAAGGAATAAATTTAGAATAAAATATTTAGTGCAATTTTTAATGCTCGGTCAATGGCGAAGGGAGTTATAATTTACATAAATTACATTATACAAACAAAAAAATATTATTAACTATTTTATATAATAATTTAAGCTAAGACGCTCGATGTAAAAACTTATTTTCTATGCAAAGTCCGTAATTTCAATGATATATATGTAATGTAAAATTTTATTATCATGCGAAAAACATAGGGCTTTAGCATACATAATATATTTGAATTTTCGAAACTCCTCTGAAATAGTAATAAAGCCAAACAAAAAAAAAGCAAAGCTAGGAGATAGAAGAAATAAAGGAAAACCCAGGGAATAATGTGACAGCGTTTATAAAACTAACTGCACAACAAAATTTATATAACAAGATGAATTAATTTGCATTAATATGCAATTCGCTTAAACATCATAGCAAATCATTGCCTCATTGCATTCTTATGAAAAAATGATGTTTAATATTCAGTCAGCTAGAAGTGAAGAGCATCGATAATTAGATTCTTCACCTGAATATCATTCTGTCTCATGCAGCTGCGTTCGAATATTCGATTCGCTCTACATGTACATGCAAGCCTCATTCTTCGTAACATCGTGACGTCACAGATACCGACTGGACTACTTGAGCCGAGGGTCTTATCGAGTCTTACGAGACGAACGTTTACTAACGAAGATCGTAGATCGTAACCATTTGTGTTTAGTCAGCTAATTCAGTTCTCAGAGAATCAGTACAACCTAAGTATTGCATATTTATTTTCATCAATATTTTTCATATTTTTCATATTTTTCATCATAATTTGTCATGGCCGACGACGTACAATATTAGATAAAATACATTTTGGCCTATTATCCATTAAAAAAAAAAAACAAAAAGAACCACTAAATTTATAAATAGAGATTTTTTTTATTTATACCGAGACAGTTAATTAAATATATTTTACTGAAAAACATTTATTGAAAAACTCTATTACTCGATATTAATTTCATTTGAAATCTTCTACTACGAGCATACAAAGTTATTTATATAATTCATTGTGAAGCAAAAACGAAATCGGATACAAAATCGAAGAAATTCCGTGTATATATGGTAAAGTATATTGAATTTTGAAATCGACAAGATCTAGATTATTAGATATCGTGTACCACTCACAGTATCTACTAAAACGAAATCACCATTGTATTGATAAATGGGTTTTTAAAAATTTTACTACCGACGTCATTATAGTAGTCACATCGTATAAAATACCAAGCTCTTACTTCTTTTAGTCCCGTGCTATTTTCTATAATAATACATCTCGATAAATACAATAACGCGATGAGATACGTAAAAGTGAAAAATTCAACTTTGTAATGATGTTGCTATATTGAAGTGCACTCAAAGTTTCAATCGAATGAACCTTTATACAATTATATAAGACGTCACGAAACTAATTCTTCTCGTCGCTTCCTTCTCCTCTTAACGTACCGGACACTAATAAAATACCAATCAATCAACGTATGACGACGACCTTATAAAGCCAGAAACATGAAAGATATTAAAAACAATAAAAAAGCGAACGTTATTATAATTTCATTAAAATAAATGATAATGATATTATAATTATAATCTAATTATATTACAATTGTAATTATAATTCGTATTTTTTGTTTTTCGTGCACATATGCGTATAAAAAAATTCAGGAGTAAATGCCGAATAAAACGTGAAATTTTTGTATTTGTCTTTTAAATTCAATTTTAATTATAATAGTATGCATTACTATTACAAATTTTACGTATAAAAACTTTTTAACTAAAAAATATCAAAGAAGTCATGTATTTTTTAAATGCTCGCAGCCTTTTATGTCTTACCTTTTTATAAAATTTGAAATGTTCTGTGTTTAAAAGTTTTATGCATTATCTGTTTTCATAAATAGTTGGATGAATTCTGCAGTTGAAGTAGCATTGAAGGATTATAATTCATCCGGCTTATAATTATTTGATGAGTAATATTAATAATCTCAGAAGATTATTAATCACAAGGATCTTTTAATTCAAATTTAACAAATAAAATTATTTCATTTTCAGATATTATATTATATTATATTCGTCTAATTTTGTTGACTTTAACATTAATTCTCGATTCTCTCGTAGTGCCCTCTTAAGATTAATTAATTTATAAATAACTTTAAAATAATAGTATTTATTTTACCGCATACAATTGATAAATATAATGATTTGTTAGGCATTAAGGCACTGATTACAAATTTTCTCCTACGAATACACACATGCATTTCTATTTTTCGCACGCATTTTTTATATTTCCCCTTGGGAGTTATTTTCGATCTCGTATATTTTGTATACAAGTATGCAAATATTTCATCTATGAGTGGACTTTATTTATGCATTATAAATAAAGTCTCTCGTGAGCATCATAATAATGAGGTCTATATATCTTCGCGAGTCAGTAATGCCGCAACAGCTCATGCTAATAGCCTTTTGAATTTACGAGTTTCACAATAAAAAATATGAACTATCGACATAAATAAAGTAAGTAAGCATTGAACTGATCGACGGCTTAATGCTTGAAAACTTATTTAAAAAGAAAATAAATTATGAAAAATACAATTATAAATATATAGAAACAAGAAGTTAATATGTACTTAATACGCGTATAGAGTGAAAGTAATATAATGAGATATTTTTAAATTAATCTTGATTTTTTCTAGATTTTTCTAGATAAATCATTAATATTTTGAAAGCATGAGATATTTATATTACAAAAGCAATCGTCTTTAGATTTATAAAAAAAAAATTTCAGTATCGTTAAATCAGGCTCTGACCTATTATTTGTTAATCTTAAAATTCTGTTATTGAATTAAACAAAAAATATATTTCTAAAATATAATAATAAAATCATTAATTTAATAAAATTACACATATTTTATTAGAAAAAAATGCCTTTTATAATAAGAAGCTGATAAATTATGTTCAATTTATATTAAGTAAATGTAAATATTGAAAATATTTTTCTCAATTAAATTTTCTTGTATTATTTCGAAATTTCTCTACTTTTATACAAATAGTATTTGTTACCAATAAGTATTTTTATTACTTTCATTTATTTAAATATTACCAGTAGCCAACTAAGACGGTAAAAAAAATTTTTTTCAATATAGTGGGTTGTATTTAATACATATAACAATCAGAAATACATTTGTATAGCGTTATATTAAGAGAGTAATTTTAGAATGGAATAAAATTTTTGTAATATGACACGTTGAACTTTTTGAAACTTTATGTTAAAGAAGACTTACTATAAAGTTTGAAATGCAAGTGATGCAATGTACAAAACCAAAAACCAGTGACTATCGTTACTAAATGTATACTACATAGGCATATTTCGTGTTAGCTATTTCTACTTCATAAGTATATATCATATTTTTGTTCTAAATTTAATCCGCTACATCGTAAATTCGCACATGCGCGCATTTGTACATACCCATGTATATGCAATACATGATGAATTTAAATATTAACGTACACAATTATATAACTTAATGTTGATGGCTGGCGACTGAAAGCACGAACATGGACGTATTTATTAAAACCATCATATACAAAATGTCAAATACCTACTTTTTCTTATAAATTTTATATTCTTAGGTACAAGTGTGCATCATAAGAATATCGCCTTACTTATTCTTTCTAGCCACTCGAGTTTTATAGTCGTATATGCTTTAAAAGCGACCTCTGAAAATTTTTAGCTATTTCCGACACTTAGTTACTAAACGAAACTCGTTTTATCTTACTACGAAAAGTAAATGTCTGCAGATGCTACTACCTTCTTATTTAATGAAAATTTCAATTAACGAACAAAATATTTAGCTTCAATAATAGAAAAAAGACACTTTGAATGTAAGAATTGCCATGAGCCGTCAATCAGTTCAAAATACAATTTCCAGATTTTCTACATAACCATTGTCAAAGTATCAAATTGTTGCAGCAAAGCATTATTTTCAATAAAATTAGGCTATTTTTTATTATATTCTCGCTTCTTCCATTGCATAAAGATCCTTTTACTATTTCTTAGTCCTATTTATAAAGAGAAGAAAAAAAAAATAGAAACAGCTACTATTTTCTCTCAAGATGGTACAAATCTTGACTTCATCTTCATTGGGACAAAGTTTTACCGTCTACCATATGGTTTAATAATAGATTCGAATTTTATTGACTCTTATAAAAAAATCAAATGTTAAAGTGTGCAAATGCAATCTTAACTATACCAATTTCAGCAAATAGTAACAGTACATTATTTTAATATATTCATATATTTAATATCTTTCTAAATTTTAATTTAACCATTATCTACTACCATTTGTAATATTTATCAAAGTAGCTATTATAGTTTCTACATACGCTGAATGCTCATAATCAACCATATAGAGTAAAATAATA
Organism: Ceratosolen solmsi marchali; assembly: GCF_000503995.2. Classification (NCBI taxonomy): domain Eukaryota; kingdom Metazoa; phylum Arthropoda; class Insecta; order Hymenoptera; family Agaonidae; genus Ceratosolen; species Ceratosolen solmsi. The sequence goes on along the minus strand of NW_011948428.1, from coordinate 5,111,515 downwards.
TAGGTTTATTATCTTTTAAATTCAAAAATTTAATCATAGCATTATATTTCATATTTCCTATATTTATATGACTGCCCACATTGACTGATATAAATGATTCTTACTCAGCAACTAAGAATTAGAAATAGCTGAAATTTTTAAGCACAGCTTTGAAAGTACAAAGGATCAGAGAATTTGTGTTATTAGAATAAGCAACACGATTTACATATCAATACTTAAACAATTTCCATTCGTATTTAAATATCGTATTTATAAATATGTGTTTATGAACACGGAACATTTGAATTTTAATACTAATAATAATTTCAATATTGAATACGATTTATTATTGTTTTGCAATTAATTAAAAAATGAATAAAAATTTTCTTTCAGGCACATATTACAATTATTAAAGCATTAATTATAAATTTTGCGTCCTTTGTAGGATTTCGTGACAGGCCTGAGTATACTATCCCGTGGATCCATGGACGAGAAGCTTCGCTGGACTTTTTCGCTTTACGATATCAATGGCGACGGATGCATCACCCGCGAGGAAATGACAGACATCGTCACCGCAGTTTATGAGCTTATGGGGAAATTTGCTGATCCAAATCTCAGCCAGAACCACGAGGGTGTGAGACAAAAAGTTGACAGAATGTTCCAGGTGCGTTCACTCTTTACGCATGCATGTGCAAAATAATCTATGCGAAAGAGGACGAAATAACAATAATACTTATATTAATATAATTAAATCTATTAATGGAATAAATTATTATATATATATATATATATATATATATATATAATATTACGCACCGGCAAAAAAAAAATATAAAAAAGTGTTTCGCTTTTTTATATATATATATATATATATATATATATATATAAGAAATCGTAACACTTTTTTATATTATTTTGTTGCCGTTGCGTAATATTATATTGCATTTTTGAAATGGTCAGACATTTTCATGATATAGTCGCTTAAACTAAAATTTTAAACTTTTATGCTGCCGCGATACTTCTACAACAGCTATAGAGATTTAGCAAAATTAATAAATTGTTCATACATTTATTATTTAATACTTTCAGAAATGAAGTAATGACGTAAACGATGCTAAAATATATAGAAAATAATTTAAAATGATTGAAATTAAATATTAATCTGTATCAGTAAATTCATACAATATAAAAGAAATTAGAATGAAGCTATTATTCATAAATACATCATAAAGTAAATACGAAATATAGATTTTTATTTTAATTTTAATGCAAAATGTTGACGCATTTATCAAAACATATTATAATAGACTAAAATAGACTCTATTCAGTAAATTATTGTATATTAAAATGTATATATGAGTAGTAATTATTAAAATTGTTCATTCAAAAAGAAAAATTGAAAATAAACATACTTTATAAAGTATAAAAATATTAAATACATTCGTATACATTAAAATTGCTTAACATTATAAATACTATAATTCTATATAATTCTAAATATCATATATTTTTTTAATCTTAATTATTAAGGAAAAACTAAACTAAATCAAGATATTTATTCAAATAAACTCAATTGGTTCTGAAAATAAATTAAACTACTTTATTTAAATGAAATAATTGGGGAAAAAATATATCGATACTATTCCATCGTAGCTATTGTATAACGTAATATTTATCAGTGAAACATTTATTAAAAAATAATTCAAACTATAATAACCGACAATAATTGAATTACTTAAATTGAAAAAGAAATGGTTTTTTATGTAATTTTAACCTACCATTTTTACGATTGAACAGAAATTTTTAATTAAAATTTTGTTTTAATAATAAAGTAAATAAAGTAAAAAAATACAAAGAATTGTAAAAAGAGAATACATTTTTACCATTATTAATTTTCATGATTAATTTATATGATTATTTATAAGTATAAAAAATGTTTTAAATTTCTTATAAAATTATGTATTTGTAACAATATGTTACATGCATTAAATAATCTATATTTTAATCATATCATTTTCCCTTAAATTCTTCGGTCCCTTAAATATTAAATCATTACAATTATTTTAAAAGATTTATTTTAAATTTAAATAGTTTGACAAAGAAATAAATTAATTTAATAAATTAAAATAATAAATTACAGAATAGAAGTTTTACAAAGTAATTTTAAACTACACAAAAACGTAATGATTTAATAATTGTAATAAATTATAAAAAATATTTAATAATATCCTACTGTAATACATTATTATGTAATGGTAAGTACTGTTTTACCTTGTCTATTGTACAAAAATTACAACTTCAAGTGACTACATTCATTAGGAGAAAATATAGTTTAAAAGAGCTCGTTTGAATTCTATGATTTGTAATATAATGGTATGTATCGTGAAAGACACGTCGTTTAAAAGAGAAAGCGTATTCGCTTATATTTTGACCTAAAAAAAAAACAACTATCCATAAATAAATATAGAAGAAATGTAAAAGTACCAGATAAGTTGACTACTTAAAAAGGAAAAAATACGGCTAATTAACACAGCAAGAACATTTCAACGACTTCAACGAGCTCTTAAAGTATCTCTGAATTTATGTTTCTACCAATTTTCTTTAAGGACTTTTACATTTGTATATACATATATGTATATATATATATACATATATATATATATATATATATATATATATATATATATTTGTGCTATTATAAATTTATTAGAATATTCTTTAAAATACATCATTGAATACATTGAATATGTATATATACCATTACAAATTCATCAGAAATATTCTTTAAAATACAGCATTGAATATATTGAATATTCCCCTTCCTTTTACCTCATATAAAAAAAAACTCCATTTAAATATTGTAATAAAAAATAAAAAAAATCAATAATGAAGGACTAAAATATTCAAAGTAATGATATTTTTTTTTTTTGTAATTAATTGTACAGATAACTTGTTTAAATCTTTGATATATTAATTTCATCTGCACACTAATATGATTAATATTTTACTCATAATATAAATAAATAATTATACAATAAATTAAAGCCATACTATATATTAATAATGTAAATAGTATTTGTAATTAGAATGAGAAACAAGCCAGTTGATGATTACACATTCATTCGAAATTATTCATATTTTGATTTGAACATATTCAAATTAATTTCACTCACATTGTTTATTACTTTAGATATCGCAATATCATTATCATATTATAGAAATTTAATTAGTTTTCTTATATTTTAAACGTATATTTGGAATTATTATTTTAAATTTTCTGACCGTTTACTTTCAATCTTAAATATTAATTTTCTAATTTATTTTAATTATAAACTTTCTAACGCATCGTATTTGTATATAAATAAATCTTAATTTAATATAGTATTAGCACTTTTGATTTACAATTTATTTAAAATGTGTACGAATACTTATTATCTCGTTTTTTTTTTTTTTATTTTTTTTTTTTTAGCAATAAAAATATTTTAAAATTCTCTTAGACTGAATCTTAGAGAAACGAAAGAAATATAATCGAACTAAGCTGACAAAAAATCGAATATTCATATTAATTGTAATATCATAATAAAAAGAAATCTTATTTTTTAATATATGACGTACTGAAGTTTATATTGTTCTTCATTCATATAACAAAGAAACATATAATTGAGAATAAGATATTATCTTTCGTGTTGCTTCAATATTTTCGAATTTAGCTTAGTAGGAATTAATATGACGAATAAGCATCGCTTCTTGATTAATTAATTTTCTGATTTTACGTATCAATCACTAAGAATTTTAATGAAATAATTAATGAATACGAAAATATCGATCAAGCAGTAGAGATGTCAGAGTAACTTTAAAATAGCAAACAACTGAGATGTTTTACGATATAACTAAAACGAACGAGAAATAAATAGTTCTAAGGCAATAATGTTGTAATAATAGGAATCTAATAATATTTTTTTAAAGCATATAGATTATTCGTTAAAAGCAAAGTAATGGAAAATACGATTTACATAATGCAGTGCATAAAGGTGTTATTTTGATATTTGCTGAGAAAATAATTGAATAAGCCAATTGTATAAAAATAATTTACTGTACAAATATAAGTATCTAAAAAAAAATTGTAAAAACAAAAATTTAATGAATTTTTTTACAAAATTAAAGAAATTAAATAACCACAGCAATAAATGATATAATCGAAAAGATATAAATACATATGTCCGTAATAAATGAAAAGACGAAATATTTATAATTTCAATTATTTTTCATACATGTAAAACCTCGCTCGTCATACAAACTGATGTTTTAATTTTATTTTTAATAACTTAATTGATCGCTATCTACGCGTAGTTAACTTTATAAATATTTTACAAAATCTTTTTTACAAAAGACTTATTTATTCGATTTTGCACGAGATAATAATAATCTCGATTAAATTAGTAAAAAAATTTTACAATATAATGTTTTATATAATCAATTATTTATCCTATTAGCAGCTTATCTGATTAATAAATCCTTAATATGTAGTTGAAATTTTATTTTGAAAATAAAAAATTATTAATTTGTATCCTAATATTTCCAATCGCAATAAAACTTATGGGTTAATACTATTTTTAGTAAAATTGTTACTTAGTTTTTTTTTAAAATCACTAAATTACATATTTTTACAAGTAATTAAACGCAAGAAAAAGTTTCATGAAAAGATTCAAATAATATAACATTTATACTCTCAAAATAAATTTAAATAATACAATTTGTTTTAAATAAAAATTATAATAAATTTACATCATTTAACAAAAAAAAAAAAAAAAAAAACAATGTACACTCAATTATTTCTAAAATACGAAATTACAGTTTATAAACATTAATTAGTAAACGAAAGGTTAAATATATCAAACTTATGCAATAAATTTATTTACTTCATTTTCAAAAAATGAAATTGGTTTAATCAGTAGCAATGCATATGTGTGTGTGCGCGCGCGCGCGTGTGTGTGTGTGTGTGTGTATTCCAAGGGAATTATTTAGAAAAATTGTTTATTTAAGGATAATTTGAATAAACATTTCCTTCGTTTTAAGAAAATTACTAGATATTTTTAACGTAATAAGTTTCAATTGTACGAACTTTTCTTTCCAATATTAATTCAATCGAGACGACACAACAGTAAAGATTTTTAGTAGAATTGTATTTAAAATATTAATGATTAGAATACGTGCTTCCCAATATTAGCAATTGTCTTGCTGTAACTATTTTACGAAGCGATAAATTTCAAAATAAATGTTAAATACTAAGGTATGAGCTCGTAAAACAGTAAACATTTTCATTGCTTCAAATGATATTCAAATATATTATGAAACAATAATTTTATTGTAATAATTATAATATATTATACGAAATTTATTCAATTTATTATCATTATTATCATAATCATATTATAAATATATTGAAAACAGTTTAATTTTTTTTTTTTTTTTTTATTGACAGTTTACAATCATTTTTTATTATGTACTTATACAAGTTTGCATATAAAAATATATTTTACTATTCCATAAAAATAAAGAATATAGGATAGATTTAGGTCAAACTTTTGACAATCTATGTCCTATTTGTATCTATTAAAGTATTTTTATAACTTGCTACCATCATTATGCGGATTTGAAACTTATAGTTTAAGAATTATTGGAGATCAACATGTTACCACATCTAACTTTTGAATAAATTTTTTTAAACAAAATTGAATTTCAACTTTTTTTAAATGCCGCTAAATAAATCATCTTTTTAATATATATTATATTTCTAATTATATGAAAAGATTGTAAATAAAATCCTCATCCTTATTAATCGCAATTTTTAATCTATCATCATTTTAATATATTGTGTTCAATTATAAATTTGGAAAAAATTTTTGATATAAACGTTAATAAGTAACGAATTTCAGCAGATATCTGCTTCGCGGTATAAGCTCATATATATCAAAATTTATTACGTATTCCTTGGTATAACGTAATTCCATTAAAACTATTGTAAAAGAAAATGATGTTATAGTTATAACACAAATAAAGCTTTACAGTTTGACGATACAATAATAAGTGAATTCTAGATTGTAATGTAGTAAAGTGCGACCGACGTATTAAACTCGTGTTTAGTGAAGCTTCGCGCATACATTGCTTTTCCTCGAAAATCTTACTGTATTGGTAAAAGAGAGATCGGGCAAAAGGAAATTGGGAACACGAAAATCAGGAGAATACGAGGATGGGGGACAGAAGAAGAAACGCCGTATGAAATAGAAGATAGGGTAGAATACTTTGAACCCTATCTTTCGTCAAACTACTCTCCCCTTAGACAAACTCCGTCTTCTGGATTTGACAGCAAGAGGCGCTTGATACCGACTTTTCTTATGGTTTCCTTCTGGACCGATTTCTGCCAGAGGCTAAAGGGACTGAACCGTCTCGTTATTTTTCCTCAATCCACCCTTCTCAAGTTGAGGTATGACATTTGTTGGTCCGTCGAAGAGCGGAACAGTCGTCGAGTTCCTTGAAATGTCGATAAAATTCCCTTCAAAAGGTCACTTTAACTACAGAAAGTTATAGAATTTTTTAAGTAAAATATCGTGTCAGATTAATTATTTCGACACAATTGCTTAAGTAGCGGTATTTTTATTCCATAATATTTTGAAATCTCTAATAAATTTGTTATACTGAAATACTTATTCACGTATATAGCTTGCAATATAAATTAAATTCAAGTGTTGCGAATATCAAATGATAAATTAAATCGAATTTTTCTCGTTTATTGTTAGAAAATCTTAGAAAATCAAACATCTTCACAAAGATTTTTTCAACAATATAAAGAAAATAAATGTCCAAAAATTTGTCACGCGTAATATGTTTTCATAATACTATGCTACTGAATTTATTGATCTTTGAAAAAAAAAAAAATATATATATATATATATATATATAAAAGATAAAAAATCAATAAACTGACAAATACGTACTTGAAATTTTCTACAAATTACTGAAAATTATATATCGTAAATGAAAAGTAAAAATGGATATAGAACACAGTAAATAAAACGTGATTTTAAATTTATGAAAAAGTTTCGTACCTCCACAATTACAAAATACAAAATAACATTGAATAATTTACTATCGAGTGTTTACTGAAACACTACATTTCCTAATACCACATTTTTCTTCCAGTCATTGATCTGATCTGTTGTAATGTTTTTTAAATTTTTTAATTTTTCTAGTAGGCCGAGTTTGGATGAAGTCCTAATGGCCAAAGCATAAGCTATACATCTCCGCTCTCCCCCTTATTTCATTCTAAATTCTAAATATTCATTTAAACTTTCGTTATTTTTTTTTAATATATCTGGTTTACGTGATCATCGCAACTTTATATTATTTTGTATAAATATCATTCTATTTATATTACATATTTCTATATTATATAATATTTATATATTCTATTTATACAATAAACTCAATATTATCAAAAGTTTATATTGCTTAATGACTTAAATTAATGATCATTGGCTCTCACTGCTCTCTTCTTTAGTCAAAAAACTCGGAATGGAATTCCAACTTATACATTCGCGTACCATTGCATGCAAAATCTGAGAAATGATAAAAGTACCTTTCAACCAAAGTCTAAAATAGCCTTAAATAAATCTTAAATCTTTCCGAATCGGGAACTGAACGATTGCGAGTTCATGCGTAAATCTTAACTTGGGACAGTTTTAACGTCGCTTTATACTTAAATTTTATTGACTTTCATAATGCAAAATTCTTTCAAATAAATAAATTTAATTAGATTGTTCTGAAGTAAGTTTAAATATATTAGCTATTTTTGTAGATAATTAATGCAAATCTTCAATATTTTATGAAATTTTTACGAATATTTTCTGACTATTGAAACTCAGTATAAGAAATAGAAATATTTAAAAATTCAAACGATATTGCCGCATTCTTATTTATTATTACAACTTTCTTTATTTTTATTCGGAAATATTATTAATACGCAATACGATTATTGGACAATAATATTAAATAATTCGCAAATATCTGATTCAACAATTGAATTTACTGCCTTAAAATTAATTCAATAATTTTATCATTAATTAATTTTTTTTTATATAATAGTATGTGATATAAACAAACCCACTAACGATAAATAAAATTAAAAGCCCATAACCAAAAATAATTTTTCTCTAGAGAAATAAAGATGAAAAGCTCCAAGAAAGTTACTCCCATGAGACACAAAGTACTAAAAAAATAAAGCAAGAGAAAAATAAAGACAAAATTAACTTGGCAGATATTAAAAATTAATGAAATCGACAAAACCATTCCGTGTAAAATAATCCATGTTTATATAAAACTTTACGAGGCATTTCAAATGTTTAAACGTTATATGTATAAGTTACAATTTATTATTAAAATGAATTATTATAATAAACATTTAATTAAAGTAACTAATAATTCTTCAATAATATTCGCATTTAATTTGACGAAATTTAGATAAAATATATCATATAATAATATTTATTAATGACGCTCGTCGTAATTTGGCAATTTATCATTGATATTGTTATAAAATGTTTATCTATATAAATATTAATTTCACCCGACAAATCTTATTAATTTCTCATATAACTCTAAACTATTATATTCTCGAAAAAAAAGTAGATAATTAATTTGAAAAATAAAAAAATTAATGCATAATATATAGCTTGTCATGTTTCTCAAATTTTAATGAAATTCTTCATTCAATATGTAGGACATGATATTGTGAATTATGTTGGTTCCGTAACTCTCAAAAAATTTATAGATTTAATATTGAGTTATTTTTTAGTATTCAATAAATCAAAATTCTTTATACAATTGTAGATAACAATACGCGTATATCTTTCTTTCCCCTATCAAACCAATGCTCCGTGCATTAATATTAATTTCTTCGCCCAGTCATTGAAACTTGCAATATATTTCTATATTTAACTAACCAAATATTTTTCCAAATTATTTTTAATAAAGATTAGTTTTATTTTATAAAATATTTAGATTTAGATCGTTGATTAAATCGTAGACCTCTGATATTTGCAAGTGATGCGTGAATCCAGGCTGTTACAAAGCCATGTGTGCCTTAACCAATAATCTTACTCACTTGTAGAAAGTCCGATATGTAGGGCAGTTCACTTGATTCAGTTGACCCATTAAATACGTGACAGTGCCTCTGACGCTTCTATTATATGCATATTCATGAATCGTTGAAGTATAAATCAAATAAATATCCTTTTTAATATCAAAGTTATTCGCTAAAGTTTTATGGCGATTTATCGTATTAGCGAAACAACTGTTTAATTAATAATACGATATTGCCTCTCAAAATGTTAATCTGTAGTGAAAATTGCGCTGAATGAGATTAATTATGAATATAAAGAGTGGACGAGATGCATGTAAATTTAATCATCAAAATACACAATTAGTTTGAGAAATTTTATTCGTAATGTATTAATCTGAGGCTGAATGTGATAGCTGAGATGTGTCTTTTTCAATAAAAAAAAAAGCTTTAGAAAAACAAAGTTCAAGGTATAATTTTAGATACCAAGTGTTTTTGGAAGATCAAAAATGTTATATCTCCCTTTACATCCCTTTACATATACTTCAAAAAAAAAAAAAAAAAAAAAAAAAAAAAATGAAAAAAATAGAGCACACCGCAGTACAAAAGTAATAAAAAATTGCAAAGTAGTACAATTTTATAATAACGCTTATGCCATCGGGACAATATTGAAATGATAAAAAGTATGAAAAAATTTGGTAAAATATTTATCTTTTTATTTACTTGATCACGCATATTTAATACCTTCAATAAAATATTAAAAATTTCTGATAAATTTCTATTACATGAGGTATATAAATATTTTTGATAAAAGTGTCGCAGTAGCGTAGAATGAAAATATCGTTACTTAATCTAAAATTTAATAATACAAAATACGATTAAAATTTATACATAGATTTATAATAATCTATTAAATTTATAAAGAAAATATATCAATACACTTTGATTAAGTATTATAATGATTCTTCATGACTTCCATAAAGCAACTATATTATTTACGTGTTAATATTGTTAAGATATTGTTGCTTATAAATTAATGACTCGGATACTTAGTCTACAACTTTCACGCACATTTCAATGGAAGATTGTCATTGCAAATGTACCGGAAACTCATTGGTCTCGTAGATGACCTATAAGTATCAAAGTCATTACTATTATGTTACCATACTATTGGTACATATCTAAATATAATGTTTGCCGATATTTGTACGACTCATATGAAATATGGCACTCGTGGCTACATGGATATGTGAATTTGAATTATCTGATGTAAATCAACTTTTTTTTTCTCATTATTTTCTCGATTAATCTACATTGAAGAGTCACATTCAAAGTGTTGTAACTATGTTCATCAATAATTAAACAGAATTTACAATTCTCATTATGATATTCAATTGAGCATGAATTTAACCATACATCATATATAAACGATCTTATACAAATTATCATCCAATTCTTAACAAAAATGCTTTAAGTTTCTGTTTAATAGCTAATTAACAAATGGATTGCATATGTATTGCATAGGTAAATCATTGAAAATTAAATTTCTTTTATAAATACATTGTCCAACGATGAACATGACTTAAAGCGTACTCTACAATAATTATTTATATAATAAATACATTGAAAATAACAATGTAGTTTCATACGTTACAATAGCTTTTTAATAAAACAATGTGCTGTACTTTTTTTGGCGTACATCGAAGAATAAAGAAACTACTATTGAACAGAGAAGGATTAGCGCTATTAGCAATAATAAATTTCCACTGCTACAAACCCATTAGTCAATTACCTATATTTGAAATAAAAGTAAAAGTCTAATATAATTATTTAATCTGGAATATTAGCACTCTACTCTCACGTACCTCGCAGAACGAATAGAATGAAACAACAATTAAAAGGAAAATTCAAATAACCAAATAACTTTAATGAAAATTGCATAGCTCCTTTCAATATTTTACTCCTTGCAATAAAGATTTTCAGTATAAAAATAGTTAAAATACAATTTTATCGTACCGCAATACACGTTCATATAATAATTATGAATTTATTAGGAATAAATATATTATCCAGTCTATATAAAATGAACAAATTTATTTAAAATTTATTTATCGATCATTAATTTTCACTCTAATATCAAACATAAAATAATTAGATTAATGCCCACTTATGCCTTGGACCTATTTAAAGTGCAAAATAACTGCCGATATATTAATTTTAATGCCTTATAAAAGAAAGATGATTGATAAAATCTACGAAAATTATGATTTCTTAAGAATAACAATGTCCTTTCTTAATATAAATCAAATGAAATTTGATTGTTGATTGTCAATATACTGCTGCCGAGTAAATTTTATTCGAAAATATTTTTTTAACACGACAAAAGCTGATATCTTAACATTTTATAACACTTATAACGTAGAAAAAGAATGTTAAATATTATAACGGCAATAGTAACTGGGAATATTCACCAAGTACACTCGTTCAAAGTGCGGTACACGCGTAAACAAGCCAATGTATGAGCGAATGCAAGCCAGTAGTAAGGGTATATGTTAGTAGCAACACTCGGCGCTCCTGTAATATTCAGCTCCTGTCCGTAAATATCGTCGCATGCAAACGTCTACTCCCGACAACTCTCTCACATACACCAAATGAACATTACGCGTTTGCGTCGATTTCCACACTCTCAAGGGTGTGCAGAAGTGCCTTATTTATGGCGCCCGTGTGTCAAAGTAACACGGACAGTAACAAACTCAAATCCCGACAAACCTCGGTACAAGTCTAGCCATTACAGTAACAGTAAGTAAGGTAGGTCGTATGAGTTTGGGTAAATTGACACAGTCACGGTTACTTAGTTAGATCAATAAATAATTCGGTTATTTTATTTATTTATTTTATTTTATTTTATTTTATTTTTTATTTATATTTGCAGTTATATAAATTTCTAGCTACATGAAATGTTGCGATGGAAAGTATGTGAATGAGGAAAAAAAAATTTTATCGACATTAATAATGCTATTATCAATTATCAAAATAATTATGATATAGGAATTTTGTATTCTCATATTCACATACCTTAGTGAATTCTCGTACGATGAATAATACAAAATATTATTATATTATTAATAAAGATTCTATTATTAATATTTTTAATGGCCTGTTAAAATATGTATGACATTTATAATATCATTAGGAATAGACGTTTTAGAATATTTTACATTGTTTAATATAATCAGGTAACATTTCACGATTGTAAGTTGCTTCAGTGTTTATAGATATATTTTTAATACTGCGGAATATTATTAATTAATATTAATAATAATAATAATAGTAATAATAATAATAATAATATTATTAATATTAATATTATTAATAATAATAATAATAATAATAATAATAATAATAATAATAATAATAATAGAAATAAATTTAATTTATATGTAAATTAAATAGACATGATATGTATTGAAATGTTTTGTTTCCTATTTATAATGTGCAATCATTGCTAAAATTAGAGTGTTATCATAAAATATTTTGATAATACTTGTGGATATAATTTGTAACTACACCTTATTTACGATTATTATAAAGCATTCGTTTCCTTCGTAAAACTCCTGTGCAATAAAATAATTAAGTATTGATTTTGCGAACTCTTAAGTCAATTAATTACGTTAAAAGTAAACTCTTAAAGCTCAAGTTAAAAAATAAAATACTTTAAAAACATAATTTAAAAACATTTTATGCAAATGATAACAGTTAATGTATGAAGTAATAAATTTTAAGTAATTTAAAGTCTAGCACTAACGGGTCTTTGGTCGACAGTAATTAAATAGTCTGCTCCAAAGGACAATTAAAAGTATTTATTAATATTCAGGCCAACTCTAAAAGTTACTATATTTTAATACATTGAAGAAACATATGTAATAATAAATTATTATTATTTCAAATCATAATAATAATAATAATAATAATAATAATAATAATAATAATAACAATAACAATAACAATAATAACAATATTTATTATTTTATAATATATATATATATATATATATATATACATATATATATATATATATATATATATATATATATTTATTTATATGACTATATTTGGACACGATTTTTCTTTCATTTTCTAATAGATTAACTCATCTAGAAAACGAAACAAATATCAAACGAAAAAAAGACACAAAAATAGAGGATTTTAATAAACCGAGCCGGTAATGTTTCATTCTGCCTATCGTCTCACCGCTCCACAAGCAAACTCAATATTATATACATATACCGTACATTTAAAAACATGAAAATCAAACTTCCAAGAGATGCGCAGAGAAATGATGAAAATGTATCAAAAGCATATCGAGTACACGAATATAAATGCAATATCACGTTGTGCGCAGACACGATAATACATTCGGGCGCTTCTGCAACATCGATCGTATTATCTTGTGAATGTCAGGTGGCTTTGGTCGGCGCCTTCTGGGTATTTTAACTTTTGTATAATTCAAAGATAAGTCTCGAGCTTTTGTCTAATCTTTTGTACAAATTACATGCTTATTGGCAGACATTAACAGCACAACAACAGCGCATAAACATAACAAAATTAATATTGTTTCCAACTCTAAATATTATTTTAATTTTTGTCTTCTTTTTGTATTCACTGACAAAGTAAATTACGCGCAAACACGTAATGCAACGCTGTTTAGTAAATGTCTATGTAAATCATTATTATAATCAATCGTAACAAAGATAAAAATGAGATGCTAATATACGTAGGTTTAAATAACTAACAATATGTTGCAAATATATCTTGAAATTAACCTACTTTCCGCTACGTGAAAAATATACTTACTCTTAATAATTTAAACTTATCAAATTGCAAAAATACATTGCAATAAATTGTAATTGGACAGATTTTTTTATCGGATATATCGATATTTTTAATTTGTGCTAAATAAAGATAATTTGTATTTTATTGAAATTATTACGTGATATGCTCGTACATAAAAATTATTTTGAATAAAAATTGAGAAAACCAAGTAGTTTTATAAAAAGTATTTATAAACTTGAAGTAAGTAAATAACAAACGTTATATTATCGGGATATTAGTCAAACATTATAAAATGATTTATCCTTGAATATTAATAGCAAATTTTAATAAAATTAATTCCATAGAATAGGAATACAAAAATTCCTCCATCATTTCGATTCGTTAATATTTATTTTCGTTACTTCGTCACAAAATTATTAACATATTTAATAATATTTTCGTTCTTTCGTCAAATTTAATAAGTAACTATTGTAATATAAATAAGGGAAATACATAATAAATTAGTATGAAATGAAACTTCGATTTACCTTGAATTATATGCATTATATAGATTCCTTTGCCATCTATCGAACCAAGACAAATAGAAATTCGTCTTATTTATTTACAGTATATCAATCAAAAGTTATATCTAATAAGTAAAGAAATAATAATAATGACGACGATAAAATATTTGCTCACATAAATGCATATCATTAAATAACAAGGATACACATTCAAATCAAATGTTTTTAAGGAACTCTCATTTTAAACAGTACTTTAGTGATAATATAAAATAGAGTGAGAGCAAAGGATATTGAGTTCATTGGAAAAAGTAGCTCATGAATTCTTGTAATACTTACTGATAACATTATATTAGGAAATTTAGTGCCTCTGTTAGAATGAATGATAAAGGGTTTGACTTTCAATGCTCGATGACTAGATTTGAATACCCTAGTCTCTTTAAAACGCTATTAGTAATAGTTGCCGTTGGCCGTCAGTAACAAAATTGATTACGATATTATTAGAAAGTAGATAATACGGAGGATAAATTTAAAAATATAATAAATAAAATAAACGTTTAGTAATCTTCGATGTAAGATTAACATTTCATGCACAATAAATTGACTAATAATATAAATAAAATTAATTTCAATTATTTCATTTACCTGGCTATTTAACATTAAAACAATATATTATTAGATAATCAACAACTATTTATTATAAGGAAATTGGTATTTTATCGAAAAATTCCTATTAATAGATTAATATATTTGCATACAGTAATTTTAATTGATATGTTGTCATTGAGAAGAAAAATTTCTTTTTCGTTATTATATGAAAAAATTAAACCATAATATTTCATACGATAAAAATACGATACTACGGAAATAGATAAAAATTCAGCACTTAATTGAATTATTTACTTAATTTATCATTAATTATCGCCATTTTCAATTTAACTCTTAGCACATTTCGTTTATATATACATTAAATTAAATAATATAATTAAATTAAACAATTAAAATCGAACTCTAATATATAAAACACGAAGACATTCGTAAATAATTGTATGAAAAGAAGTGTTATTATATTAATTGAGTTTGTGCTCGATTATCAATAAAACTATATGAATGTAATGAGAGAAAAAATGCCAAACGGAATAGAAGAAATAAGAGAATATAATTAAAGCAAACGCAAATCAATTACAAAATAAAAGAAAAGAAAAATTGCATAATGACAGTCGCATTATCACAATTAAATTAATTGAATGCAATCTGTTGAGAATGTAAATCAATCCTGTATCGTAATAAGAATATTTAGCACAAAAGACTTTATGCTATAAAGGCCAATGGAATCCGGCGATATATTAAATTAAGCGCCAGATCGTATTGACAGGGTGTAAAATTCAATTAATGCATACTTTTTAATCAGCCTCCCGTTGCGAAAATAAAAGCGTAATAATAACGAGGGATTGTCAATTTACAGGCAGTTGATCAATGCGCGTTCGCCATTGTCGCACGTAGAGTTTGCTCCTTAATTAAACGGGTGGGCTCGGCCCCTGTAATCTGGCCTATTGTTTTTGCCGAAAGTGCGAGGACTGCATCGCTCGCAATTTGCACGACGCTTCAGGATGTGACTCGTGTAATACTGCCAATAGCCCACTTTTATACGAGGACGTTAAACTCGTCTTGTTATCTTCTTTTTTTTTCTTTATTCTTTTTCTTCCTCGTCCTTTTAATCGTCGAGAGCGCTTGATGACAATTTAAGCAATTGCAAGAGCACAGTGAGCAATCGCCCTAGATTTAATGAGAATCGACGATTCGTTCAGAAAACATAAATCGATTCTCGCTTGTAAGTAAGGATAATTTAATCATATATACAATTGACACATTTCCCTCATAATGAATAAAGTATCTTAAGCGAGTGTAAAATATCTTTTTTGAAAATTTATTCATCTAACGAGGATAGAGATTACAATTATTCTTGCGATCATTGAACATTTGTGAAAAACCTCGGGGGACAAGAAAATATCAAGCGTTACGCATAGAACGCATAAGTAAATTCATCGCTTACTAACGTATTATTTCAATCGCATACTGAACTTGAGAATATTGGAAGAAAAAAAAAAGAACAAAACTCCGAGATAATAATTCAAGTCGCTTATGTATTATCGGCCCATTGCGCACTAGGAGAGCGGAATGCGTTAAATAGTCGCTACTCGCGTCGATATTCCTCGACTCGTTTCTCGCGTACGACCGATCTATCCCTTTGATACGGATATCCAAGATGTTCGTCTCTGCCACTTCGTCCTGTAAGTCTTTCTTTTATCATCGTTGCCCATTGGGGATTTGCCGAAAGCCCCACTCCGATATTCTTCTTGCGACTGGCGCTGAAACAGCTATCGCGTAGTAATCGATTCACATTTCATTTTAGGCTGTTATCATCCTTTCTCGTCATCCGCTGATGCTTCGTTTTTCTTTGTTTTTTTTTTTTTCTTTTTTTTTTTCACAATCGTACATATTTATAGCACGATGCGTTACTTCAGCTCGTCTGCATATGAAAGTGGATCATTGTCATAAATAATAAATAATAAATTGTTAAAATTAAATTTACATAAGAGTTAAATCAGCAAATTTATTTAAATATATCACGATCGTATCGTACGTCAACCGTAATTTAACAAACTTCGTAAGAAGAGTAAAATTAAAATTTATTCAATACCTTCGTCAATTACGTGTCTGTATTTTTTTTAATTTCATTAATGAAAATGATGACAAAAATTAATAACTAACAGCATAGTGCTAATGTAATACTAAAATCGATCTCTTAAACTAAAGAATATGTGTTGAACACGTTAACAAAGTATCTAATTTTCATCAATGCTTATTCCACTTTAAAACACATAATTGCTTAACTTAATATATCATCTACCAACTAATACATTCCATTGATAGCTTACGCGCGCGTTCAATAGGCTCTGTACTTTTCAACATTGTTTTCTACTTTCCCGTATTGGCGGTACAAATATAATCAACGGTGAATTTAACAATTAGCAGCTTTCCATATTTTTACTTTAATGGCAATCATTGTGCAAATCAAAGATACAAAATTGACAGTACGTGAAAAAATAATAATAAGATTATTTTAACGTAAACAATAACCCGAAAATGTCCGTCATTGTCAATCACTTTATTAACATTTTTGCTAAAAGTATATTAAATACAATTATATAATAAATTCAAAAAGAAACTAATATTGATAGTTGGTACAAGTAAGGTTAATTATTTCTTACACTATATATATACATATGTATTTGAAATGAAATAATTTAATATAAGATTAACTTTAATGTGAAAAAAACTTACGTGAAATTGATTTGAACTTATAGAAATTCAATAATTTTATATCTCATACTTGTTAAAATACAATAAACTTGAGTCGAGTTAACTCATTTTTAATATACTCGTATACTTTTTATTTAAGATTTTCTAATATTATACATAATATAAAATGTGAATTTTAACTTTTATGAATTTTTTAATTTTCAACGGAATATTATATTTATCAATAAATTAAATACACTAGATCGAAGGAGAAAATGGATGTAGGAATATTTTAATGTATATAACAGCTTTGTAAGTAACTATTAGATTACATTAAATTACATATGCGCATAACGTGTGCAAGATTTAATAAATTCGTACACACGAAATTTACCGACGAAATTTTAAAGATATCTACATTCTAATAAATCATTAAATTTAACCAAAGTATAGTATTCGGATACATAAATATAACGACAATGAATACAAATCGCCCAAGAATTTCCACTAAATTGTCACTTTCTTGGTAAAGATAATAGCGCATTGATATAGCACATATTTAATTCCTTGTTTATTCATTTTTTTTTTTTTTTTTATCTCAATAAATATTCTTTTTACACATTCGGTGTTATTTATAAAATATTGTAAAATATATATTTATTAATATATTTTAATAAAATGTTATAAATAAGGCGACCGATGTAGAATAATCCTATTTGTGGATTCGCGTATGTGATTCGGCCTGAGCATTTATCAATTATGAATAGGGCGAAAAAAAATTTTTCTACAGATTTATAATAAAAAGGTCGACCTAATGATAAGCGGCTTTATTCGGACGCTAATCGTAATCAGAAACTTCCGCTTGTGCGACGGATGCTCAGCAAAATAAGCCTACCGACGCTCGCGCACTTATTTAATCGAATTATCCTCGCGTTACAATCACCAAGTGAAATTGACGTTCCAGTTTACGTCGCTTGTGTGCGAATTATGTACTTAAATAGAAAAAATCGGTTGTCCTTGTTAATCAATACAAAGTGACAAATTATAATATTCCCTTAAAAACATTAAACGGGAATTCCGGTAAGAATAAATGTTGAATAAATAGATATGAGACAAGCATAACTGAGTAATTAAAAGTGACATGTTTATTCCATAACTATAATTGGAAATTTTTCTTTTTTGTTTGAAGAAAATGGATGGTAACAAGGATGGAGTAGTGACGCTGTCAGAGTTTCTTGAGGCCTGCAACTCTGACCCAGAAATAACGACGAACATCGCCGCCCTGGACACGGCCTTCTGACACGCGGCACGCCCCCTTTACTCAGCCTGGACCTGAGGACTGAAGCCAATGCTTCGAGCAGCCTCTAAATTTCGAGAAACGACGAGCGCAAATGCACTCACGCATACACTTACATACGTACATACACGAAGGCGCGCAAGCGCCATAGGCAACGGAGAAATGACTTGAAGCAGATAAATAAGTCATCGCTATTCGAGTGCAAAATTAAATAATCGAAAGTGGCTAGAGACATCGATGAGGTCGCTACAATTATCCTACAAATTACAAAGGAGAAGTTTATTGAAATAAATGTTAAATGCGTTTGTTTTATTGGATTTTTCTTTTTTCGATTTCATAATTAAGCTCGCGATGACTGCAGTTACAGACTCACAAAAAAAGTATTTCTGCATTGTCTGTATGGTGGGAAAATGTTAGATGATTGAGTTAGTCGATGTGTCAAAAGTATCAAAAGTACCGTAATGGATTTTGCGAGGCACGCAATAAGGAGACAATCGATTCCAAATGACATCTTGTAGGAGCGATTATTGCCGATATTATTGATTGAGAAAAAAATATTAACGAAGAGAAAAACAATATGAAAAGATGCGATCGATCGATGTACCGATGACGTAATAATTAGTAGCCCCCGTAAAAAGTACAGAATGAACGTCTGAAATGAAGAAACGATATTTATAAATTAAGTCGCATAAAAGTGACTGTATTTTTTCAAATTCGAGATGACACTATTTATACAAAAAAATAAAAGGAAGAACGTTAGAATGATAGGGATCTTTTTAATTTTTTTTGTTTCTGTTTTTTGTTTTATTATTTTCTATTTCGAGCACAATATAAATAACATGCAAGTTCTAAACTGAAGAAAATTCTAAAAAAAAAAAAAAAAAATTTAAAATAAAAAAAATTAAAAAAAAAAAAAAAAAAAAAAAAATGAGAGAGAGAAAAGAAAGGAGAACTAGATCTATCGATAAAAAGAATGAACGGTGCCAAATAATCCACGTGTTGACCTTATAGCTTCTTTTGTTATCCTATTAAATAAAATAAAGTGATTAAAGTGGAAATGCATGAAAAAATATATAAAAGTGACATAAGAAGCGAGTTTATTACTCACAATATAGTTGTTATACATGAAATTATAGTTTAATATACCAAGTGCAAAATACTAGTACAGTGACTTGAAAATTTTTTTTTTATTTCTTTCTATATTAATAAATTGATCAATGGCCTTTATTGATTTTATACATTAAGATATAAAATAAAAATGATTTTCTTCAGTTTTACTGATGATATACGCATCGTCACGTAAAAGCAAAATCACCGTTCATAAAACACCTGATTTTTTACAAATACTCCCTATATTTTTCGAATCAAATTCGTATAATTTATTTATTTAATAATATTTCTTCAAGTAATTATTTTTATTTATAATCAAACCAACGAATTATTAATAATAACAATAAACGAATATCATTAAATATTTTATTGTTTTTAAAGATATGTCAATGAGATCTTTTTTATTGCTTTATATACTATCAATAAAATAAAATTTAACTTTTAAAACTGTGAAAAAATCTTAATTGAATTTGAACAAATATTTACACGCTAATTAGAAATATTACTTTTCTTCTAGTGAAATTTTATTACGGATTTTGATCGAAAAATTTAGTTACATATTTATATGCGGATCGTTCGATTTTTATCAATCAAAAATTGATAAGTATATTTTGCTCCAATGTGTTATATTGATACGATTTTTTTATAAGAAAATAATCAGAAGAAAAGAATTTCGCCGATGTAATAAACTATATTTAAAAAAAAAAAAAAACAAAAAAAAAAAATAGGAAATAGACTCTTGGGCAGATGAATATATGAAAAAAAAATTAAGTTTTTGTGTAATAAAATTAGCATCAAAACAATTAAAAAAATTAAACATTAAAACAGGGAGATCAGATATAATGAATGCGCGCATTATATAATAAATAAAATTGTTAATAATTACCTGAATTTACAATAGTAAGCGAAAATTTCTATTTGAAAATAAAATCAATTTTTTTTATAAATTTTTTCGTGTTCCTTCAATAAAATTATTAATGGCAAGCCTACGAAAATCGTTCGTTGTTCTAAAATTAAAGAAACCTAACGCATATAAATAAATATATATATATATATATATATATATATCCACATAAATAAAATAAAAACTTTTATTTTTATGACAAAATAGATTTTAAAAATATAAAACCGCCTGATAGAACATTATGGTAAGATAATTATGCTGTTAAAAATAAGAAATCAATGAAAACAAAATTGTTTTCTTAGACGATTAAAGTTCTATAAAATACTAAATCTATTGCTATCCTATTTCTGTAATTGAGATTTTGTAATTTCTGTTTTACACAAAAGCTTTTAGAGAGTTCTCTATAAGATATCTCTAAGTATACAATTATTTTCTCAAAAAGAAAACTTATTAAAAATAGTATTCTCCAAAAATTAAATATTAATATTAATAAATATAAATTATTTTCAAACTACAGGAAATCAAAAATTAAATACTATTTATATTCTTATTAATATTTACATATTTTCAGTTAAAATTCTTTCAATGTTTTTTTTTTTTTTATTTTCACATATATTCATATTGGAATAGAGCCAATTTAATATATTCATATATATAATATGAATTTAGTTGAAAATTGAAATACAAATTAATAGAATGATCTTTCATTTCAAATTAAATTTTTAATGAATTTAAGTAATAACCTTTTATCTCAATTTGATTTTTTAACTCAGTTTGATAAAAAAACTTCATGAAATTTAGTTTTATTCATTCTTACTATCAATATCATATATGAACTTTGTAGAAATCTCATTACTTTCCTGAAAATGAAAAAATTACAATATATAGACGATTTCGGATTTACATTAGGAAAATTTACACGAATGACCTTCAATTAAAGTTAAATAAACTATTTCTAATCTATTGAGAAAAAAAATACTTATTTGTGTATTTTATTAAAATTCATTTGTAATTATTATAAATTGTCATTAAATCTTATTTTTATTTTATTAAATAATAGTGCATCAAAACTTATTATAAAACGTACGTCATATTTTTACATTTACTACATATGACGAATAAATAGTTTATCAATAGAGCTTTATGCCTTCTAAATTTACTATCGTTAACAAATTACATTCTACATTTAAATTTTTAATTCCTGTATTTAAATAACTATTCAATACAGGAAAAATGATTAGCTAAATTTGAAAATAAATTGTATTAAGTGTAAATTATTTGTATAGCATTGAGAATCTTATAATTTGAGTATATGAAATTTATTAAAATTTTATTAAATAATTTAAGAAATGATTAATAAATTTCATTACCTTAGTTATCTAGAAAATTATAGTGTTTCTGTATCAAAAATACTATTCAACTATTGCTAAAAAAATAAAAAGAAATATCAATCAATATAATAAAGATAAAAGAATATTTAATGAAAATATTAATTTTTGAGTTTTTAAATAAAATAACTAAATACCATCATATATATAATATTAATGAAATATGTTTATTATTAAATATATCAAATTATAAAGTAAATTTTATTTAATTACTGTTTTTATTAAAGACAAGTAAATTTTCCAAAAGGAATTTCATAAACAGTAATTACTTTATATCACATTATATATTAATAACTAAATTTTAATTGAATATTATAAATGAATAAAAGTTTAGCGAATATAAAATTATATATTATTTTTATATTTGTTTTTATAAAAGAATATTTGAACGATAATAACAAATTAAATTGAACTTAATAAGATAAGTTTATATTTTTCAAAAAGATTTATGAAAAATGTTATAATCTCAAAAGTATAGGAAAGCATTACGATACAATATTTTTTATGAAATATAGCAAAATATAAAATTGAAATTATGAACAATACTCTCATGGAATTTATAACAAATTGCATAAATACTCTCTCTAAAAAAAAAAAACTTATCTAACTTTTCATTAATTTTAAAATTAATTAAAAAAGAGAAAAGGTACTAAAATTTAACATTAAAGGAAATAAATAGAGATAATATATTTTTTCTGTATTAAACTCATATTATCGAATAATAATAATAATAATACATTATTTCTTTTATCGTATAAAAACGTTAAATTAAGTAAACTATATCATTGAATTAATTTTAAGCAAAATTTACACAATTCATAATTCAAACTTTCATTATGAAGTAAGATTTATATTTTTTAAATAAATATTTGAATTTTTTATACAAATTATAATATATAAAAATTTACTTTAATTATTTACTCTTCCATTCATATGATTTACCGTAAAAGAATAATTTCCTTACTGTATTAAATAAAAAGTTTCGTGATTTCTTAATGAGAAATGAAAATAAAAAGTACGGCACACGAACTACGTTATTAAAAAAGAATAGTTTTTTTTTAACATTCCAATGCAGTTTACCGATCAATTGATTAAAAAAACAATTTATAATCCGTTTAATAAGAGGAAAATTGCGGTTGAACTATTTTCATATCTGTAGAACATATTATTAAAAAAAATTGCTACTTGTACACTTTCGATCTCTAATATTTATAAAAATCACTATATTAAAAAAATATTTTTAAAAATTTGAAGATGAATATGAAGGAGAGAAATAAAGTCTTCGATTTATTAGTAGACCCTGCGTTAATTTTAGTAAGTAAGTTTATATTAATTATTATCATTATAATTATAAAGAAGAAAATGAGATGTGAATTATAAGATCATCTCATGTCAACTCTATCACTACCACATGTCTTTGATGTTAATTATATATGTATGAACAAATCGCACGATAAAGCAAATAAACTAGCACAATGTACACGTACTATAACAATTTTAAAAACAATTTAACAAATATTTCACTATTGACGTAAAAAACTTATAAAATTCTACTAAAACATAAATTGTAGATTCATATAATAAATAAATGCATGATCTATCTATTATAATCTCCCCGACCTATAAACGCACATGCACCTATTGATATTTATTTAAGTATAACGAATTTTCTGTCTCATTCTATCAACGAGACTTACTGTAGAAACTATATCTATATTTAAAATATGCATATGCACATGTACTTTCCTTAAAATTTTCAAGATATAATATATGGTGTAAAAAAAAATTAATAATATGCTAAAGTAAGAAAATGTATTGCTACGTGCAAATAGAATAAAACTCCATAGATTGTCTTAACAATTAACTTCAAGTAATGTAATAACATATAAATCCGACTTAATAAATACAATTTCATTGTTAAAATAATTATGAAAAAATTGAAGTATATAAACGTTTAAAATTCAATTATATAGTTTGAAAAATAATAAGAAGCGATAAACCATTCGCGAATATTTTTATTAAAAGTAACTAATCTATAATAAAAAAAATCATTGAAATAATTATTAATAAAAACATCAATTTTTATTTCAATCTCAAAATATAAGATATCTGAATTTTTTATAAATCTAATTATTTTATAAAGATTTATGTTATATAATAAATTATATTACCAATCAAGCACTAACATGTTTTGTTACTTTTACGGAATGAAAATGAAAGAGCAATTAGTAGCGTTAAAAATTGAAATAAGAAAGCATTTATGAGAAAAATTCTTTATTCTTTACTCATTTCATAAAAAATACGATTAAAATTTGTAATAAATTAATAAATGAATTTCTAAATTTCAACAAATTATTAATTGAAAATACAGATAATCTGAAAATACCAATCTATCAAATCAACACCATTCTCTTACATAATATTAATAGTAAATTAATAATAGATAAAAAATGAGAATACGATATTCAAACTTCAAATTAATTTATTTTATCGAGCTTGTACATAATGAAATTCATAGGCCAATTCTCTATGTAGGTTACCGTTATGATACTTCTAAATATAATTCATATAAAAATCTATTTCTCCTTAATATATGCGAAACACTCAAACTTACGTAAAATAATTGCAGTTATTTCCAATGAGTCTAATTAATTTTCAAGAGAAATTTTAAAGAGAAAAATTATATAAAAGATAAAATAGGGATAATTTAGAGAAGGCAAGGAAAGTACACGGTAATATTGAAAAATTTTGCAATTTTCAGATTCTATTGACTTAACCATATATTATAAAATCCTTAAAATCATTACTTTTTATTTGATTGTATTATGCAACTTTATCTTCCTTTTTTTTTTTTTTTTTATCAATCATAAAAATTTTAATAAATAAAAATTAAGAGAATCAAAAGCTTTTTAGATTAAATTAATTATAATAATTACATAAATAATTGCAATTACTTATATAAATATTGTAGCCCAATTATTAACAGAGAAAGTCATTTTTAAATTTTCAGAATTTTTTTAATTAAATTTAATTTGCTGTTTTTACAAATGAAAATGAAATATATAAATAAATCTAATTAACTTGTATTCGTTGTATTATCAGAGAAACTTTTAATAGGAAAAAAATATGTTACTAAATCATCATCTTATTTATTAATTCATATTAATTAATTTTATTAAATAATAATGTACATTTTTTCCCTACTAAGCATATTTTTTTATTAAAATCAAAATTCGATAGCAGCGCACTATTCGCGTTATTTCACATAAAAAAGAACAATAAAAATATCCAACTTTCTAATATCTAATTTTTCAGTATATATATATAAATAATATGGCAAAGTTAATACAACTATAATAATACAATATATTATAAAATCACCATAAACCTGAATCGTTAATTTAATGATAAGAACAACAAATATTTTCCAATTAACGTTAATCTTGTATAAAAACAAAGAAAAAGAAAAATATTTAGGAATTTTTTTTATCAATAAAATAAAATAATATCCCAATAAAAATGTAAACAATGCAACCCGACAAATACAATGGTAAAAATATGAAGATACAAAGATAATTGTGCTGTGCTTGTAATAGCTGACGATGGTCAAATGGTCCAATCATAGACTATATGAGAGTACATAATAAGAGTATACATATACACATAATATAAAAGATAAAATTTACAAATAAAAAATAATACAGACAAATATATCTCTATACACACACACACATATATATATATATATATATATATATATATATAATTGATATAATTATAATATGGGTAATTTATATAAAATCCGCTAGAAATATATTGCAGCAAGTGAACTCGCAGTTATTTCCAATTTAACTCTTCGTTGTATTTTTCAATTTTATAGAAAAGATCATAAATTCTGATTTTATGTTCGAGTAAAATATATATAGGCATAAAAATATTCTAATTTTTAAAAATCAGCTTTCTAAATATATTATTATTAAATATATTATGAGTATTTATATTCTTTTTATATCAAATATATAAGTATAATTTTTATAGACTTTTGTCAATTTTATATAATTAAGAAATTAAATTAAAACATAATTCTGAATTGGTTTTAAAGCCATTCTTCGAGTATAGTTATAATTTTAAAAAGCTTTATAGATTATAATATAAGTTTTTTATAATATTAATATTTACAATATATTTATTTATATTTTTTAATCTAATTACCGGTATCACTCATCAACTTATATATTTGACTTAAGAATAAAAAAAAACAATAAAAATGAACCAAATCTGAAAACATATTTTCTTTTGTTTTTATTTTGAAATGAAAATTTTTTTTCAACTATATAATTTTGTATTTGTATTTCAACAATATATATATACCATTAATTTAATAATAAACATTTGAGGACTTGCGAATTTGATTTTGCGCGGTTTTTAATATACTGAATTAAACTAATGCGTATAGATTATATATATCAAGTATATATGTATATATATAACATTCTTGATATATATATATATATATATCAAGTGTTGAGAGCATGGAAAATGTTGATAATGATTTCTGCGTTGATGATGTCGTTGATGAGGCGCGTCATGAAGGACACGAATTTAAAATTCTATTAGAATATTATTATAGTATATTAATTATTATCATGTTAAAGATTATATAAGAATAATTTTAAGTAAAAAATAAAATAAGTAAATTAAAAACAAATTGTAAAATTCAAAAGAGTAATTAGAGGCAGATGAATAAATAAGGTGAAGGTATATAAATAATATACGTTTGCGTGGTGATATATTTTCGATGTAAATCAAACAATAAATATATATGCGTGTGTGCGTGCGTGTGTGTGCGTGCGTGTGTATGCATGTATGTATGTATGCATATATATATATATATATATATATATATATATATATATGTGTGTGTGTGTGTGTGTATATATACATATACATATATTTACGTACGTGTCCATATATCTGCTTATATGGATCTCTGTCTATGTAATAACATTTTAAAGTTACGTGTCTTACGGCTTTAAAAACAAAAAAGCTCGCCTACAATTTTATGAATTTCGCAATGAATAGAACAATTTTCTAGACTAATTATAGCGAGATATTAATTTATAAGAAATCCAGAAATAATGAACATAAGATTCGTTGATTATTATACAATATTTTTAATGGACACAAATTTCGCTCGAATATTTCAAATATAAATCGTTAATTTATTTGTTAAGATTAGTTTTTAATATTAAATAAGTATAAATTTCGTTTTCTTTTTAATAAAGTTATATGTATAAGAATAAATCAATACGATTTATTTCTATAACATAAATATATAAAGACATTATTCCTTCATTTAATAAATATATATACTAGCATTTATAATGGTTGTAAAATAATATTTATTTACTTATAACATTTTTTCAAATGCATCATCAAAAATAAAGCTTCAGTTATATGATTTTTTAATGGAAAAAAGATATAGTTAATAACTACTTTCAATGGTACAGCATACACAAGCGTATAATGATGTAATTGTTTGAATGTTGGTTGTTAAATGTTAGCATAAATAAAATGTTAGCAAAAAAATACTTACATACCTATGTGAGAAATTCAGTAAAAGAATACCAATAATTCTTGTAATTAAATTATAATTGAATAACACAAATTAATACAAATAAATGAAAATCCGATATACCTATTATTTTAAGCAATTCTTCTATAAAAGAAGAACTAAATAAAAGTATGAAAGAAGTAAAACAAACAAATTTATTATATAAATGTAAATGAACCTCTTTTGCATTATTTTCTTTTTCAAATTGAAAATCATATATTTATTTATTTCAAAAGTATAAAGTATTAATATATTATATTATTATAAAAATATAAAGTATTCGAAACGATCTATTTAATTAAATTCATTAATAATAAAAAATTTTTAATCAATCTGGAAAATTAATAATGAAACGATAATTTTGTATCTTGAATATTTGAATATTCTTTATACGATATTCATCTATAATTATAGCATTTAAATATATTTTAGCTTTAAAAAAAAAAAAAAAAAAAAAAACCCATTGTAATGCAAAAATCAATATTTTTAATTATCTTTAATAATTGAGAACAAATATAAGAATCTTATATAAAAAAATCTCGATAAGTTGATTACATTATTTTCTATCACAGTTAATACCTTTCAAACATAATATAGTTAAATGCTGTTTTTAATTTAAATTATATATATACAAATAGAAAAAAAAACAATGATAATGCAAAAGTAAAACCAACTATAAAAATAAAAAAGAACACACAATAATAATAAATAACCAATAAATTTGTTAAATAATTATAAATTGTACTGCTGAATGTCATGGAATAAAAGTATTTAGGATCAGAGTTATATCATATTATAAAAACAAACATTATAATGAATAAAATGAAAATGTTGAAATAATATATTAAATACTCCCACAATGAAAAAAATATTTTTAATTTTGTTGATGCAGTAAAGAACTTGAAGCGCAATTATAGCATACTAATTGTACGTTTATCCGCAACGAGAAAACAATATTTAAAATATTTCTTTGCTTAAAATTTGCTTCGACTAAGTCTGATTAGCCACTGCCTCAAGGAAATTAAAAACAAAAACAAACAAAAAATTAAGAAACTTGACGCGAAAATGTACAGAAAGGACACATTACCATATCAATTTATAGCTACTTACACAATGCTTATGTTATGTGTGTAATAACTACTTTCTAAGACTACGCACTAAAAAATTAATAGAAATACATTCGTACTGCTTTATTATTAAAAGCTAGAAAAATGTTTCGATCAACATTATTGCGATACATTATTTCGAAATTACAAAATAAAAATTTTAAATTAAAAAATACTATTCTCAACTAATTTGGTTTAATTATCTTCGAAATAAACAGTATATATTTCAATAAAAATGTATTACATTATAATGGCAAGGAATATTTTTTTAGTGTGGAAGTTTAAGTACAAGTTTAATCAACCAAAATTTTCGTTATTCTCTCTTATACATTGTTGAAATAAAAGCGTTGCAGAGTTATATAAGAAGCTATCATGTCTTATTTATTAATTAATTTCATTATAATTATTTATACAGCGAACGAATTTATCTTGTATATTAAATGGGAGTATGTACCTATTTTATAAAAATAAATAGATAACCGATTGTCATCTGTCAAACCTTTCCAAAAAATCCTTATTAATTTGCATTTAATACCCTTATTATAAATATTCTTAAAATAACTTTTTCTATTCATAAAATATTTTACTATTCTTATAAGTATATTATTTATATTATTTTAGTTGCGATTAACAATATCGATGATATGCATTACATCATAATTGACTCATAGGCTTTAAATAGCTGAAGATATTTTTATAAAAGAAAAATTATTCATTTATTTTATATGTTCCACATAAATTATTCTATTTCTGATTATTTCTACAGATTATTTACACAATTTATATTATATCTATTATATCCAATTACATCCATTATGATTTTTCAATAGTGAAATAAATCCCTAATACATTTTTTATACTATATAAAACTTAAAACTAGAAATAATTAATTTCTAATAATGACTCGTTTAATTAATTCACAAATGTATTTTACTAAAAATTATCAGAACATAAAAACAACATTATTAACAATATTTTACTACACATAATAATGATAATTTATTTCAATTTTTTATTCTTAATTAATAAGGATATAATTAGAAATATTGTATTTAAAGCTGATTTATTTTAACAAGTAAATAGTTGAAAATTAAAAATAAAATTTTTTTTTTAACATAAATACAATTTCGTAGGCCTAGAATGAACTTGAAAAAATTAATGAAAATAAAGGCTACAAGTAACCGAATACAAATCTGTTTTATTCATCAAATGTTCATTCAGAAAATTACGAGAAAATTAATACAAGCTCGATAAAATACTAAATAATTTCAAATATGACTATCGCCGATTAGTTAATTAATTATTTGCTTAAAATTTATATAACCTGAAGTTATAATTATTTTTCACTTGTGTTATTCATAGGTTAATTTATAGTTAAATAATTATTTTAAATGGAATTTGATATATATATATATATATATATATATATATATATATATTTAAGTACAGTGAATTTCAAAATTAAAGATATATTTCAAATAATTGAAAACTATTGCTAATAAATGCTTAATATATTTAATTCATTGAAAATTGTTCTAGAATCGGATTTTTGATCAGTTATGAAAAATATAAACATATTTCAAAAATTTAAATAATATAAAGTTTATTATTTTTTTACAATTCTTGTAATTTTTCTATACATTCATACCTGCAGTTAAGCTTTTATAATATAATATTTCTTTTAGCTTTGATCACTAGCATATTAGATAAAATAAGGATAAAATTTTTGTATACAGAAAGGCATTGCTTTGAAATAACATATTGATGTTAATATATACAAGATTGAATTGCCTATTGTCTTACAAAATTTATTTTTTCAAATAATTGAAAATTCAAACACACACTTTACAAGCAAAAAGTTCGTTAATTTCTTTTTCTTTTTTCTTTTTTTTTTTAAATAGAATATATGTACATTTTTTCCAACAATCGTTAAAAATGAAAATATAGATTATAAATCAATAACATTTACGAAACGATCACGTAGGTAGTCCAAAAATTGTATGATTTCAAGCATCTATAATTAAGTTGCTCAACATTATTAATATTACATAACTGTATTTAATATATACTTTAATTTAATTATATAAAAATCGAAAAGTATGTAAAAATATTTAAAATAGTTAAATCCTCTATTATATTATTATCTCTTATGCACATAAAACTATAAAAATTGTTTCTGTTACTTATTAATTAGTTTAACCTTTAGTGTAAAAATATATTATACAAAATGTTTACTTTATTACGAACATATTAAAATTGTAAAAATATCGTAAAATTTAAATTATATTCTTTATTTACTATTCTATGTGAAGACTATATTAAGGGTCAAACGATGGGAATGCATTGAACAAAGTTCAAACAGCGGTATAAGTACACTAAAGAGTCCACTAATTTAGTTATCTTAAGTTGCTTATACACAAAAATATTGTTTCTTTTTTCTTCTTTTTTCACTTTTTTTTTTTTTTTTTTTTTTTTTGGTGGTTATTAATATCACTATAATACATCATTAAATTTTTGTGCTAATTGTTGGCTAATATATTGCCAATACCTCTTGCGAATTTTATCATATTTTTCTGCTAAATCTTTACATAACTGGAATATAAATTTAATCATTAATTTGAGAATTAGAACGATGCATTAATAATATGCTATTATATAATTACTTCGAATGCCTGAAGAATATGAAATAAAGATTCCGTTGGCTCATTGGTAGAATGCCTTTCCTGACAGATATCGATAATACAAGCTAGGAGATGATTCGTTCTATATCCAAGATTATACAACACTTTGCACTTTTCCAATACTTTCTTATTAAAGGCTAAGCCTCCATTCTTATCATGCATCAAAATTCTGAAAGTATTTATATAATAAAATCATTATCAAATTTTGTTTCATTTATTACAATATTCAAGAATTTCATTTACCCTCTCAAATAATTCCAAGCACTCTCGTTACCAGGTATTTGTGAAATTTTTTTAAGCGTAAAATCGACTTCCCTATCAATAATTTCTGGTTCAAATTTTGTTGTATTATTTAAAACAAAGTATCGTTGATTCCATCCAGAATTATTACATACATCTTCTGATATTAAATCATCAGTATACTCCAATTCATTTTTAAATAAACTGTAACAGAAAATATTATTTCATTATATAGATTCATTATAAATTATATGATATTATAATTAAGAATTAAATATAAATTTTTATTAATATTTATATGAACAAAATTCAATATATTTCTCAACGAATGTTAATCATCTTTTTTATGAAAGCAATGATTTAAAAAAGTAGTAGGAAAAGATTTAAAAATATTCTTAATTTTTATTTTTATATACAACATTAATTAAAACTTTAACTGTATTGTTAATTTACATATTCTTTTTTTTAATAAAAATATTAATAATAATAATAATAATAATAATAATAATAATAATAATAATAATAATAATAATAACAACAATGATAGTAATATAAACAAAATTTTAATACAATAAATGGCATATTTAATAGTTTGATTAATAAAATATACTTACTTAAACGTTGATATAACCCATTGTCTATATTGCCAGGCATGATAATTTTTCGCGTCTCTTTTTAAAATTGTGCTGGTAAATTCAAGTTCCGCACTGGGATCTTGCATCCATTCGACAATAACTTTTCTATGATGCCAAACCTGATAATTCTTTAAATTACATTTAATGACTACTTGAATAAATTTCAA
This sequence comes from Ceratosolen solmsi marchali, assembly GCF_000503995.2. NCBI lineage: Eukaryota > Metazoa > Arthropoda > Insecta > Hymenoptera > Agaonidae > Ceratosolen > Ceratosolen solmsi. The sequence goes on along the minus strand of NW_011948428.1, from coordinate 5,078,643 downwards.
CTCATCTTTGAGATCAATTCCAAGCTCTTTAAGAATCTCTCTTCGATACTGCCACACTGTATAATTACCTACGTTTAACCAAATGCAATCAGCAGTCAAATTTAATGCACGTTCTGATTTTTCTTTGGATTTTAATATGGCTCTAAAGTAGTTATGTGTTTCTGTAACTAGAAAAATCAATTGTGAAACATTTTTTAAACAAAGTAGAAAGTATAAATTCATAAAAGAATTTGAAATTAACGATAGAGAAGATTAACAAAGAAAGACAAACTTTTATTTCTAACTTTTATATTAATGACTATCGATCGATTTTACGACACTTGTGAGTTAATACCTTAATCAATTCTATCTCATAAATGACACAATAATGAATATAAATAATTATACTTTTCAAAAGTAATGGCAAATTATGATACTTAAAATCAATGTACTCTAAGGTAACATTCGATATTTTATAATTTAAATTTTAAAGGTATTTATATAAAAAGGTGAAAAGCAACTTGATTAAATTTAATAAGTTCAATTTCTTCAATTAAAAAAATTTTATAATAAATGAAAAATAGTATGAATTTTAAGCGAATGAAAGTTTAAAAATTCCTCCTTAAAGCACTTGCGATAACTATTAACATATCTCATTTAAATAATTTACAAGTGCTTTTATTTATTTTGTATTTTATAAATATTATCTTAATAATACGATCGATAATGATCTACGCACTCTTTATCCAGCAAAAATTATTAGGCCACAAGCTCCAGGAATTCCACTGATTGACTGATGATTAATATAAATAAGTCAGTAATTTGAAAGAATGCCAATAAACAAAATAAATAATTTTATTAACAATATAAAATACAAATCATGTTTCAAAGATGCGTTAATAGACGATTGATGAATAGAAAAAAATTTTAAGTACAAACGAAAAGTAAGGTTATGTTGTCGATTCAAAAAATACAAATAAATTTCAGCTTCTGATCAGCCTACGCATGGCTTATGCCCTTCAAAAAAAAAAAAAAATAAATAAATAAATAAATAAATAAATAATAATACATAAGATATTCTCCCTCCGATCATTATAATTAAAGAACTACGCGGCTACTTACACTTCTCGGAATAGGCAATAACCACAATTGGATTCGGCCCGTCATCCTGCTCTATAGGCACGACGTCCCTCCACTGTTCTCGCTGACTATAAGGCACCCAGGGTTGAAGTATTTCATCCCTGTTTGCCTCCTCGTCCGGCCTAAGATCTTCCTTGTCCGACATCCTCGCGTCGATGCCGGTCCTACGAATCAAAGAGTAGCAGCACTACGCGCGCCAGCAGCCTTTGCCCACAATAATAATATCTTCGCCGTCGTAATTTTTCACGATTGTCTCTTTTCAACCTTGACTGTTGCGAGCAGTTGATGTTGATAGCGAGGAGTCCGCCCAATACCTACGAAGGTAAGTTTATCCAAGGCGCGTGTACTACAAATAGTACGGATGAATGAAATGAATGAATCAAAATAATCTCGATTCTTACAACCAACCGAATCAAATGCACCGATAATAATACACGAGACAAGAGCGGCAAAACTCGGGAGCTTTTCGAAGGCGAAACTTAGACCATCTTTCAATCACAATTCTCCTCAAGGAGTGGGGGACCTCGGTACAGACACTGCAGAAAGTAAAAGCTGAGGAGCTGCCACTTGGGTGTAATGTGTTGTTTGCCGATCGAATTGCCAGTCTTATAGCGCGCGCGCATTTAATTTAATGTCTCTTAATAAATCAATTGGTTTTTAAATAGCTGGGCTGGCTTCGTTTATTTATTTCGTGTATACGTTTCTTGTTCCGGGCTATCGTCGTATAAACGACGACTCGACGAAAGTCCTTCGTTCAATAATGCCGACGTTATTTTTACCGGCAACTCGATGAGACTGAGTGCGCGGAACGTTGGGTATAAAGAAATCGAGGAATTATTGTGATAAGAAAAATGTTTACTAAATAAAGCATTTGCCACGATTAAACGACGATTTTTTTTTTTTCTCTCTATACGACATTGTTATAATCGGGACTTTATTATTTAATCGACAGTGCCAGCGGAGTTTGCAATAAATAGGACATGTGGAATTTAAAAGAAACTAAATTCCAACTAAATTAAAATATTTGTAATTTATTTTAGAATGCTTTGATCGATCGCTTTATAATAGCACAAACGAATGTATCTTAAGCTATTGCATGGTCGATTCAAACTCCGACTTAAAGAAAATACGAAAAATTTGGAATTTTAAAGGATGTCACGATAAAAGAGAAAAATTCAAAATTTAACGCTAACAATTAGTGCCAAATGTCATAGTATCGTAGCTTTAACATCAATCAAATAACATTGATAATTTACGTAATTTGTTATTAAAGATACAATATTAAAATACAATAAAAATTAGAAAATTATAATAATCTTAGAAATTTTTTCATTTATTTAAACATTACATTACAAAATAATCAAATATTATAACATTCGTTTGATAATAGCACTATTTACAGGATGTAATTTCTAATTGAAATTTATAAATTTTGCGTAATTATTCATGTTCGTTGCCTTTGGCTCAATCTTCTCTGTATATGTAAATTGTCTATATATTCCTCAGTAATAATGAAACAATTAAACTAATAATATTTTTTATTAGATGTATCCAATTAAAAAAGTATTAAAATAAAGCCTTGTGCATATTATTAATTATTATTATCGTAAATTATTATTTCTGTAATACGATTTATTGATTAAACATATTTTTTAAAATTATAATTAAATTCTTAAATATGCGTTAAATTCTTTTAAACATAAAATAAATCATCTCTACAAAATATAATACTAATGAATATAATAAATATGTTTTAAATTTATAAAATAAATTTACTATAGAATGAATATTTTGAGATTATATATATATATATATATATATATATAATTAAGCTGTCGATAAATTATGAATTGAAAAAACGTAAAATAAATAAATCTCTTTACCACATAAAATTATACTATAAATAAAAGAATCTTCTTCGCGAATGAGTAGATAAAAATGAACTGTGAACAAAACTGAATACATATAAGAAATTACACAAGATTGATGATTTTTTCTTAAATTACTGTCGGATTCATTTTTATTGCATATTGCAATTATATATTAAATAATTAAAATAAGCAATTACAACTGTTGAATTATTATTTGATACGGCAATCGTTTCATAAGCTACAATTATGTAAAATCAAATAACTTTTGCATTTATATCATTCTTATAATCGAAATAAAATTTTAAACATCGTAGTCGAGCCGTTGTTCGATAAAAATCATTTTATCGATTAAAATATTTAATGTAGAAATTTTAATGTAAACAAATATTCTAGTGCGATACAAAGTAACCGCCATTGCTTTCATACAAATGACGAATATGCAATAAAAGTACTGTAGTATGGAATAGTTTTTGTGTATATTTATATTTACACATTGTGATAAAAACGTTGAAAGTTCTGTGTGGTTAGTATAACCATTTACATTAAAATTGTTAGTAACAATGGATGATGATGAAAACACAATTTGGTGCGGTAATTTACACGATAAAGTTACAGAAGACATTCTTTACGAATTGTTTATGCAGGTAACTTTCCCATTGCTAACATTTATTGGTTATAATTTCATTATTTTCTTTATAGTTATTAATATAAGATTGCGCATAGCGTAGTATGCATAAACGAAATAATTTTATATTTTTTCTGTAAATACCGATGATTGATTTTATCATTAATTATTTTAGGGTGGGCCTGTGACTAAAGTGAATATACCAAAGGACCGCGATGGTAAACAAAAAAATTTTGGTTTTGTAACATATAAGCATGTGTGCTCGGTACCGTATGCTTTGGACCTGTTTGATGGTACAGTTTTATTCAATCGACCAATGAATATGAAATCCAGAAGTAATAATTTGGACAGCTCTCATCACCAACAGCAGCAACAGCCGCAAGGAAATGTATTTGATAACAGACGCGATAATCAAAACGAATTGTATTTAGGACAACAAATTTTGTTGGGTGCTATTGCTCCTATGGCATATATTTCTAATTCTCCAAACACTATGTTTATGATGCCAGGTTCTGTTGCTTATCCTAGTCAAACTTCTCTTTATTCTCAAACGCCTCAAAATTCTGCAGAATACAATAGAAGTAATAGACATCATAGTAGAAATCATCCCTATATAGATCATGATCGATATAACGATAGACATAGCAGTCGTCAAGAATCCTTTAACCGTGACCATAAATCTTATAAAAGCTCATCTCACCGATCAAATCGTCATGATAAGAGAAAATATTACTAGAATTATTTGATAATTACTGACCTATAAAATGATGTAAATCTTGTTTCCAATTATCTTGCAATTACGAAGAAAAATTTGACTTAATTAATTTTCTTTTATAATCATATGAATTTATATTCAAATAGTAGCTACATTAAGCTTAAATACGTTTTTATACGTACATATATTCATGTAAAAATCTATTTGAATACATGCGCATGTGTGTACTTATATATATATATTTATATATATATATATATATATATATATATATATATATATATATGTATGTATGTATGTATGAATACCTGTGTTGATTAATTCTTTGTAACATCCGATACGTTTCTTAATTAAAAAATTCTTAAAGCTATAGTTATAAATTTTGAATAAAAATTTCTCTTACATTTGATATTACAATTAATGTTTATAATTGAATACAAAATATCAAATACAAAATGACATAATAATTATAATGCAAAATTATAAATTTCCATTATTTTACCTGTTAGAAATATTACTATTAGGCTGAAAATTTTCTTTAAACGACACAATACATATTATTATATATTTATTGCTGAAACATATTGTCTTATAATATAAAAAATTACAATCAAGAGTTTGTAACCATTAATCAATGAGTATTAACTACAAAAATAATTTTTTTTCAATTCTAAGCCAATATTTATTAATAACAATATTACATAAATATATAAATAAATTAGACCATACTAATCAATCTATTAAATATAAAACACTAACTCTTAATATTGAAAAAATTTATTTTTGTAACTAACGATATATAGAAATAGAAATTTCGAATGATCAATAAAATTATTAAAAAAAAAAATTGTCTACATAAATTTTTATTATTAGAAACAAAATGTTTGTTGAAAAATAATTTTACAATTACATCAATTGATTATATTAATGCCTTTCTCATAATGACACAGATTTTAAATATTAAATATGTTAAAAAAAAAATAACTTCATTGAAATTAAAAATGTTATGATTAGTTTAGTAAGAAAATTTTTTCTAATATATTAGATTGTAATACTTATGATATAATTTACATCCGATTCTTCTTATTAACAGTTAATAAATCTTTAATCATTGATGAAACAATGTCATTGAAATATATTTAATAAATATGTTATTAATGTTAATTGTAGTACCTATATCAATTTAAAAATAAAATTTTTTATAAATAATGCAAAAAATAATATTTATTTTATTCAATTGTCCGCATTACATTTGTTATATTCAATATTTTAGATTTTCATTTAGAAATTTACATTTGATTTTACTTTTTACATTTTTCATTTGTAAAATAAAAAAAGAAGAAATTCTAAGCTGGAAAGTTTAATAAAAATATTGTCAATATCAAATATAAATGTTTTGATAAAATTTAATTTTCCTGTACATTAGTAGTTACTGTTAATATGCATTAAAATTTAAAAAATAAACACTCTAGCAAACACAATTTATGATAGTAAGATAAATACAATTAATTTTCATACATTGTAATACTTCAATAAATATTATTATACTTATCAAAATTAATATTATACCATTTATCTTACATATAAGTAAATATTAAAAATTAATTGTTTCATTAAATTTTGTTAATGAAAGTATTTTTGATACATATTTATTATCAAATGACTTACAATTAAAATAAATAAGATATAAGTATTTGGTAGCACAAGTTTTGCTAATGATTGATAGCAATGATATTGAGGACAATGGTGATCACAAGCAAACAATATTTTCCATAAATTATGCTGTTCGTTAGATTCAACGTTTTGCAAAACAATACATTCGTGTAAATTACAAGGATCAATTTTTTCATGCTGACAAAGAAATTTATCAATATTTCTGCGATTAATTTTAAGATCTTCGGCTATAATACTAGTCATAACAATATCATTTATTCTAGCTGCTTTCCTTAAAAATGAAATTATTCTTATAATTGTAAATTTTTTAAACGAATATATTCTTTGATAGAGCCTAACTTACCACAATAAAATTACTCAATAATAAAAATATGAAATAAATAAAATTGACATTTGAATGTATTCTTTATATACTTATTTTAATAAAATTAAACTTTAAAAAAATTGTAATTTTCTAATGATAATATACTTCTTCAATGTATGTGATAAATTAGGATTGAAAATTATAAATTATAATAGAAAGTACTTTTCCAAAGCTTTCTTAAATAATTTTTTTACGGTGTCATTAGTCAGCAAATATGTGTCCCCAACCAAAACTGGTAAGAGGGGCATTTTATATTGTGATGCAAAATAATTTAAATTATTTTGTTTGCTCCAAAAAAGATATGGAATATTTTGTGAAAATTTTGCAAAAATAGTATTATTACATTTCATATGAGTTTTCACAAATATCATTAGCTGTGGCACATTTAAAAAAACATTATCGTGTACTTTTAACATAAATTTAGCTTCTGAACAATACTCGTTTATCCATTGCAATGCAAAATTAGTTTTATAACTTAAGTTTGCATCTGTATCGTGAAGATACCTTTGTATAATATCATTATAAACCTTGATCTCCTTTGAAACTTGTTTTTGTAACCAAAAATCTGTCCGTATACCTAAGAAAAAAAGGATTTGAATTTCTTTGTATTGTCGAAACTGACCCCATGTTTCTCTAATAGATTTTCTAGCATAATAATTAAGAGGATGTGACAAAATCACGATGATTAATCTTAAATTCTTTCCTTTTTTTTTACATTTATCATAATCTGATACAAAAAGGCTGTTTTTATAAATATTTGGATCCGATAAAATGTTGGTATCTTGTGATTCAAAATCATTTAAAATGTTGTATCGATCTCTTTCCGTAACTTGAACATTTCTATTGTTTCTTGAAGAACTTAAAATAAGAGGCTGATATTGATTTAAAAATACTTCATTATACTTTAATTTTCTATTATTTGTCACAAATGAATTAAAAGTTGTTTGTTCAGTTAATATGCGAACTTGAGTTAAAAAATAAACAATAAATATAAATTGTATGTGACACATGTGTTAGTAAAGTAAACCAAAAGATATTTGAACAAAAATTTACTGAAAATACATGCAGTTGTCTTTTGTCTACTAAATAAGAAACATTCAGTTGTTTTCAAAGAGAGATAGTAGCAATACATAATTTATCTATAAAGTATCAAAAATAAAATATTAATTCAATATATATCACTATTATGATAAAAAGTTTTATAGAAATATAATATTTAATAACACTCCTTAAATAACAAAAATACATCACTTTTATAACATTTATATGTTTTCTTAGTACCATCTGTAAAGTCTTTAATAAATAATCCTGCAGCTTTCTCAGAAAGCATTACTACAGGTGCATTTATGTTACCACTTGGTAGCTTTGGAAAGACTGATGCGTCAACGACATATAAATTTTTAGTTTCGTAAACTCTAGGGAAAAATACCATACGTAAATAAATTAGATTTAAGTATTATTTTGCAATTTTACCTAAATTTTGAATCAACGACATCGCCCATTCTGCATGTACCTATTGGATGATATGTACTGAATGTTAAATGTTTTATATAGCATTTCCAATAATTTATAGTATCAAAAGTAATATTTTCACATCCTGGAAATGGTTTTTCATACAAAATAGCTCCAAGTTCTTTCATTGCTTTTGTATTAATTAGCCTTTTGATAAATTCAATTCCTAAAATAAAGTATAATCTCAAACTCTTAATTGGGTTTCATTATATATATATATATATATATATATATAATTTTATACCATCTACTAATTTAAGGACATCTTCTTCCTCCGACAAGTAGTTTGGATCAATAATAGGATTATCATGGAAATCTGAACTTCTTAATTGTATTTCTCCAATACTTTGGGGATGCAGCAAAACAGGTGCAATGGTGACTGCTGTTTTATATACAAGAGGTGCAAAATATTCATTAAAAATCTACAAAATAAACTTTTTAATTCATTATTCATAATTGAACACTACATATATTATTAATTAAATGTCTAACTTTATCAGAAATTCCCAAATTCTTTCTTAGTAAGACTCCATTGTCTTGTGACAGGCCAACAGGAAATGTCATTATTTGAAGATCTGGTACAGACGTTTTATTATTTTGTAATTGACTATGTAATGTACCAATTACATCTACTCCGGATGAAGTCCATGGTCCTAATAAAATTAAATAATTTTAAAAAAATAATGCTTATTTTATATTAATAAAAATTAAAAATAATGTATAATACTATACCTGTTTTAAATAAATAATATTCTAATAATGAAAAAGGATTTATAATATCAGCGATACTCAAAGCCACGCTCGTGTTTAAAATTACCAAATCAACTCCAGTGATTATGTGATCCATTAAATTTTTACCAACTGGTAAATCAGCTACAATTTTAATCTAAAAAAGGTAACTTTAATCACATAATATATTTCAAATATTTGAATTGCTTTTGGCAATTGAATATTCACTGGCAAATTTAAATAATTAAAAATAAACAATATTTATATACAAAATTAAGAATGTATTAATATAGGATATCAGTGAATTATTTACATTATGCTTTTCTAAATTTTGCTTAGGTCCAATTCCTGAAAGCATTAAGAGTTTTGGAGTACCAATTGTTCCTGCACATAAAATTACTCCACTTTTAGCAAATACCCGATAGATTTGATTATTTCTTAAAAACTCAACACCTACTGCTTTCTTTGATTTAAACAGAATCTAGAAATGATGAAATTTTATTAATTTTCCTCAAATAACAAATTAAATTTTCAAACATACATTTACCTTATTTACAAATGAATTGGTTAAAATTTTTAATTTTATATCGTTACTTTCACTAATTAGTCTATCTGTGCTCCATCGTTCACCATTTTTTATCGTCAAATATGGTTTCATAAAATCTGGTAAAAGTAATTAATATAATAAACAATTAATAGACGTTATACTAATTCACAATAATATAGTAATAAATATATTGCATAGCAAAGAATTCATTTATGTTATATATATGTTATACCTGTTGGTAATACTTTATTATAATTTCTTAAAGAATATGATAATTCTGTTACACCTTGTAATATCGCATCAGAAAGTTTTGAATACCAATTCTTATTACTGACATACAGTGAGCCGCCTCTATCAACAATTGGTTCTTTAAAAATAAAATTATATTAAATATATTTCCACAATATAGATATAGTTTTAAAGTGACATACTGACCTTTAATATCAGAAAGCCATGGATTATAATCATCTGGATGTCCTTGAACGTATACCATATAGTTGAGCCTACTTGAGCCACCTAAAATTTTTCCAGCAGACCATATACTTTGATTGTTATTTAAACCTTTGCAAGCATTTTTCTGTGGAACTGTCACATATTTCCAATCGTACACAGTATTTAAAAGCAATGGTGCGAGAACGGGAATATCGAAGAAATTAATTGGAGTACCACCGGCTTCAATTAATAATACATTGGCTTTTACTTTCGATAATTGTGTGGCTAACACTGATCCTGAACTTCCAGCTCCAACTAATTCAAATTATATTTAATTATGTTATAATTCATTAAATCAGTATCTTATAAAAATTACATTTAAAAACATACATACCAATAAGGTAATCATATTCTGAATTATTTTTAATATCACAAAATAACCAATCTTGGTAAAAATTGTACATGTATAATATATCAACATAACACATAAAAACAATAACACCTATACTATAAATAATATAATAAATAAATTTTAAAAGGATCATATTTTTCGAGATGTAAATAAAACAATATTTTAAAACTATGATTAATAAGCCGGGCTGATAACTTCATTTAGGTTATATTAGAATAAGTGGTGTAATTATCAATTGATACGTTTTATTTTCATAAACAATAAATTATTATAAGGAATTCAACTTTAAGCCGAATAAATATACATTATAATTAATATTCAATTATTTTGGCATAAAAACTTTTTATAAAACTATTATATCCACTTTTACTTAGTATTAATGCAAATTTTTTGAATATTTACAATTCATAATATACATTACTCTGAATTACTCCTAAAAATGTTTAAAGAATATATTTATTTTTTTTTTTTATTTTTTTTTGACATAGTTTCATTTATAGTTTATAAGCAAATATAGTATTAACATTTATTTATTTATCTGTAAATTTATGAAATAAATAATAAAACCTATGGGATGGATATAAATATACAAATATAAGAAAACAATTTTAAGCTACATTTCGTAAAATACAAGAAAGCTTTTCAATGTAATAAACGTTTTAATTGTGAATAGATAAAACTCTTTTTTATTTCTACTATTTTATTTCAATAAACGAGTTTTACAAGCAGCTATGCTTGACGTAATATATGCGAATTCACGAATAATTAAACATCTAAATTAAAAATACTCTTGAATTGTTATTATCATTTATTTATTTTTCATCATTATGTCTCAATTAGTTGTCATAATTTATAATATCAATGATGAATTATTTAATATATAGTCAACCGGTAATTCTATAGCCCTTCTTATAAATATAAAAGAAAATTTTACATTCTTCATGTGCATGTTTTAATACTTAACAAGATTTAAGAACTTTATGGTATCATAACTTCAAAATATTATTTTCTCTTAAAAACAGTATTACGAGAGAATTAAACATTATTATTAATTATATTTTCTTTGCCTTTAAAAGATGTTTGTAATTAAATAAAATAAATGTTCGTCATCGATTAAAATGAATCGTGAAAATTATATTTCATGATACTTTATATGAACATTTGTAAGATAATTCAAAAATAAAAAATGAAGATCCTCCTTGATTAGAGAAAATTACATAAAAAAATATTCTTATTTATATTGATAAATAATGGTAATATATATTTAATAATATAATAATAAATGTATATTTAAATATTGAATAAAGAGTACTTTAAAATGATGTAAGTATTAATATAATAATTCATATTTATAAATCTTAGTTTCATAACAAACATTATGCAAGCAATAAATAAATTCCTTTTCATTAAATTTTATAATTATCTATTGATTTAAAATTTAAATTATTAATATATCGAGGTATGGATCTGTCAAACTATCGATTAATCGAACTGTCAATTTTCTTCGACGATCTATCGATCGTACGTATTGAATATTTAGTGAATTTTTTTTCCCCCTAAAATAAAAAATACCTAAAAAATCCTTCATAAAATACTTCATACCATTTTACTTTGCTACTTTAGCATTATTTTAATTGGAGCTTGTATTGAAAAATATCTATATTTCCAAATCAAATAAGAGATAGTAAATAAAATAAAAAATTATAGTTTATTTTTAATGTCAACTATAAAATTCTTAAAAACAACAACAACTAGTTTCTACTGCAAATATTATATTATAAAAAATCATCTTGGCAAGTGAGTAATAAAAACAAGTGCAATGCATGGACTAACAAATTGGAAGCAATATTTTTTAAAAAACGAACTTAATTTATTAAGTTGATAATTATTCCGAATAGGTAATGCATTACGTATATAGAATAAGGAATTGCAAAATATTTTATTTTATTATAGAAATCTATATGTTTGTTATTTTAAAAACTAAGACATTTGTTTATACAAAAAAAATAGATATATACATATATATATAAAATAAATATGCAAAAGAATAAATATAAATATTTTTAAGACTAGTTGAAATATAATTTCTATTATTTCATTTATAATAATTTGTACATTAAAATTATATGACTTAGGATTGCATATAATCACACCGTTCAGATTCCCAATTGTTTACATTTTTATGCAAAAAATTTGAAAAGTAAAATTCTGTTTTAAAAGACAAAATACCATTATAGTTTTACATTTAATTAACAAATTAAATTAACTTATCAAAGTAAATATCGATATTACAAATGGAGCTTTTTGTGTGTTCGTATTTTTGTATTTGTAACGTAAAAATTGCGGAGACAATTTCATCCTTCGCAGTATTCTTGCATCATACTTGAATTATCACATTATCCTTATATATAAGCAAATTAGTATAAAATGGGAGAAAGTCTCAAGTTTAATTGTCGTGCTAGGCTATGCTATATGTAAAGATAATTTACGGGATTAGTGAATACAGTGAAGTATGTGTTTATTAGGCTCTTCTATACAAAATGGCGTTCCTTTCTTCATAATAGATTAGAACTTCTTTTTTTTTTAGAACTAGTCATTTGATCTTTATTTCGATGGTGATGCACAGAAATACTTGTTTTTCGCATCAACTAAGTTTGTTATTAGAATGGCGCTGATAATTCATCGACATATAACTTATTCACACATGCATATAAAAGCATATGTTGCAATTATATCGATTATGCAATTATATCATACCTCAGTGAATATAGATGTACATTTATAAAAATTACTAGAACTAGAACATGATTGGTTTTTATTATTAAATTTATTCATTATACATCTGTATTTATTTTTTGTAATTCTTAAATATAAGTTATTTATTGTACGGACAAGGTAATAAATATTATATAGTCTACTTGATCTTTTATTTTTTAATTAATTTATCGATTTTTTAATGATTTGAACTTCATGTGCAAAAAAAAAACACTTTTTAAAACTAAACTCATGCAATCGTTATTTATAATTGTCTAATACTTTAATCAAACAAAAGCGTTTCTTCATATAAGTAAATTATAATTATTCGAATTGTTTTAATTAAAATCACGATTATTAACTTGCTTCATCGTAAATTTTTTATTAAGTTTTAAATTAAGCTCGTATCTATATATATTTTAGCAATCAAGTTTTCTTACTAACATGTATTATAAATGTAACTACTATTATTATTTATCTATGATTATTCCTGAATGTATTTATATTTATTATATTTCCACGCCTCGGTCGTCACTTTAATAATACATGATACTTTTATTTTACTTTGATGGACACATAAAATTACATATAATTCTAATTGCGAAATACAAAAATCAAAATAATATAATCGAATATAAAATCGAATGTTTCTTTTATTCATTTTGATAAGTGGCGCAATTAAATTAGAGTAGAGAATAATTCATTATTAATTGTATGATGGCAAAATATATTAAACTAAGGACGTTTTTACAAAAGTCAAAGAGAATTTTTTAGACAAATTTACTGCCCCAAAAATATCAGTTTATAATATTATAATTACATATTTCTAATACAATCAGATGCGGTATTAGAGACGATCAAGGATTGCTCGAATACAATTGAATCAACTTTTTGGGCGCAATTAATTGCAACACCTTCCGAACTTGATGGATAGGTACATCCCGTAATCTGATTATAAGCGGACTGCGTTATGCTTTTTAATTCTAATCTTGCCGTCTCTTGACATTGCAGGGCTGTTGCAGTGTTTTTTTCTCTTGCTTGTGCCTGTAAAAATTGTAAAAATTTATTATCGTATTTAAATAATACTAAAAATATATTTACATTATCTCTATGTACTTTTTAATTGAAAATTTCTTAAAATTTCTTAAAAGCTAGACTACTTTAAGATGTTTAGATTGACTAAAATTTTTTGATTCTTTCCGTTAATCAAAATTTCAAAATTTATTTAATAATGTGTAGTGACAATATTTTACAAAAAAATTTTACATAATTTATTACATAAATTATCATCAATTTGAATAAGAGTAAAAATTATTATAATGAAATTGTTAACAATGAAAATTTTAAATATTAACATATTCCAAATTTATTATTAAAGTTGAAAATGCAAAAGTCTCTACTGTAAAGTTAGATTAAATTTATAATTTCCATCGTTTATATTGAGAAACACACTAAAAATACTGAATACAAATATTTTATACGCACATACGGACACTCACGCACGCACGCACGTACGCACGCACGCACGCACGCACACATATAAATAAAATTCTTAAGTAAATATTGATTTGTATTATAAATATCATAAATTTCTATACGAGTTTAATAAATTAGGAAATAAAAAATTATTCTTTAAAACACTTCATCAATTATTTTGTCACGCTTATCATACCTTTGCAAACAAAAACATTCATTATTGAATAATCATGATTGAATAATAATCCAAATGAGCAAATATGATTAAATCTTATATTTTGCAAATAGAGTCGAAATAATTAAACTCACCTTGATATTATTTAGTGCATCATTTATAATGGAATTGACATGCTTTAAATGGCTGATCTGAACGTCATTTTTCCAATCTGCTGAAGTATTCTACATCCAAAATTTGTCAATTGACTATGTATTTCATATATTACATGTATATGTTTTTATAGAAATTAATACTTCACAAATTCTTATTTTGAAATAAATCAATGAATATCTATACATACTTATTTGATAATCTCCATGCGGATATTAAAAATACGTTTCATTGAAATATACTCACTTGAAAATTACATTAATGACAATAATGATAATAATGGATAAGAAATAATTAATGAAATAAATAATACTTGGCGATAAAATAAACAATTCATTTGATCAATAACTATATACTTTATTCATTGTATTTCAGCAAGAGAGTTAATTCTTATTAATTATAAACGTAATTCAATGTTATATACCTCGAGAATACAAACAATTATTAACAATGTTAACGCGTAGTTTTTCATAATTGTGCTTGTAAACGTTTCAATTTTACAAACGATACTAATAAAGAAATGAACAGACAATTATTATTTAAAGTATTTCATCGGATACATCGCTTCTATGCAGATAAATATATTACAAGGATTCTCTTTTCTATCGCAAATTTATCGTTTAAATTTTTAAAAGTAAAATTATCTTATCTAATTACGTCTAAAAGCAGAAAATAAATGAAAAATCTGTTATAATATAATGTACATTATATTTTATCATGTAAATATAAATTATAAAAAATGTTATTTTAGTTTATTTTACAAATAATATTTTAGCCTTATCTATTTAAAAATAAAATCACACTGTACCCATAAATGTCAATATGGTGTGGGGTAGGGGTAGGGGTATTGGGTAGGGGAAGTGTGGGGAGGGGGGGGGGGATATATTCTAACAGTAAATATAACTTCGGAAATAAAATGCAAATTGTATACCTACTAACCATTTTTATCATTAATATAACTAAATTCAAATTGTTGGAAATTATATTATAATTAAATTATTATAGTGATTTTTAAAGAAATAAAATGGCTTTTGTAGATTCTTGCGTTTATAATTATATCATATTACTAAAATTAAACGAAATTATTTAAAATATAACATAATTATATAACATAATTAATAAAGAAGCATAAATTATGTAAATTTATTGTACAATTGTTATTGTACAATAGTAATTGTAATTGTAAATCGTGAGATTTTGTGCTTTAAATATTCTAAAGATAGAAATAAAAGTGAGGCTTTACAGTATTACGATTTAAAATTCTGCAATTAAGTATCATCGAAAGAGGGTAAATTTATAATTTTTAAATTAATAAAAAAAAAAATTATTCGATACGGATAATTCTGACCTTCTCGTACGTATTATTCGCGTGACACACTTATTCAGTGGTATGAATTAACATTTACTGTACTGTATGTAAACTTTGTGAATCTAAGTCTTCCGCATTCGTAATCATATTGGAAAGAAAAATCATAAACTGTTTGTTTATTTGTGCGCTGAAATTAAATAATGTCTGATAAAGTACGCAATTCAAATGTCCGAATTAATTAAATTGAATAGGTTAAAACAATATTTTTTAAATCTATTAAATTAAAATTAAAATATTTTCCCCATTAATATAAATGTCATGGAGAAGTTTATAAATTATGCTTGCTTGTTTTTTCTTTAACTACTTTATAAAACTGAACTTTTTTAATTGAAAATACATTTTCGATTACGTAACTTTAGCATTTATCATAATTATTTCAAATTTAAAAATACTGAATATAGATTATTATGTATCTAAATTTTAAAAATGTAAAACTATGTATCTGCGATTATTCCAATAACAATAATATAATTATACAATTAAGCTTAAAGTTTTAAGACATTATCATAAAAGAAATTAATATTCTTAATATTAGAAATTATTTTAGAATTCGTTATATATTTCAAAATAGCAAATTTTTTTTTATTAAATATTTAATTAATATGCCTCGTAATAATAGAATTTAGTAATATTAATATTATCTGAATTTGAAAATATCTTATATTGAAAAAAAATTTGATACATGATTGATTGTTTTATATTTATAAAGTTATTCTATATTTTAAAATCATGATTCCTTTTTATTATATTCATACTGCTATTTATCGATTATATTATAATATAAAATTTCATCTTTTAACTTATTTATTATATTGATATTACTTATGAACAATTGTGATAAGAGTTTACAGTAGCATAATGAAGATGTATTTTTTGTAGAAAGATTTCGTATATCTTAGGAAATCAGAGTTAAACCAGATTTATTGAATACGATAATGGAGTGTAGGAAATTAATGTTCTTATAAAATATTTTATACTTTTTCAGCGTATTTACATAATTTATTTTGCACTAAGAAAGTTCTTATCAACTACATATACCTGTAAAAAATATTATAAATTAAAAATATGAGAGGCTAAAAGTTATACGATAAAAAACTTTTTTAAATTAACGCTTTAAAATTATGACAATTTTTGCAGAAGATTTATGTATAATATGTACTTACGCGGAAAAAATAAGATTAATTAGAACTCACGTATATAATAAATAAACTTACTACGATTCCCTGATTATTTACACTCTTCCACTATTTTAAACACACATGTATACAAATATGTATATTATTTTATTGTTTGTATTAATTTATGTATCATTATGTATTAATAATGCACGTAGTATTAACAATCCAATTAATAATGACTTATAAATGTTCAAATCTTCAAATTTCATCTCGCTATGTTGAAAATATATTTACATCTAAATATATATAATCTGAAAAATGCTGAAAGCATTTGAAGTTAATAAAATTTTAGAAAGGTCAGTGGCATTAAAATATTGGAAGACATGAGAATATCAATGGTAAACAATCTACGTCAACTGTATTAATTTCACCAATATATCTATAGTTTGATCCTATTTTAAAATTTTATATGCGTGTGCGTACAAGAACAAGAAACGGTAAGTAATATATTTATTTTTATTTTTAATGGGTAAAAATATCGGTCTTTCTCCACGCGTATGCGAATTAGTAATATTTGTTACGCGATTAGATAAATTTAATGTAATGATAGTATTCATAGATATTCTCTAAGTATTGGGTTTGTTATTTTATCATCTAGGATAATGATAACGTAGATAGCAGGAAATGACAAATTTAATAATCGAACTTTAATAATATTATATGCTTTGGTAGAAATTTGTAAAAATGTAATGCCACGTGTAGTGATCAGAAAAGTGTTTGCTCATTCAATTATTTGTTCAATCAATTTTCACAGGCACGAATTTGCGATACGAGTTGAAGGTAAAGCAAAAACAAACATTAAAAAAAAAGAAAAAGAAAAAAAAGCACGCTTAATATTTAATTTAGAAACGTGGCTTTCAAGTCAATTACAATTTATCACGAAAGTACTGCGCAAGAAATCTTTCACCCATCAGGCAATTAAAACAATTCCTTAATTACACGATTAATCTGCCGACGGCTTGGCCGATTACCCAAAAGCAAGCTACCGGATCGCATCGGCCCAATTTTCGAACGAGGCCCCTTGAACAATAGGAGGAAATAAAGGGAGAGAAAAAGAACATGAATCGCGCAACAAAGCCGCACTCGTCGAACGCACGTACAATGCAGGCGTGCGCGTGCGCGTGCTTTAAGAGGCGCGCGCGCAAAGACAAAAACCGAAATTTCCCAGAGCTCACCGTAATTTCATTAAGATTCCATGCCTGCTTGCCAGTCTGTCTGCGCGCTCCCTCAAGGGGGTGAGAGAGAGAGAGAGAGAGAGAGAGAGAGAGACAGAGTGCGAGCGAGTGAGCGCGCAGAGTATGCGAGGGGAAGGCACAGCAAAGGAGGTAAAGAAACGACGACGAGGAGGACGACGACGACGACGACGACGACGACGACGACGACGACGACGACGACGACGACGACGACGACGACGACGACGACGACGACGACGACGACGACGACGACGACGACGACGACGACGACGACGACGACGACGACGACGACGACGACGACGACGACGACGACGACGACGACGACGACGACGACGACGACGACGACGACGACGACGACGACGACGACGACGACGACGACGACGACGACGACGACGACGACGACGACGACGACGACGACGACGACGACGACGACGACGACGACGACGACGACGACGACGACGACGACGACGACGACGACGACGACGACGACGACGACGACGACGACGACGACGACGACGACGACGACGACGACGACGACGACGACGACGACGACGACGACGACGACGACGACGACGACGACGACGACGACGACGACGACGACGACGACGACGACGACGACGACGACGACGACGACGACGACGACGACGACGACGACGACGACGACGACGACGACGACGACGACGACGACGACGACGATCACGTGGAAAGATCTCGTTGAAAATGCCTTGGCGCGGTGCACGGTAAGGGGCGCGAAGGGGCGGATGGGAAAGAGACGAGTTAGTTCTTGAGGAGCAGCATCGGCATCGGCATCGGCAGGAGCAGGAGCAGAAGCAGGAGCAGGAGCAGCAACAGCAGCAGCAACAACAGCAACAGCAGGCGACGTGCTGTCTGCCGTGTCGAAGGAGTTAAACGCGTTTCTTTTCTGCAAGAAGCTGTGAGCGAAGGGGACGAATGCATAGCAGCGCGGCCGGGACGAGGGAATGATCGCGGCCTCGGGATAAAGAGAGAGAGAGAGAGAGAGAGAGAGCGAGAGAGAGGGAGAAAACGAGAATCGCTATGTAAGTGCCAGGAGACGAGCAAGACGACGACGCGCCTTCTACTCGGCCTGACTCGTTCCTTCCTCCTCTTCTCGCTCACCTTCGCCTTCTTCATCCTCTTCTCAGCCTTCTTTAGCTCGTGGACTTTGCCTGTATGTGTGGCTTCTAAAGCTGCGTGTGCGTGCACGCGCGTGTTTGTTGATACGAGCCGATCGCTTCTTTCTTTCTCCTTATGTTGAAAAGCACGATGATAGAGTTGATAATGGGGAGTTTCTTGATTGGAATCTATTTCATCTTCAATGATGACTCCTTCTCACATGTGCGCCTACAATGAATACTTTGTTTTCTCTCTCTATGTTTGCAGAGTGCAAGTGTTGATTGGAATTCCTGTATATTTCTTTCTTTTTCTTTTTCTTTTATTTTCTCTTTTATATTCTATTTTTTTCTTCTTCTTTTCTTTTTTGATTTTTATTTAGTTATTTATTTATTTCTTTCTTTCTTTTCTTTTTTTTTTTTATACATAATGTGGATTGCTTCATAGACGCTTTCGTAAGATATGAATAATAAAAATGTTAAACCGAAACCAATTATCATATATGACATGTATCAAAAGTAGCAATATTTTGAACTTTATTATTTATAAATCACAGACGATAATTCGTAATGTAAGACAAAATCGAATTCTTTTGTTAATGCGTATTGGGCGAGCTTGTAAACACGTTAAATTGCGTAAGAAATTTTTCTACAAAAACTTCTGATTGGGTCGTGTAGTAATTCTGCAGGAACAATTAAATAATTAATATTACCATTCAACTTTCTAGGGTCGGTTTATCGTTTAAAAGAGTTTGAGTTATATCGTTATACATTAACTTTAAATGAGAATATAGCAAGAAGATTTTAGCAAATTTAACCGTCCAAAGACGACAATGTCGTCGATAACAAATCATTATTTAACGAATTAAATTATTTTTAACTTGATTGCAATCGTCATGGAGTTACGAGTATGCTGAATTATCATTAAGTATCAGGATAATGTTATGAAATTATTTATGAATCGATTATGAAGTTATACATAAATTTATATGGATATGTCGAATGCGCATGTAGAAAAAACAAATTATATAATTAATTTGAAAGTAAATATATCATATCATACATTATACTTTAAACTTTGAGATTAATATGTTCTAATTTATTGTAAAAATTATATATTTTTATATACTTTATGTTATAATTAATAATAATTATAACTTATAATTCACCATTTATTTTAATAAATTTTACATCAGTCACGTATCAGATTATATGCTAAAAAATATATGCTAATGGAATTAAAAAATGTTACCTCTATTCTAATTGGCATTAAAGTCCAATTTAATGATAATATCAGTTTATTCTCGCAAACGAGAAATGCATAATACACACATGATAAAAAAAAAACTACTTGAAACGATAACTCTAGCACAAGTGTGCAAATACTTTTAATCGATATAATAATCAATCGATGCGAGTTCATTAGAAAGAAAATCGAATAATATTTTATATGAAATATTAATATTGAAGAGCTGGTGATATGTATTAGACGTACACACGTACGGCAAATATTGGTGAAATACGTTTATCAACAAACACTGACGATTACCGTGAAAAAGCAACTAATCGTCCTGAATACCAAATGTTATAAATATAATTTAAAAAATTATTACAATTATCACAATTATCACGGCCAACCTTACCATTAACCATTCAACCCACAGATTTTACGTATTTTCGTTTTAATTCTTCGATAATTGCCATTATATCATCTCATTAAAACAATGTATTTATTTTCATTTCTATTTTGTAATGAAAATAGTGCAATTATATACTTTTTGCGTGAGGCATTTCTCAATTGTATGATCAGATGCTTGTTTTTATAACGTTCTGCAGTGAAAGTAAATTTCGTAATAGACTCGGTACAATTACAGATAAATAATAATAACGTGTGTTTCGATTTTTCATACTAATAAAGTTTCGTTTTGCCAATATAATGCGCCGTAACTATCATTATTTCATTATTTATATAAGTGAGCGAGTACGGGCCTTACATTAATCGTAATTGAGTACATTCACCCTCGAATAATAAATTTTCAATAATCAAAGTCCATTTAGTTCCATCATGCCTCAGCCCATTGACGCCTCAAGCTCTGCATTAATACAGCATTACATCCTCGTTCCCTCCCCTACCCCAAGCAAGCCTCTTGCTTGGAGCACGTCCTTGGAAATTGATAGAGGAAGCCGAGTGTCGAAACTAGGTATAACGAATACGAACGAGCGACTAAACATGCCCATTCCTTTCTACAATCTCCGCAGGCAAATACGGAAGTGTACAGCCGCGAAAGCAGGCTCAGCCAAGCCGTTATCATTGAAAAATGCTTGAAAAGCGTAATGAAACTGAACGGCTCGTTGGCTCTTGTCACAAGGCGCTTCGCGCCTACGGCTCGCATTCGAATTTTCACACGTGCACACAAAGGCACGTTTTCTCTTCCACCGGTGATGGTGTCTTCGACGGGATCTCGACTCGATGGGAGCCTCACCTCGGCGGCGCATTCTCGCTCTCTCGCTCTCTCGCGCCATTAATGTATTCCCCGCGGGGCATGTACATACCTACGCGCTGCAGCCGCCACCGCCGCAGCTACCACCACCACCACCACCATTACCACCATTACCATCGCCACCACCATCGCCAACCGCACCACCATTACCATCACCACCGCCGCCGCTGCAATGCCCAATGAGACCGATATCCTACTAGTTCGTCTGGAATACTTTTAGGACAGCCAAGAGCAGCGCGAGAAACGCGAGGAGAGACTTTGCTCGCTCTTCTCTTTACGTGTCGCGCGTGTGATTCAGTTGGTGCAATTCACACAGTCCTGCCCTCGCGCAACTCGTTTCCCTTTTATTCGCGCGGGACGCTGCGGAAATCGCGATCGGACTTTCGTCGATCGACGACTCCTCCGCTCGAGCATTGACTGATGATGCTTCCGTTGCTCGCGAGTCGCCGCTTATTAGGATTTGCATTCAAGTCGACGAGGGGCGAACGATTTAGCATCCGATTTACGTCCTTTTATTTTACCAATACAATAGAACACCATTGATTATTATTATCATTATTACACTCTTAATAATGCTCGAATAAATAAACGTAGTGAATAAATTGATGTTACATTTATAATGAGCCACGACGATGCTTCGTCGATATCATAATATTCACGAGTATTTTCATGTGAATATTCAGCCATTGTTTTATCGACATTAACGTAATTGACAATTGTCGATTTATCTTTCGATTACTATTGGAAATCGTAATTAAGGAATATTACAACACTCTGTACGAATAGTGTAATATTAAACAGATACTGGGTTTAAAAAAAACACACACACTGATCTGATCACATGTCTTTATTAAAGCAATAATAATTAGACCGAATGGAAATACATCACGAGCGTATAATAAATTATGCCTATTACTGTTATCTGAAATAAATATTATATAATGCTTTTTAATTTTTCAAACGCTATATATATATATATATATGTGTGTGTGTGTGTGTGTGTGTGTACGTGTGCGTGTGCATATTATGAAATGTAATTTCATTTAATCTCGTTATTAGAAAATATAATATACGCTTATAAAATAGTGGAGTAATGAAGGACGACTTATATTCAAGAATTATTTCGGTGCAAGACGAAATTAAGGCATTTTAGTAGTCAACGGCTCGAATTAAAAAATGCTTGTGAATAAAGGTCTAATTTTAGAGGCATTAAAAAAATTCATTATCGTCTATTTTGAGTATTTTTATTATTCGTCATAACTGGACCACTGGATTAATTATGTACTAAAAAGTACGTGAGAAATTGCAGATCATATGTCTTAAATGAAGATTATAAAGTGCTTTACATACAACATAACATTTATTCATTGCGAATTCGTGAATATTATTATTTAAATGAGCGACAAATATAATTATTGTTTTAATTGGTACGATATATTGTTATTTTGTATTATTCGCATTAAAATATTAAAGACAGAACCATAATGTAATTAATCATTGCAAAAAATTATAAAGAAATATTTTTAATGTCATTGTTATGCATATTAGAAATATCTATTATACAAAGATTATATTTCAATTCTTTTTTTTTTTTTTTTTTTTTTTTTTTTTTTTTTTGTTCTGTTTTACATCACATTGAATATTAACTGAGAATAATAATATTTATATAAGCGAGTATAATTCAAAAAAATGTTGACTTTGTAAGACGTTGACGTTTAACGTGAATATTGCAAGTGGCGTATTTCCCTACTTCCTTATTTTTCAATTGCCTCCTCTTCTATAAAGGTTTGAAGTGCGAAACTCCTGAGAAATGATCGGCTTTATTTTATGCGAAATACATTTTAGAGAAGGAGCTTTCTCTCTCTCTCTCTCTCTCTCTCTCTCTCTCTCTCTCTCTCTCTCTGTGTCTCTTAAAAACGCGCGTCACGCTCGAAAATGCATTTCAATTACGAAGGCAGGTCTCACACCTGTTCGGACGAACGAACCAATGAGAAGAAAAAATGAAGAAAAAAAAAAGGAAAGAAACAACAGGAGAGTACGCACGTCGTACACAAATAAAATAATCAAAGACAAAAATAGAGGAGGTGCGTTAGTAAGAAAAAAAGGCATTAAAATAATAAAGAACAGCGGCACAAACACACAAGAGATGAAGCCCAACTATAAGAAGAGAAGGACGAATCGCCGTCACTAATCAGGCGCGCAAAAGTCATCCGCTTTAAAAAGATGCGCGTCTCGGTCTCTCCGGTCCCCTTATAACGATGACTAATCGTAAATACAAGCTCGAGTATTTATCAAAGATCATTAAGATTCGATGGTATTTGTACTTCTCTCGCGCTACGCGGCACACACAGGATATGTCGAGTTATACGAAGTCGTAGGAAAAAAGAGTGAGACGAAGAATTGTGCGTGCGCGCCATATGAATCAGAAAGTGTATGTATGTCTACCTAGGATTGATTGAAGCAGGAAAGAAGGATAGAAAACTGAGGGACAGAAGAAACTGTAAGTCATATTGGAATTTTAAAGTCGTCGAACGCTCTCGCATAAGTGCTCATACACGCGGGCACGAGTAGATTCTTCTTACCTTCTTTTTGCCTGTTTATTCCTGGTGTGGCTTGCAGAATGAACTAGAAATATATAAAAGAGATAATAGCACGAGCAGAGGCTAAGAGATGAGAGAGAGAGAGAGAGAGAGAGAGAGAGAGAGAGACAGAGAGAGTGATATTACATGGGGATAAAGATTAATTATGATATTAGAGCTTTTAGGGATAAAGGTGATATTAAAAAGTCTTGGCAGATATCGTTTCCCATTTTTTCAAAACTCTCAAACATCTTTTCTTAATAAGATTTGCATAAGCGTATCCTCTAATAGTTTAATCAAACAATTAACCTATTCAAATGACGAAATTCATACACATGGACTTGTAATTATGGAATAAAAATTCTTCAGCAATATTTCAATTAAATTAGTTTTTTAAATAAAAGTTCTCATATGCTTTGAAAATTGAAAATACTTTTTAAATAATACAGGATATATTAATTTTCAACAAACTTAAAGACTTATACAATAAAATTTAAAAACTTATATGAATAAACATTAATTAAAATACTCGAAAAATATGGAACTACTTAATATTTAGAAGCATTAAAAAATTTCATTAAAAAATGTTGTTATTGAAAGTTTTTGTTTTTCAATCATTAAAAACATCATATCACATTTATTTTGACATTCGCATTGATAATAAATACATAAAGTAATTTGAAATACACTTGTACACTTGTAAATGTAGAATTTATTCAATTCGAATCCTAATTACAAAGTTTAATAATTGTTCGCTTTCTAGCTCATTTTGTCGTTGCACATTTGTTTTGATTTTATTAAAAAATGCATAAGGTAAATAATTCTTCAATTTAAAATTTCACTTGGATTACATTTTAGTCATGATAAATTGCTATTTTGATTATTGGTAAATCATTAAGTTCTTTTCCCCTAACAAACACATTAAATCATAAAACTCTTATCGCTCAATATTTCACATTTTTTAATTATCATAAAAAGCATACATTATATAAAACCATAAAATATTTCGTAATTTAAAGATCGATTTTTAACGAATTTAATGAATAACCAACCTCTCCGTTAGAAATTCACATAAGATGCGACAAATTTACCAAAATAACTGGAATCTCAAATTGTTCTATCCCAAGCGCATACTCGGGCATAACGCGTGCTACGCCCTATTTATGATGAATTCCAATGGTAATCGCATGGTATCATCAACATCAAATGTTAAGTCAAACAACGATTCACGAGCGAAAATTTTGCGAGCCTGAACAATGACGACGAAGACGATGAGAAAGTGCAGAAAAAGAATTATACGATCAGTCGCGGGAAAAAGAAAATAATGACATCAAGAGGAGCATATATAGCAACGCATGCACTTCGTGGATGAGAAAATTGCGTGCCTGCAGCTGCGCACAAATGTGTGCGCATTCCCAGTAGCAAAAGCGAAGTAAAAGAAGCGCAAAAGCCGTGCACAATAAGACAAAAGGAAAACAGGTGAAGTGGTGTAAAGAGCGAAGACTAAGAAATGGACAGGAAAGAGATATAAGCAACTATGAAAAAGAAGGATGAGTGCGGGGAGGGGAAGGGGGGGGGGTGGTTGGAGGGGGTGGAGAAAGAAGAAAGAGAGCCATCTGCAGTGGGAAAAACCTAAGAGTAAAAGAGCCACCTGTTTCTCTCTCTTTCTCTCTGCCCCCCCCCCCAAACACCGTCGTTATATCTCTCTCAATCGATGCTTCTGTCTTTCTCATCTGGTTCATCATTCGCCACCTGTGTGTCGGTAGTGTGAGAAACCGCTAAGTTTTCTTTTTCTATTGAGCGATACATATATTTACGTCTTTAATGTATAATCTAATACATACAATTTATAAGAATTTTATACTAAATTCAACACGTAAATAGTATAATATAATGATCAAATTTAGTATTCGTTAATGAAATTTGAACATAAAATTTCGAGTTTATGATTAAGAAATAAAAAAAAGGCACAATTGAATAATTTGTACTATAAATTTAAATAATAAACCCAATCTATAAAAGTTCTTTATACAATATTAATCATGGATTATTCGGAAATAATAAATATAATTATATACATATTAAAATCATATTGAGTAATATATTTAGTTTAATCTGAATAATAATTAAAAAGTAAAACAAAAAAATTCTAATATTAACCGTCTTAAAATATATCGTTAACAAAACATCTAAATAATTTCTAAATATATGTAGAAATTCGGTAGAATTTCATTTATCGGCAAAGTGCCAATGAACACAATTTATACAGTACTTCAGTTTTCAATATTAACTTTTAATAATACGCTTACATTAAATAAATATATTACATAAATAAATTTAAAATTTCAGGAAACAATTTTAACCTGAATAATTCGTATGACGATGTTGATGTTGCGATAAATATTAACACTTCATAAAATGGAAAGTATATAAAGAAAATTTAAAAAAATAAACAATAAATAGTGTCTGTTATTAAAGCTTGTACTATGAGTAAATTAATAATTGTATTGTCGATTTATGTGCAAAACAATTTCCCGTTTGAATATAATTCATTGAATAACGTGCACTTACAAATAAAATTAAACAATGCCGTAAAATAATTATAAATACATATGTGAATAAATTCAAATAATCATTAAAAAAAAAAAACATTCGACGTGCAAATGATATTCAATACATAATAATTGAGCCAATTATATGCTGTACATACTATATATGTATATGGTGAGGCAGCAGTCTCTACTCTCGGATATTCCAAGTGGAGTGCGAGCGAGTTTTCCAGAGTATGACTATATAAGCAGACCACCAGGGTAGTGTCGTCAAATTTCTTTACCTTGATTTTGTTCGCGACTGTAGCGTTATCTCGTTGAATTTTACCTCAACAAACATACATATGTTTAAATGTGTATATTTGTTTCTATTATCAAACGCCTTTGGTTTAAGTCGAGAAACCCATTTATCTCGATACGATAACTATAAGGTGCCATTAATACGTCTAGCATCATATAACAATATTTTCAGATCGCATTATCAATCGATCTCGTACAAATTTAAAAATATGTATTCAATCAAGATCAAGATATGGTCAATCATGTTTAATACTCAATTCATAACTTAAATTTTATAATAGGATACCTTATTTATATATATATATATATATATGTGTGTGTGTGTGTGTGTGTGTGTGTGTGTGTATGTATTTTTACTTTTTACACGCTATATGCCAAACTATATAATTTCTAATAAAGTTTATATTCTAAAAAATAATTTCTAACACTTGTGCAAAGATTTTTATACAGACTCAACATGGAAAACTTAATTTATTAAAGGAATATTATATTAATATCGGAATAAATCTTTAAATTCAAAGAAATTGAGAATACGATGCTGACAATAATGATTCCACATGATTAATTATACTCAAATCCTATTAGTAATACAAACAGATGGAAAAATAGTGCTTTCATAGTTTCTTATAATCAATCAATCATATTAAGACATCAATCCGTCGTTTGGAGGTATTTATTTTTCCGTAACTATACAATATATTTTAAATAAATTTTATAAGAGCTGACGATAATATAATCCTTGTGATTATCTTATTTTTATCGGTTAACTTATTAAATTGTTTTAAAGATGCGCGTTTAAAATGGATGCGAAAAAAAAATTGTAAGAAATAACTGTCAAGTCATTTAATTTAGTGAAAAAGTTAAATGTTAAAATTTAAACTTACTCATGGTTAATATTCGATTAGATAAAAAGAATTTTAATTTTTTATAAATGACATAACAAAAATAAAACTTTAAATTCGAATGTTCATGTATGAAAAATAGCGATTTTATTATTGATGGTGATAAAAGGTCGATAGGTATTTTAATAAATTTATACATAAATTTATAATATAATATAGTTATAATATATAATAATATCATAATAAGCACATTTTTCAAGTAAATATTGCAAAATTCTTTACATTATTATTATTATTATTATTTTTTTTTTTTAATTATTTATTTTATTTTATTTTATTTATTTTTTTTTTTTTTAATAGATCGTCTGTATTCAATATTTATAGTGTAATGGTATTTCTAAAAATATCGTTACATTATTATGGAATATTAAAGAGATATTATATATTGTTCATAAATATAAATAATATTACTTGCTATACTACAGAAATTAGATGCGATAGGTATATTGTAATTCCGTGGTTAAAAATCTAAATCTTAATCTTTTAAATTAATTATCATGATACTTCAATCGTTATTGTTTTATTATTTTTTATTAACAAATTTTTGGCATTGCAAATGCAAAATATATAAAAAGCATATGATGTTTACTTTGGAGATAATGTATAATTCAAGAAGTAATTTCCATTACATATTAAATTCAAGAATGATGAAAAAGAAAAATGATTTAAAAATGACTTAAATAGACTAGCGTTAATGAGGGATTACGAGGTAAGGGATTACAAGATATTCAATATGTTAAACAAAGTGTGTTAGAAAGAAAAAAATCGATCATAAAGCCCAAAATCCATAATCCATTTCAAAACATTCGCTGATTCAATAACGCATTAATAAAGACCACAGACGTCGAAAATAGCTATAACCATCAAAAGTTTTCCATTCGACGGCGGTCTCAACAAAAGCGTTTAATTTACGAAATTGTCAAATGACCGCTCGATAAATTACACTCCGTCCGCAGCTCTCGTATAAAGGGTCGCGCGCGCGATGAACCGAAGAGAACCTTTAAAACTGTATGCAGGAGAAAAAAGAATTTGCCGCACTCTCCTCTTGCCATGATTATCGTCGAATTTATAGGTTTTTACGAGACCTATAAAAATTCCAGCAAAAGGGAGGTGAATTTCCTGGGCAAAAAATATTCATCTTCCCAGAAAGCGTTTCATGGTTCACGGAAGTCATAAATACACATGCACGTCTTCTTGCTGGTACGAATTCTATCTTGTAAAATTATCATTTACATTTTCATAAAAACAGATTTGTCTATGAGAAAGCTACTTTAAACTATCGCAAGAAGATTTATAAATATACGATATTCCAAATTAACTACAAATTATTATGTAGCTATGGGCAAACTTGGATTAGCCATGTGCGAGGTATGCGTTACGGATTGAATTTGAAATGTAATATTTTATCAGCCCAAGTTGAAAGTCAAAATAGATTATATTCAATGAGCACTTTTAAAATATTCAATATCCCTCGATTGTAAATAATTTTTATAAGATCTATATGTCGAATAGTTTTTTCATTTACATATTAAATATAATGCACGGATAAGGAAGGCAAAATAAAAAGGAAGTGGTAATTGATAAAAGCTATTCACCCAACTCACTAACACCATCATCGTCGTTCCTACTGGTAAAATACCAACCAAAACTGTAAAATATGCCGTTTTTTTCTTCCTATCATTATTCTATTAGCATTACCATTTATGCAGCTTGATTTAATGTTGTCTTTAAATGTTCAAATACTGCTTGCACGTTTCTTCCGTATCCTAATACAACATAGTCACAGTGTTTTAATAGCTATTTCGCTCATTTAATTAACATATATTAACATAGCCTAACTGTACAGCCAATCAATTAAGTTACCCCATAAATCTATAACCATTATAATATTATAATTAAATATACTTTATTAATCGAATTTTTTTTTTCTTTTTTTTTTCTTTTTTTTTTTTTAAATAAAATAAAAAAAATACCCACCAATCGAATCTTTTTTTATAATTTTTACAAAGTATCTATTATATATTACTGTGTACACTAACATCAGCTCTCCTCAATGCCTGGACCATAATTGACTAAGAAAAATTGGAGGAATCAAGCCTTAATCGACTATGATGGCAACTTTCATCTTATTTTATCTCTCTCTCTCTCTCTCTCTCTCTCTCTCGCACCCTCTCTCTTAAAAAGTGCCGCGCATAAGACCAACGAAGAAGAGAGAAATAGAAAACGAGCGAGAAAAAGAAAAGATAATGAGAGCAAAAAGACAAGAAGAACAAATTTAACTTCATCATTTTTTGCAAAAATTTTATACAAATTTTATGCAAAAGTAGCTATTAACTGTCTCGTAGTTATATTAGCTCTTAAGAATAATTTGCTGAAAATTTGGAATGCATGCAAAAGTTTAATCGTGAATATTTCAACATATACATCGTAAAGATTAGTTAATCGTTCTAAAAGAAAAGGCACATTGCCATTTTTAAATAGAAATCTTACCTTACTCAAATGTAAATGTTTTTATTCAGGCTCGACGTAAGTCAATTAAAATATTTCTTTAAGAAAACAGTAATACCTTTTTATTACTCAAGGTTTACATAACATTTGCGTAAAAATTTTGCTTTCAAAAGCTGAAGCACGAGACAATAAATTTATTATAATTTTTCTTTACACTCTTTTTTAGGAACTGTATATAAAAATATACGCTGCAATCTTATTGACTTTCATTAAGCGTACACGAAAAATTGTCTACCATACTTTCGAATAATATCATTTTACAGAATTTATAATAAATAAACAAATACGATTAAAATGATTTTTTTATTTTTTTTCATTTTTTTTTCATTTTTTTTTTTTTCTAACATTCATCAAATCTGCTGAAAATACTGACACATATAACAAAATTCTAATTATGCAGTGAAGTTTGGTCATTCAAAAACTTCAGCAAACTTTCATATTATTATTTAAGATTTTAAACCTTCTATTAGAATTGATATATTAAACAATAAAATACATTATTTTACAATAATAATGAGAAATACGTTCTCTGATTGAAGATAATACTCTTTAAATTTTTTTTCAGACTATCAAACTTACATTAGAATAACTTAAGAGATATAACTCTATATATATATATATATATATATATATATATATAGTGTAATTTGAAAATAAAAAAAAATAAAAACGAATACTGCCAAGTTATGGAAATAAAGAGATAGATAGGAGTGAAGATACAGTCAAGTTACAATAAGTCAATAGTCTTGGCCACTGAAGAGTGAGTAAAAGAAAGATATATAATGAGGGAAGGGGGAACATAGAGAGACACAAAGAGAGAGAGAGAGAGAGAGAGAGAGAGAGAGAGAGAGAGAGAGAAATGAAACGTCAGAGAGCGAATGAGAAGATAGAGAAACCCATGATTGGGCCAAGTCTCGGGATGCGTGTATGGTCTGATCGCGTGGGTTTTACCCAGAAATCGTCTTTTCGCCGTCTCAACTCGTTCAGCCTGTCTTTTTTCTCCTGTCTCTCACGCTTGGACGTCGGCTTTTGCCGGAAATGGCGCAAGTACTGAATTAGCAAGCGGGAAGTGAGAATTGGGCAGACAGCACGGCGCGTATTGCTCGCGTACTCTCTTTCTCTTGCTTTTTTTATAGCTCTTCGTCACGTTCTTTTTTCTTCTTCTTTCTTTTTTCGCTTTTCAAACTTAATATTCTCATTCTCCATGCTACTGTACAATGTCACTAGTTACAACCATCGTGACATCCCTGATTATTATCGAAATTCATTGTGTAACTTATTATAGTTTACCTTTAAATATTGTACGTAAACAACGTAATCGTATCAATAAAAGGTGCGGAGTAAAGTATTTTAATGACATTTCCTATATATATATATATATATATATATATATATATATATATCAATTATATTTTTATGGATTATTTATAATTACTGTAATAATGAACGTATACAAAATTGTATCCCACATTTGTATGAAAAGTTGTATTAACATTTCAATACAAAATAAGAATTTAAAATGTTTTGTTAATAAAATTCTTGTAGTTTTAATTGTAAATTATTATAGCTTAATTACTATACCGATATTGTAATATAAAAATCATGAAGAATCATCAACCGCATCTAAAATTTATACATTTGATTACGTAAAATATTCCTTGCATCTTTGACACAATCTAAACCTTGTACTTGTAAGATCTATCGTCGCCTCAGATTTATATTGACACCGAAGCATTGCCCATCTTATTTTTATTATGTTAATGCACAAATTGTTACATATTATGATAAAATATTTAACTGTAGCCATTTTAGATATAAGCTGACACAAATTTTCATATTATTAATATAAGCAATTTTTACTTTACAATATATATATTTAATGTTTTTCTGACAAATTAATCAAAAAATTGATCAATGTTCTTGTACACATATTTCTAAATTATTAGTTTGAAATATTTTGAATCGAAACCAATAATTTCTAATTTAATGGTAAATTATACTTTTAATTTATATAAAACAGCATGACACGTTTAAATTTGATTTATACAAATCAATTATTTTCTGATATAATAAAATTTTGATATTAATCAAATCTTTGGAATCTTTAACTTATCATATATTTATTGTACTTCACCTAAGTCAATTAAATATTATTATACACTAATGCGAGATTATTATATTTCCCAAGTTATTAATATGTCGAATATGATTTTTTTTAATATGATTCTTTTTAAAATATGATATTTTGTTATTTAATTAGCTATGCTCTGATACTAAATGTAGTCACGTATTTGTGAATAGGTACATCGATTTAAAAACAAATACATTGATTTGTTAAACATTGTTTATATTTTTACACATAAATAACAGATTACTGGAACTCCTCATTTAATAATGTCTATAACGATAAATCCTTCATAAATGCTTGAAGTGGTTGATAATTTATACATAATTAAAATTGTATTGTTGTCTACATTAATTTACACATTTGATGTTCCTTTAAATTATTAAAAATGAGAATAAGATATGTTATAAATATAATAACGAACCTTGTTCATATATATATATATATATATTAAAATATATCATTAATACATTCAAATATTTACGCACATAAAAGATATACAGATAAGAATTAATGAATAACGTACTTGATGTAATATATTTGGATGATACATTTTATACTTAATGACTTCACTTCTTATAATTCGAGAGAAATTTCAAACTGCTGACAAATTTTTACATTAAAGTTTATAATAATATTTTCTTATTTAATTGTTAAAAAATGGTTACCAGTCTAAATGAAAAGAATTGCCCGTAATGTAGTTAATTTTTATAAACAATATATAAGATAGAATAACAAGTAATTAAATGTTAAATTACCAATACATTGATCGTATAGAAATTCTATTTTATAGATGTATAGAACGTAATTTTATTTGTATTACATTTTTAAAAAATCTAAAACAAATATTATTTTCAAATAAATTTTAAGCCATTAAATTGTATTTGAAGCGTATTACGTAATAGCTTCTATATTTACAATATTATGATAAAATTATAACATAAATTATACAAACTAATCAATGTTTCCTGAATTATATTTGAATTCAAGAATGTGTTCACAAATTGGATATGTGAAGTTCTGAGAACGAATTTGTTGTCAATGTAGAACAACCAGCATTTCATAGCATAAAATACTTACGCAATTTTTGTTTGTCCTAATTATCTTAATAAATATTTCCTGAATTATCTCTGAAGTCAAGAATGTGCGTGGAAATTAGGTATTTTACTTCAACTACTTGTAAATGAAATTCTGAGAACGATTTTGTTGTCGATGTTGAACCATGAGTAGCTTGTGTTTTAAAATAATTATTCAATAGAACTAGACTTTGAAGATAAGAAATATCAATTCAATGATAAGCTTCTTTATTACTTTAAAGACATCTTCAAAACAATATCTTCATTTGTTCAATTTCGACGCCGTTAAATTTATCATTTACCTACTGAAGCTTATTTATTTTATGTAAAAATTTGAAATAAAAAATTATCGCTAATAATAACATTATATCATTAAAAGACTTTTCAAATAATTCATTTATAAATCATGAAGTTTGTTTACCTTGTACTTGAGTATATAATCCAGCATAACAATTTTTCTTTTCTAAAAAGTTAATTATCTAAGCTCTTAGTTGATTACTATTGATTTTTTGTTTATTCACGTATAATAATTCACATATGAGCAAATATTTTCAATCGATCACATAATGAAATAATTAGAATTATATATAACAATCTATTTTCTTAAATTGATGTATAAATAATTGATTTTCTTGTAATCATTAAAGTTCCGTGAATTTCGAAATATTGTAATTGTTAATTGTTGATAATCAATGTCATTCTTATACTATTATTGGAATAAGAATAAATAAATTATTATTACAATCACATATAAGAATTTTATACAGAATCTTTTATGTATTCTTTAAATATATTAGATACAAAAACGGAGAAACTTTCCTGATAAAATAGTGTATATAAATTCATTCTACTCTCTTTGTTTTGAAAAATTTCTACGTAATAATAAAGAGTGTCATGAAAAAAAATGGTTAAAAAAAGTTTAAGTTTAAATCTATATTATGAAAAGCTACATATTTGCTATTAATATATTAATTCGTATTTTGAATCATAACTTTTGCCACGCATAATGTTTAATTTGTATATGAAATTTCAGAGAAAAAATGTCTTCGCTTAAAGTTTGACAAGATAAAATTACTTACTTAAAAATATAATTAAATCAAACAATTTTTATTCATTAAATTCTTTAATCACTTTTAAAACGCTCGATTTATTTTAAGTGCGTGGAATATTTTTTCGGAAAATTAAAAAAAAAAACAATTTGTTAAATAAGATAAATATTTGGGTATTATTAAATTTTATTTTCTAATATCTTTATGTTAATATTCCATAATTTGATGGATAAATTTTTGTTTGTCCGAAGATATTTATAAACGATACAATATTTTCTGGTTACTTAATTTTATTTACGTTTCTCTTTTTTTTTTTTTTTTTTTTTTTTTTCTTTTTTTTTTTTTAAAGAAACGATGTAGTTATTAAACAACTTAAAACATACGTCTTATAAGACGTCGCATGCAGATTCTTATTTACTCCTAGTGAAAATTATTCATGCACAATCAAATATATGATTAATTTAATCATTACTATCATCTAAATGAAATATTTTCTCGTAAAATATTTTTCGCAAAATTAAATGTATATATAAAATATGAAACACCAATTAAATTGTAATGTCACATTCACCTGGATGGGCCTAGATTTTTGTATAAGTGTTTTTTGTATATATTGTTCGTACAATACAGACATTGAGCTACTGTGCATTAAATTAAATTGATTATGATGATAATTGTTGTTAATTGATGATAATTGATGGTAATTGATCATTTATATTTACAATATAAGGCTTGAGAAGAGGAAAGGCGTTTAAATAGGTACAAATAGTAAACAAACGAAACGAAGAAAGTTCGGCTAACTAAGAAAATTCGAGTGTAATAAGCTGTACCTGCTCTCTCTCTCTTTCTCTCTCTCTCTCTCTCTCTCTCTCTCTCTCTCTGTGTGTCTGTGTGTGTAAGGAGCTAGCTCCCCGTTTCTTTAGAATATTCTTGAGAATCTTACCGATATAGATTGAGCCCGAGCAAATATAAAAGTAGACCAGTATCTACAAAGAAAATCTGAATATACGGTATAAGCATAAATAGTAGCGAGCCAATTAAAGAATTACAACAACGTCTGGTTAAATGATCGAGAGCCCAGCAGATAATGCATCGGCCTCCAAGTCCTCGAAGCTCTCGCTATAGGCGCAATTGTATACAGATAAAAGCCGGCCGTCGTACGCTTTGTATAAAAGCTAAAGAAATTGAGAGTATCCATTAAAAATGTAGGGTCCGCGCGTGGGACGCATTAGCGCGGTCGTGGGCCCTTTCGCCGAATCAATTAACCAGTGCGGGCGGCGGCAGGACAAGACAGGATTTCCCTAAATCCACGTAAAAATGCTTTCTTTGTCCCAGGCTAATCGGTGGGCGCGCGGCCCACACAAGCAACCAACCCTCTTCGTGCCTTTGGCCCGCCGCTCGTTGGGCCTCATGTCTCCTTAATCTTGTCACTTTATGTTTCTACCCGAACATCTGTTATACTCCAAGTCATTGGCGCGGGGCTTATATCGTCTCCCTTCCCCCCCCCCCCCCCCCCCCCCCC
>NW_011948428.1:5035292-5042016 GCF_000503995.2 Ceratosolen solmsi marchali | reverse complement strand
GTCGCGCGCTATCCTCTTCTTCCTTTTCTTTTTCCCGAAAAACTTCTTGAAAAACGCTGGATTCCTGTTCCCTGTTTCTCGCATCCGCTCTCGATCCTCTCACCTGTTTTTATGCACGTCCCAGGTAAGGAGACCCGGCGCTTGGCACCTTATTTTCTTCGGGTGGTCTTGCTCTCGTTCTTTTTAGAGTAATTACGTGATTCGGCAACATTTCCAATCCACCTTCTCCAGACACTTTATATTTATAGTGTTGGCCCAATCAGTATCTTACGTATGTAGGGAATTTCCGACGGGGGGTGGTGGCTCGGCTTAAATAAAGATTCGTCCGTACCGCTGGAAATCGTCGCGCTCGCGTGTGCCGCTCGACCTGTGCAAAAACGGCCAGTGCCGATATTTCCGGCGTAGCTAGTAATTGAATCGACCGCTTAAAATCCCATTTTTCGTGAATACTTGACTTATTCCGCCACGACTGGCCGGCTAGTTACGGCCTCAGGGAGAAAAAGTATTCGAATACAGGGCCCGTTTACCTGTAGGGCCGCGCTGCGTGCGACTGGGTGGGATGGTGAGGGGAGGGGAATCATCGAGCTGACCAGGGTAAGGATAGCTGCCAGGATGGATAAGTAAGATGAAAGGAGAGCGCGCGCCGTCGCAGGCTCGATTTTACGGAAAATGTGTGTTTCGGCAATGGGAGGTTGGAGCGCGCGACAAGAGTCCGGTCGGAAGACGGGTGAAAGGAGTTGGAGAGTCGATCCTACTGGGCCGAGCGATTTTCCACGCAGCTATTTCCATGGGTAAGCTGCCATGTCCCCACGGCCAGGGCCCATTCCCACACAGCGATTTGGTAGTGAGTCATCAGTTGCGCATTTGAAAGACACGGCGATGGTAGTGGTGGTGATGCTGATGCTGATGATGATGGTGGTGGTGGTGGCGATGGTAGTGGTGATGATGGTGGTAGTGATGGTGGTAGGGGCCCGTGCCGCGCGGGCGTTGCAGTTGGCGGTGGCGACTCCCCCCCCCCAGAGAGCCGGTGAGAGCATAAACTCATTTTCGGACAAGAAAATGGACTTTGGTGGCGCGCGGCAAGTGGAAGAGGAAGAAATCGCCAGAGATAAGGACGTAAAGAAGAGGCACTGACATGATGATGCCGACGCCACCGCCGCCGCCGCCGCCGCCACTGCCGCCACCATTACCACCGCTGCTGCTGCTGCTGCTGCTGCTGCTGCTGCTGCTGCTGCTGCTGCTGCTGCTGCTGCTGCTGCTGCTGCTGCTGCTGCTGCTGCTGCTGCTGCTGCTGCTGCTGCTGCTGCTGCTGCTGCTGCTGCTGCTGCTGCTGCTGCTGCTGCTGCTGCTGCTGCTGCTGCTGCTGCTGCTGCTGCTGCTGCTGCTGCTGCTGCTGCTGCTGCTGCTGCTGCTGCTGCTGCTGCTGCTGCTGCTGCTGCTGCTGCTGCTGCTGCTGCTGCTGCTGCTGCTGCTGCTGCTGCTGCTGCTGCTGCTGCTGCTGCTGCTGCTGCTGCTGCTGCTGCTGCTGCTGCTGCTGCTGCTGCTGCTGCTGCTGCTGCTGCTGCTGCTGCTGCTGCTGCTGCTGCTGCTGCTGCTGCTGCTGCTGCTGCTGCTGCTGCTGCTGCTGCTGCTGCTGCTGCTGCTGCTGCTGCTGCTGCTGCTGCTGCTGCTGCTGCTGCTGCTGCTGCTGCTGCTGCTGCTGCTGCTGCTGCTGCTGCTGCTGCTGTTGCTGCTGCTGCTGCTGCTGCTGCTGCTGCTGCTGCCTCGTTGAACTTGAAAAATTTCGTAGAAAGGGAGAAAAAGGTGGGCCCGATGCCGATATACCGGCGAACGATCGTTTCTCTTCTCTGTTCCTGCCTGCCGCGCTCAACTGCCTTGACGAGGCCGCCTTCTTTTCCCTTCGTTTTTTCCCTCCTCTTTCTCTTCCTTCTGGACAACCAGTCTTATCTTCATTCATTTTTGGGTTCCGCGCATATAATAGCATAATGGGCTTCTCGTTTCACGACCATTTATCCCTGTGTACTAAATATTTTTGGAAATTTAAGGTGCTGTTTTGGAAACAGTCCCAAGTGTCCGCTCATGCTCCTCACGCTATGTCGGCTTATTTACATGTTCATTTACTAATTCCGATGTATTTTCTACTTTGAGCTTGGATATACCAGCGTTTCATGGATAAAATGCATGTGGCTGTCGAGTGAAGACAAACAACCATCTTAGCTTTGTGTGCATGCCTGGTAGCACTGATTTTGGCGTTGAGTTATTTGTTTGCTTATTCGCTTTGAATTTCATTGCGCAAACAGTACGTTAAAATGTCGATCGATCAAGTGCGATCATTGGGAATGAAATTATTAACAAATATTTGAATACTCGATCAATTTATCGAATTATAAATTGATTAGAAAATTATTATTTTATTGGTATAAAAAATGGTAAAGCAGGGTCAGTCAATTTTGTTTGACTTTATAGTGATCCGGATCATTAAAAACGTTGATTATGAACTAACAAACCTACTCACCCTATACCCTCTATAAAGCTCTTTATAGATCTTCGCGTGTTAAGCATTTTTTTTTTTTTTTTTTTTTTTTTTATTAATATTATTTTATTTTTATTTTTTGATTTTTGCAAGGTTAAAAACAAAAGTATTGTTTTTTACTTTGGGAAAAGTGACTAAAGTCTATCGATCATTCAAGATCCCAATATATAATAATAAAGAAAGATCAGGAACGTTACCTCGATACATTTCACTTGTGACCAATTCAACGTTCTTTTCCCCATAAAAAAAAAGCTCCTATAAATATACATGCTCATATTCTCACAGCCACAATCTTAATTATCACTTCTCTTTCTCCTCTTCTCATTCATATATGCATGATATGCTTAAATAGCGGTCGCATTCCATCCTCCAATTCGTTTTGATAAGCGCTTTCGCGATATTCTCGATTTTAATCGTCCTATGTAAATAATCGTCACTGCAGTCGCGCCGCTTGCGCTTGTCGTCACGAATGAACAAACCACCCGGGGTGAAACAGAGTCTCACAGATGTATTAACTGTGTATAAGGAGAGATCGAGAGGATGCGCGGATATGCGATGAATTCGCGGAATCGTGACGAAATTTCTATATCGCCACCCCTCCCACTCTCAGTATAGACGATCGGCCAGCGCATATCTACACAGCACTCGACCGCTCTCTTTTTCTTTTCTCTCTCTCTCTCTCTCTCTCTCTCTCTCTCTCTCTCTCTTCGTTGAGATCCTCCGGTATCTCGATTTCGCGGATCCTTTGTTTCGGAGGATGGCTCTCCTTTGTTCTTGGCTGACTCAACCGGCCAAATAGTTGAATCGTCGAGAGTTCGTATATATAGATGCATGGTTAAATAGAATATCGTATGATTTCATGATTTCTTCACTAAATATCCATTTTAAAAATTTGATTATAAAATATCCTTCGTCATTTGATATCATAAATTGTATTACTACAAAGTGTTATTATTAAACGTATGTTCTTGTCAAAGGATATTTTGTATCTAACGCGATTGAAAAAATAGGTGCGTTTATTATGAAATTACTGTAGAGTTACGTATATATATATATATATATATATATATATATATATATATATATATATATATAAATATATGCAATAATTTATAAAACAACATAGTAGATGTTTTCTTATTGTGTATCCTAAATTACTTTATATTCCTTTCATTTTTTTTTCTTTAATTTTAACTTGATGCATTCGTAAAAGACGTTTTGAATATAATTTTGAAATTAATTCTACCAACAGTAAAATTGTATTCCTGATGCAATTATTAAATTTAGTCATCTCTGATTTTTTTTGCCTCTTGCAAATTTAAATTATACCAATAAAGCAAACTCTTCTGACATGCAAATCATATTTATTATTTTATAATTTAAGCCTGATTTAATTAATCAATTTGTTTATAATTTGTGTAATTTAGTTTAATAATAATAATAATAATAATAATAATAATAATAATAATAATGTCGGGTAAATTCAGGAATTGTGTAGATGATATAAGTTAAAATTCAAATTTATAGAAAATTATATGATCTTTCTCCTTCATAATAATGATATTATATAATAAATCTATAAATCTATAAATAAACCAATGAATCTATTGTTATAATATTATTGCATAAGACATTCTCAACGAACTTTATCCTTTTAGCTCTTATTACTGGAATTCTACATAAAGATAATTATTTCACCTCCCAAACTTTCATGTAAACTCCAACAAATGCCTATGATTAGAGATGGCTATTTTAAATTGAGTAAAACGATTAGTCAAGAAGTTTTATCTGGCCAGGATAGTGCACGGCACCGGTAGAATAAGAAATAACATGTGAAAAATGACGCGCTGTCCGAGCAAAATTTTTTAATCAAAATTTTGGAGTTTATTGTAGGATAAATATTGAAATTATGTAATTAAGATGGATTGCGTTAAAGCAATTTGAGCTTCGAAAGATCGACTATCGTTTTAGAATTCGTACGATTCCGAAATGTTATTGCTAAATACCGGTTCATTTTCCCGATTTTAAAGCATAACTATTAAACATGATGATTATACCTAAGATCCAAGGAACTACTAAAAGACCTCCAATTTCCTCCTCTCATTCTTCGCCTACTCTGCTCCCAAAAAATCACCCACACGCATGTGAACGCATATCCATCTACCTAGGGTTATCACGCGAATCTAAGAATACTTATGTCTACGCCAACTTTCGGACCTCGCTCCCTATAGATCGAAAAGCAACGACGAAGATGAAGAAGAATCAGAAGGAGCCGAAGGAGCAGAAGGAGATGGTGAAGGAGAAGAAGAAGAAGAAGAAGAAGAAGAAGAAGAAGAAGAAGAAGAAGAAGAAGAAGAAGAAGAAGAAGAAGAAGAAGAAGAAGAAGAAGAAGAAGAAGAAGAAGAAGAAGAAGAAGAAGAAGAAGAAGAAGAAGAAGAAGAAGAAGAAGAAGAAGAAGAAGAAGAAGAAGAAGAAGGGTAAAGAAGAAGAAAAGAAGAAGGTAAAGAAGAAGAAGGTAAAGAAGAAGAAGGTAAAGAAGAAGAAGGTAAAGAAGAAGTAGGTAAAGAAGAAGAAGGAAAAGAAGCGGGGGCAAATCCGCGGCTTGTTTCTCACAGAATGTATATACCTATCGCCGAGCCCTGCGGGACTGACTCTCTTTTGCTCCGGGATCGTGGCCGAAGAGAAAGAGAGGAGAGGAGAGGAGAGGAGAGAGGTCTCTCTTGCTCCCTTGGATCGTCTCGCGCGCGGCGGTAAAGTGCCTTCCACGAAGGTGGTCTCTCATTTGGCCACACACAAAATGATAGTCCGCTGTTATGGGGCAAGTCCCTCATTCGCCGCCGCGAGGTGCTTGCAACGCGCGTTTCGAGACTCGAAAACCAACGAGGCTATGCCAGTGGGAGGGAAGAGGATGATGATCCAAGGAGAAAGAGAGAAAAATGGAGGAAACAGCATGACATGTTGGCGAGAGGAGGAGAGGACGACGGAAAGGCGCGCTCTTACACCCTTATGCGTTAAAGAAGAAAAAACAAACAAACAACAACAACAACAACAACGACCACAACAACAACAACAACGACAACGACAACGACAACAACAATATAAACGAAAGCAAAAAACAAAAAAATGCGCTCGAGCTCCGGCCCAACAAAAGGGGAGGACTTGGAATGGTAATGTTGACGATTAGGTAACTTTTAGGGGAGACTTCGTGAAGTTAACGGGAAACGGGCAGCATTGAATTAAAAAAAAAAAAAAAAAAAAAAAAAAAAAAAATGATGGACGATAAAGCTTACTTTTGAAATTGACGGCTTTAACAAGCAACCTGACAATCCGATAATGACTTGATTATTATTGCACCGTAAGAATAGACGTTATGAAAATAATTGAGAAGATAAGAGCTATTGCGGTTTCGAAGGAGAATACGATGTTGCGAGAGGAGGGATTCCGATGAGTTGTAAGCTTCTGTATTTTAATAAGGCGCTGGGTAAGGGTATCTTGAAATAAAAACGAAAAAAGAAAAGAAAAGCGCCATTACAATAATTACCATTTGCATAATAATAATAAGATGAAAATAGTAAATAATGATATTAGCTATTAGTGAGAACATATTTTGCTTCATTGACCCATACTCGTATTTCAAAGATACGGATAAAAAATTTACTTAATTTTACGACTTTATCGGGAAGTTTAATTACGCACGCATACGTACAGACGTATATAGTTAAAAGAATATTGAAACTGTTGGTCCTCCCGCTGATTAATCGTAAAAGGATATACATTTAATATATGATTAAGAATGCGCCGAAATTATACAACGAAACATCGATTTGACTGCATTAATCCAAAATACACACATGACTTCTGTGTTCACTCGTAAAGTTCTCAACCAGTTTCGGCCGAACTCATTAATAAAAGCATTATTTATTAGCGGTATGAAAAACGTCAAAATATGATGCAAATGCTAAATGTCGGTACATTAAATCTCGCTGGATTGAATACATCGAAAATAAAAATCAAAAAAAAAAAAAAAATAAAAAAATAGAAAAAAAAGATCCGTATAAAAAGAGATAAATCAAAAGAATGCTAAAAGGAAATTAAAACAGTAGGCCCGGTGAAGTGACTGTGTGTGCGCGCGCGCGCGAATGAGTGTAAGAGAGGGAGATTGCAAGGGAACGGGAAGGGAAAGAGACAGAG
>NW_011948428.1:5003730-5035275 GCF_000503995.2 Ceratosolen solmsi marchali | reverse complement strand
GAGCTAAATGCGTACGCGAGCATCGTCACGACGGGTGGGTGGCTAAGAAATCTTCACCCCCTTCCATCCCATTGATAATTGCCGCGCAGGACTGCTCCTTTTTCTGGCATTGTCTCGCAGGACGTGGGCGCGGGATCGGCCGGGGTACGGGAGGCACATACCGTTAATAATGACGGTGATAAAGGGCGGGGGCAGCCCTTTTCTTTTTTTTTTCTCTCTCCTTTTCTTTATTTCATTATTTCTTTTTTTCTTTGCTTTTTTTTCTCTTTTTTCACGAGCGGACGTGACCGGCCGAGTTCGCACGCGTGTGCAATAATCGTCGCAGAAGCTGCTTTCATTGCGAGAGCTGGCTCCATCGGGTGGCCGAGGACGATCGTTAAAGGGGCTCCTTTCGATTTTTAGGTGAAAATAGCATGCGATTCCCATGAGCACTCCCCTTTCGGCTCGACGCCATAATGGTATCGTTTTAACGCGCGTCCCCGCCCGAGCTCTTGCCATCGGCACTCCGGTCGTATCCATAGATCAGCCGGTCATTTCCAGAGGGTTTTACGAATTAATTCGACTCGTCCGATCGCGCCTTCATTCCTTTCCGCCTGCGTGAGACGAAAGTGATACTTTTCTGAGGCTGTTGAGCTTCTTTGTCGAATGTATAACTTTCGATCGGTTAACCCTCGCCTTTTTCGCTCTCGCTAATGTTATTAAGTAATTATGTCGTTTTTTTCTTTTATCGATGCTTATCGTTTACATTTTGCCTGCCCCTCTTTCTCTATTTTATTCTATATTTTATTGTTCCTTTTCATAAGCATTGGACGTTTATGAGCCTTCTTGTTAGTTATTATAAAATATTGGATATTATAAGACTCGGGGGCATGTAGAGAATGTTTGCATCGAGGCGTTCTCATCGCAACAATGCCAATAATATCGAACTAATGTCCCGATAAGGATGTATAATTGGACGAAGAGTATAAAAGTTTCTTTAGTATGTAAACAATTTTTTTCTCTTTCTTTCTTTCTTTCTTTCTTACCTTTTTTTTTTTTTTTTTTTTTTTTTTTTTTTTTTTTTTTTTTTTTTTTCTTTTTAACGTAAATTTAATGTTATCGTTTAATTTATTATTTATACAGCCATTTGATTTTGCTCAAACAGTGAGCAATTTATTATTGATCTTAATGTGCTAATGTAAATCGAATATATCGCAATTATAATTGTAAACAAAAAAGACCAAAAAACTTTATAACTTCTATGTAGTGAGAAAAGCTTAAAATTGACTATTATAATGGCTTGTTTACACAAATGATTGAAATAGCCCGAATAAAATAGCGCGGCTTTTCCTCGGGTTGTGTGTCCAAAACTTTTAACAAGTAAAT
Source organism: Ceratosolen solmsi marchali (assembly GCF_000503995.2). Taxonomy (NCBI): domain Eukaryota; kingdom Metazoa; phylum Arthropoda; class Insecta; order Hymenoptera; family Agaonidae; genus Ceratosolen; species Ceratosolen solmsi. The sequence continues at coordinate 5,033,910 of NW_011948428.1, read as the reverse complement.
TCTAAAAACACACACGACTGCCACGACACATAATTCATTCTGAGAAGGGTCAAAATATTTCAAAATTTCAGTCAGGTACACAAAGGAGCACATTCGAAGCGTATCGAATCAATTGAATCAATCAACTTTATAATATAAAAATATAGCTCCTCTTTTGCACTTCCCATTACTCGACTGACTAATTATCTTAACAATGTGGATTTAAATATCAAAAGAATAACATGGAGTTTTACATTTCTGTTGATAGATGTAAACGTTCATTATTACTATTGTCTTATTACCACTACTATATTTAAAATCGCTTGAAAGTATCTTTCAAACGACGCGTCAAGCTTACAAAATCACGAAGGCAAATCAATTGATGCAAAAGTATCAATTCATATTGTTTATATTGAAAGCTTATATCAATTGTATATTTTAGAATATAAGACGTTTAATACAGTTTATTAAAGATAATTATATTTTGCCGACATATCGAAATGCCATTATGCATGGCGTCTACAAAGTGGACATTGAGTTCATTAATTTTCCATGAATGGGAAACATTAGCTACTTAAATTCAAGATTTCCATGAATTCCTTTTACCAATGAAACTAACATTTTCAAATGTCAATCTAAAGTACTTTTTAGTAGTGTTATTACAAATGAAACGATACATATTATTTACCGGATAGATTATCTACATAAACATAAAAATAAAAATAATTTTCCATTTTTTTCATTCAATGAAGTATCGCATAGTGCATATAATAAAAGTTTATGTTTTTTTTTTTTGGTTTTGTTTGTTTTTTTTTTTGTTTTGTTTCTATTTCCTTATAAGTATTAATCTAAAAGCTATTAATACTGATTTTAACATTCTGACTATAATTTTAAAAATGTTTAAGGCCCGGAATGTATAAACAATTTCTTTAACCTATCCGTACTTTTTTACTCCATATTTTACTCCATTTAAAAAGGATTCATATTGTAATGGCTTGAGAGCATATATTACCAAAGCTATAATAAAATATACGTAATTAGTGTGCGAAGCTTCATAATTATTGAAAAGTATCATTTAACATTGTTATGGAAAAAGTTTTATCGCCAATTTTCGATGACTCTCAGTTGTCATAAAGAAATGCATTACCCGTAATGTAAAATTGGCCCAATTACTTAAACAATCGAAATATCTATAAACAACGTCTAAACATAAATATATATATATATATATATATATATATATATATATATATATATATACTAGATCTGGTAAAATCTGCATTCAAAGTTTAACCCTCAATTGGCTATGATAATAAAAATTAAAAATTGACAATAGCTTTCTCGGATAATAATCATTTTTAAGACTACAATTCCGAGATTGCAATTTAGAGGTAATTTGGAAGAAACATATCGGTTATAGTTTTCTCTCGTAAAAAATTATTTCTACGCTTCCAAGACTCTTCAAGTAAAACGCAGTGCTTAAGAAGAAGCTTTTAGCATTTGGGCTATATTTAAGCAGACTTATGACCTGCGCTATAATCGATGTTATCTTTCTATGCCTTAAATAGAAATATACAAAATTCAAAAAATTACATGTGTATACTGGGCACACGCGCATAATTATGCACGGGCGCGCGGGCGAATGTATGCGAAGGCATGTGCATACATACGTAAAGGAATTGCTGGAAAATGCCGAACGGTCGGACCGAGCCAAATACAAAAACATGCGCTTAACGATCGAGAGGCCACATAGACTCGAGGAGTAGTTTCGCCGCCTCCCAATCTACTATTCCCCGTAAATTCGCGATAATAAGCCTTACGCAACTAGAATTTGAGCCAAAGTTCCCGTCCCTGCTGGCCACCCTCTTAACACCCTAGCGGGGGAGAAAAATAAAACTTCCTCCTTACGAGGAACCGCTCGTCCCTCCCTCGCTCCGACGTACACTACTGTACACAAAGTGCGAGTTTTCCCGCGGCGCGCCGCCGATTCTAAATCCGTAGTTACTTCTGGGTAAACGCGTCGGCGCGCGATCCTCGATTAATAGCCGACTACGGCCGAGTCACGCGCCTCCCGGTGAAAGCGCTAAGCGGCGCGAGTAACTCGAGGCGGCACGCCGAGGAAAATTGCGCGAAATCAGTCCAACCGGCTGCCGCGAAATTGTTCGGCGTTATCGAAATCGTTTCTATCGCGCACTTTGCCTCCATTCCGAATACTGGGAAGCTTTTATAAGAGCTCCCTGCACCCTTTTTATATTATGCGCGCGCTAATGAATGTTAAATAACGTGGCGCTAGGTTTTATCGCGAATCGAAGACGCATCGAGCTGACAAAGCTCGCAGATTATCGTTTTAATTTCATAATTCGGTGGATTGGCAATGGTTTTTGCTTGTTTCGCGTCTATCTTCTGTTGGGAGCTTAATACTAGTCAGCAACAAGTCAGCGTTGCCAATGATAGCTTACTTAATTATTATCCAACTATTATTCGAGTATAAGTCAATTCCGATTTTTCCAAATATTATTCTACTTAACTAACCGGTAATATTTCTCATAAGAATATTATTTCGTAAAATCTTAAAGATTTGCATGCATAACACATTTCATTTCTTATGAATTTCTTATGTTCAAATTAACAAATGCATCGGTTATATTATTCCGTACATTCTTTTGCTGACAGAAGAATAATAATCTCTGCCATCATAATATAGCTAACACAATTTAACCTTAAGATTATTTATAACAATTGACAATATAGAGTGACATTATTACAAAGAGATTTTGTACAAGGGGATGGATAAGAAAAACTATTATATATAAAAATTTTTATATATAAAAATAACTTAAATGATTATAAGATCTGACACTATTTTCTTATTTAATAATCGTTCGATGTTTAAGATAATTGAAAAAGTTTATCGAAAATTTTTAAAAATTTTATATTCCATCATCGGCGTATGCAGCAAATTTCCAATAATTTTAAACATTACTTTATTCCATGCATTATATTTATAATTTGAATTATTTTCGCAATATGGAATTGTAAATATAATTTTATATCGGGATTGCTAAACATTATCGATTAAGTAAGTAAGCATTGAGCTCTGACGATCTTTCATCACTCTTGAGAGTTGTAACCACTAAGTTTTTCTTCCTTTCCTTTTTTTTTTTTTTTTTTTTTTTTTTTTTTTTTTTCCATCAAATTTCCAATACAGTTTAGAAAGAATTTAAAACATTTAAGATATTAATTATACATACGTTCACAAGCACGCGAGCTCATGTATTGTCATAAAGACTTTTTAAAAATAATTGCATAAATACATTAAGATGAATGGTGTAGGTGAATGGAGAAGTTTTATAGCAGCAATTTATGCGTGATTGATTCAAGTCTGTTAAGAAAAATAATAAACTATATACAAAATATAATGATAAACGGTGTTTCTGTAAAGAAAAGCAAAAACATAAAACGAAGAAGATAAGAGAGAGAGAGAGAGAGAGAGAAATCTGTAGAGTAAATACAAATATAATTTACCTCTGTCGAGAATTTTCCCATAATTGTATGCTTGCGACAAATAAAAACGATGCATTTACACATTTCGTACTGTATAATAGTATAGAATGTCAAGCCGTGAGCATGTGTATGCACATAAATTATCAGAAAACAGTCATCGGCGATTGAATCTTCGATGACATAATATGCGCTCGTGAAAGAAAGAACCGACATTACTGAAATCGATAAAGAAAAGAATCATCGTAAAGTAAAAAAAAGGACATATTGGAATTGAACGGATAGCGTGATGTCATCGAAGTGACATATGTATTAATATGTCGTCGGGCGGATGGCGGAGGGAGGGGGTAGGGAGGGGGTAGGGGGGAGGGAGGGAGAGGACATCACGTCTTACATGTTAACACAGCAATCCTACAGGAGCTCGTATACATACGAGAAAGTAGAACATAAATCATTTCTGAGAAGCTGCAGTTGAGTCGCTGTTGCTGCTATTACTCCCACTATTGCATTATAACAATCGACCGGGGAGATTATACAACCACTTAGCCAGTCGCTTTTCAACTTAACTTAACTTTTGCTTTACGCGACAATTCAAGAATTCATTTGATTTATCACCCGAATATCGGCATTATGGTGAACTAGGACGATGCTCTTGCGCGTATATGTGCTCTACGTACGTTTGCATCCTTTATGTCTACAATGAGCGTGCTCGTGTGTACGGCTATGTCGATATTTCGAACATCTCCCGTTTTATATTATTTAATTAGCGTGTGAATGAAAGTGTGGCTACAGTGTGAAGTGAGCAGGTAGAATAGTTTTCGAGACCTTTTATTTCCAATTATTCATGCCTCTTTTGGAAGATGGATTTGGGTAAATTATCTATGACAATTTAAAGAAAGCTGGAGAGCACGGTCAGACCAACGATACTCTTAAGATGTTTATCAGACTTCCTCTTTGTTGTGAGGAGGTGATGAACTGTTTTTTCTTTACGCTTTTAGAGTCCGATTTACGGGCGGAAATAGTCGTTTCGAGAAACCAACCATAAAATTATTACTCAATTGAAAAGTATTTTTTGCCCGATAGTTTCTAACTAATTGCGAAAAATTCAATAACCGTTTGAATGGGTTGTTTGCAATTACTATTGGGCCAAGTGCACTAAGGACATTTTTATCTGCTTGACGTAAATCGTATCCTTGGTAATCCTTGGTAATGATTAAATATTAATGATGATTTACAAGATTGTCACTTTCTCCAATGACAATCGTCCACATGAAATTTAACATAAAAATTATTGTAATGTTAATAGGCTCGTGCGGCTATTTGCCTGACTCTAAAATATAACAATAATATTATAGAATATCAGACTTGTTTTATCTTACGATATTACTGTCGAGGAATACCGAAATAGATAACTCAAAGAACTATCGGAATTCATTACTGACATTTATCGTTATCCAATTACCTATAAAAATACTCATACTAACGCATTCTTAGAATTAGTCCGACGAGACTTCAGTGCTTTAAAATCCCTTTGGTCGCTTGGATTTGGGCTCAATAAATCAGCGGTCATACAATTATAACTTAAATAAACAAAAAGCCGTAGGATCCGCTATTGCTCGAGCACGGCACGCACATTTTCCCACACTCCTTTCGCGCTTCTTGTTGAAAATAAAAGGAGAGGCAGCGAGCGACACTAGGCCTGCAGCGGCTGGCCTATTTCTATTCTTTTGGATGATCCAACCAGACATTCGAAGAGCCATACTATATATAGAAAAAAAAAATAAATAAATAAAAAAAAAACACCATCAAATATCGAAAAACAAAAAAAAACATTATTAGCTAATCGCACTGACCCCATGAATACGTATGCTCTGTATGATATACGCGCCTCAAACCTAAATGGGGAGGGGGCAAATAAATAATCTCCTATCGTAGCTCTCTATCTCGCGTAGATCGTAGAACTATCATCATCGTCATCGTGGCCATCATCATTATCATCTTAGCCGTCATATATATTCGAAATTTCGCGAGAACTCGCGCGCATTGAGGTAGACGAAGAAGTCACAAAGTTCCTGCCGTGGACCTGTAGTAAGGGGGGGGGGGGGGGGTGGGGGGTGGGGGGGGGGGGGGGGGGCTGGAGAGAGAAGAGAACGAGCGAAAGAGCACGAGGGGCAAAGAAGGGGAAAGAGACTTGGGGAATGGCACGGCGGTGAGGAACAAGGTATATAGAGAGAAGATATCTTCCGATGGTGCGCGCGCGCACGAGCGCGCGAGCGGTTGCTGCTCTGGACTCTGCCCCGCCCCGGCTTCAGGGTCGTCTTAATTACCGGGTGGTCCAGTTCGGAACCCCATAAATATTCCCTCCGAGGCGGCACTCTTTCTGGCCGCGGACTCTGGCTCTCCGCTCTTTCGAGCCCTCCCGATCAGAGCAAGAGAGAGCCAGTGAAAGGTGGAAAGAGATAGAGATAGATAGATAGATAGATAGATAGAGGGGGGAGAGAGTGAGAGAACGAGAGAGAGAGAGAGAGAGAGAGAGAGAGAGAGAAAAAGAGAGAGAGATAGGTATATCGGTAAACAGAGAGAGAATGAAAAAGAAGACACAGATAAACAGAGTAAAAGGAATGGAGCAGCCAAAAAGTAAGAGAGCACGAGAGAGCACGTGAGAGAGAGAGAGAGAGAGAGAGAGAGAGAGAGAGAGGGAGAGGATTCCAGGATGTCTCCCGCTTGTTTCTAATGTTCTAATCCTAAGATGAAGAGAGGAAGAAATACCGTGAGAGAGTAAGTGAGAGCGACGTGAATAAGAGACCGAAAGAGAGAGAGAGAGAGAGAGAGACAGAGAGAGAGACAGAGAGAGAGACAGAGAACGAATGGTAGAGCGATCCTGCTGAGCCGCCGATGAGATAAGCCGCGCGCGGCTATCGCGAGCGCATTTCTGAGATACGTTCCCGAGGAGCGATGAGAGAGTGGACGAGACAAAGAAACAGAGAGAGATAGCGCGAGAGAGGAGGAGGGAGGGAAGGAGGTAGAGAGCGAGAGAGAGAGAGAGAGAGAGAAATGGAGAACGGATGGAGGTAAGTGGTAGAACGGAGAGGGAAGAAAAGTTCGCAGGAAGCAACAGCGGATAAAAAGAGCTCGCTCTCGACCGTTCCTCTTTTTTCTCTTTTTCTTATTGCTCGTTTCTTTTTTCTTTTTTTCGTACGAACGATAAATGAATTACGTACGTGAGGGCACTTTGTGTATGCCGGACGAAGGGGGAGTTCAGCAGCAGCAAATTCGCTGCCTAATTAATTGCTATGGAGAAAGAGAGAGAAAGAGGAAGGTACACTAAAAAGCAAAGTTTAAAATATTTTTGCGACAGACCTGGCTTATGGCTTGGATTTGTCAGCCGCGTGGATGTAATATTTGTTATTTTCATGGTTTCTTGTACGGTATAAATTTTCGTTATTATTCACTCCAATTAGTTATTTTGTCGATGATGTTTAGTAATCGATATTGATCAAAATACTTTTATGCTTTGATATTACAGCCGAGAAAAGAAATTATATATATATTTTTGACCAATGGCTTAGAAAGTCCTTACTCATGAACTTTTATTAAGGCATGTACGTTAATCACTCAATCAAACTTGATAGTATTTTCGTAAATTGATAAGTTTTTAATTTTTTTTTGTTTTTTTTTTTTCTTAATTTCGATTCTCAGTCCTCTGTAGACTTTCGTATATTTTATTTCATCGTTTTTAGTTTTTTAAGCAACATATTATGGGGTATGTAACAGGCTAAAACTCAGCACGAACGCCTGCTCAACATCCTGAGATTAAGGAATAAATTCATCCAAGTACGCCTGAACTATAGTGTGCGGACTAATGTCCATGATTCTGGTTTAAGCTATAAACATTATCGGTAAAGATACATATAATTTTTGTTCTTATCTGTTTTCAAAATTTTTTTACACAACATGTATGCTCATATAAACATACACACACATGCACGCACGCACATTTTCAATTGAGCAATTAGAAATTGAGGCGAAATAATGATAATTGATTAAAACTTCTAGCTTTACGAATCTTATCAACATCATTTAGTAATATTGCGTTCAAAAGAGCTACAACGGGATACTCTGTCTATAGGGAAATAATTAATTGGAAAAAAAATTTTTAATTGAAACTTTGAATTGTAATTGAAAATAAAATGAAAAAATTTATTTGCAATTATGTAATAATTTCATTATATCATTGAATTTGAATCGTTAAACCTTTTCCCACGATACACTGGTGAATTCAATTTTTATTTTCAGGTTACCTAAATGACACATCTGTCCATTTCATAATGATAAATGTAGTATGAGTACGTGTTAGTCACTCACAAGGTATCTAAGAAATACGACACCCATCGATTTATAATAAATATAGTAAAGCTCATATCAAAATAACTATGTTGTCTTGACGATCTACAAATTTGCTATAACTATTATTACTATTTAAAATATGAGTTATTGTAGAATATCCATCAAGATATCTTAACTGAATAAAATGAGTTTATCTATTATTGTTCCAAGTGATAACTATTTATTATCAATGTTGTGTTCTTTAAAAATTATTTTTAATTAGATGAAATTGTAAAAATTAGTTGCTTTAATAATTATGACAATAATCAAAGAGAATAAATTTGATAGAATTTGAATGTTCCGCTTAAAGAGAAATTTTGAAATTATAGATGAATATGTAATATATATTTTTTTCTCTCTTTGACTCGGTTAAGCCTATAATTAAATATCAATTTACGTATATATAAATTAAACTTCATTAATACCAAGAATAATAAATCATTTTACAAAATTCCACTTAAATATAAAGAACATACAATACCTTCAAAAGTTACTAAAAATACATAATAATTTTATGGCCAAATTATTCCGATTAAGTCTGAAAGATATAATTTTTATATATACTTAAAATCAATGGGATAATTTACTTTTAAGTAAAACAATTTAATCTCATAAAGAGATTACAGGTATATAATAAATTGCATGATATAAGATATTAAACCCGTTCGCTTTGATTTAAATTAAATTGCTGTCAGAGCTGAAAATGCAACATAACATATAAATCATTATTGTAATGTTCGTAAAAATAATTAATTGAATCGTTTCAATAAACAAATCACTTTTGTCATATAAAATAGATCAGTGCATAATATTATAGACTTTCGATAACATGCTAATATATAACATGGAAGTGAACAAATAGAAAAATTTTTAATAATCAATACAATGTTGTACATAATCGTAGTGGAAGTTATAACAAACAGTTACATATGAAATTCCGCAGTACATATAAGCGATTGAAAATAAGTGGTAGTAATAATATTTATTAACCTGTGAAGAATAAAATTGCGAATACGTAATGAGCACATAATATAGTTGATGAAAATTTTCTAATTTGAAATTATCACTAATGACATATCTGACATAAGGTTTTGAGATATTTAATACTTGCGCAAATACGTAGAAAGTATATTAAAAAAATATAAACTTCTTTTTTTCTCTTACATACTTGCAGTGATAGTGTATAATTATCTTCAATACATGCGATGAGTGAATAAGAAAAATAAAATATTTATGACCAAATGTAAATCAAAGGAAATAGATATACGTTACTTCAGTTTAGCCCATCACTGATCTTTCGATACTTCAATGCAACGTATACACTTAAAAAAAAATAATAATAATAATAATAATAATAAAAGACGCAATGTATAAGAAACATATACAAAATTGTTTATCTCTCTAAACGTTATATAACAACTTATGATATAATCTTTAGATGTATGACTTAAACGAATAAATATAAAACCAATGGTATTACATATACATTTACAGCTGACGTGTGGAAAATAAATCATAAATTGAATACTAAAAAGTTAAATGTTTCAACTTTATGTATTGCCTAGTAGAATTCACAGTATGGCATTTGTAATTTGAATAATATTGTTTACTAATATAATTAAATGCGATATATGTTTAATGAGATATAATTGTTAATAGAGTAACATTCGTGCACATATTGACATACATATAAATCATATGTGAATTCTTAAATATTATATAGACAATGTTTGGAAATAAAAATTCTTCTATTAATTAAATAACATATTCTATATTGTAAAATAGCATTGGCTACATTCTTAAGATTTCTAAATCAAATGAATTCATTACATTGACGAAAAGAAGTACACGTAATCTCGCTTATGTATAAAACAAAATCCAGAATTACATTAATCCAATTAAGGAATCTAATGTTAATAGAAAGCAATGTACACCATTCTCTTCATTAGCTAATAAAACGATTCAGAAACGAAGAATCCGATCAATTTTATCTGATTTTATGTACAGTTGTGTTTATATCTAGATTTAATGGACATGTAAAAATCATATAAAAGACATACGGATAATAAATATTTAGTATTCTTAAAGCTGACTTTTATTTCAACTGAGAATTTTATTATAAATAATATGTCCACCTTTTTGTAACAGCCGATCTTATGTAACAAAAATTTTGTGCTTGTTTACAACGTAAATAAATACCTTTTATGTATATATATATATATATATATACATCATTTGATAATATATGTATAAATTGATATATTATTATTTATTATATATTTAATTACTTTGTAAATGTTATTTTAATATTTACCATTTCTTAATTTAATGAATATTTTTTTATGTTCTAAGCTAAATTAATATCTATGATGCTTGCAAAAAAGTGATGATTGTTGTTGGACGTTTAACTATTCTCAATCGTTTGTTTGACTAAACAAAATGTTTAATATATCATTGAAATTAAAAAATAGAAATGGATTCTAATATTTCGTAAGAATATTCTAACGACATTATTAAGTTATTTTTATGATGAATGATTGCTCATTCGGACGCATAAAAATATAGTGTAAATAAATACTATATCGTCGAAAATTTATAAACATTTAATATTTAATTGAACGATCAAAAGTCCGCAAATTATTCAAACCTTTTAATTTTATTTCCAAGTATCGCTTGGACGCGCATTATTTTATTATTAGTAGCACGTGTATAATATTGCCGTTTAAGACAATCAAATACATAATAATTATAGTGGCTGACAAACTTACTTTATACGTCAACATTATTAATTCAATCGGTATTAGTAAATTATTAAAATTAAAAATTATAATTAAAATGACAATGCCAATGGCATCAAGAATATAATAATACATGGAACTATAACTAAAATTATGAATCAGATTTTTTTTTTGGAAAAAAAAGAAGAAGAAGAATATGTAATTAAAGCAACAAAAACAAATATTTCCAATTTGTTCATGTAGATTAATGATCAATCTACGTCAATTAATGAATGCATGTAACGCGAAGCGTGTGAATGTACGAATTTTTAATTATAGAGTATATCTATGTCAAAGTTGTAAGAAAAATAAAAAAAAAAAAAAAAAAAAAACAAAAAAAAAACAAAAAGAAAAAGAAAAACAAACAATATATATTCGTACGAAAAATCAATTGTCCTAGTAAAAAGAAGATCGACAAGCTGAGAAAAAGTTACACCTGTGATCACTCACACGCGCACAAACCCGCCGCCCATCAAAAGCTTACGGAGGAGGAAATTTCACGTTGAATCGTACGAGATATACTGGGTTGAGACGAAGAAAGAGAAGGGATAAGAGATGTAGTAAAGCGAAAGGGGGCCCTGTTTAAAAAAGCCAGACAAACTGGAGTCGAAAGAAGAGAGAATAGTTGCCTAGCTCTCTTTTTCTCTCCTTCCTCTCTCCCACTCCTTCTTTCTCATCAAGAACATCGAGATAAAATAAGGCTTTATCTCCTGCATCTTGCATCCCGCTTTATCGAGATGCTTATCCGGCACGATGTAATTATCTTATCTGAGAATGTAAAGGCGGAATAATTGAAAAAATAACATGCAAACAGTGCGGCCTGTGAATGGCCACTCCAGGAGTCGGACGCTCGGTCGATCGCTGCAGACCGAAAGCCGGGCGCGTGAGAGTCAAGCGAGTCTAAGCTTTCACAGATTCCAGCCTAATTTTTAAAAGTGTCCTGCGAGCCAACAAGAAAGATTAGGTATTTCGTACAAATTAATTAAGTGGCGCAAGAAACTATCAATCGAAATTCTCACTAAAATTCCTTGGCTCTATTAAATTATAGGTCCACCGCTCCTCTCCGTTTGTCCCTTTTTTCCTTCTTGCGCTTCTTTAGGATCTTGTATGGAGTATCTCGTTGAAACACTGACCGCAAATTACATACTCAGCAACTACATTTGAATCATTTATTCATCCTTTCATTTTCTTTTTTCTTTTTTCTTTTATCTTCACTGGCGATATGCAGAATAACTGTTGTATCGAGGTGTTTTGTATGATTGCTTCTGTTGACATTGATCGTTAATCGTTAATATTACCATAGGAAATAACAATTGTAAACTTAGCCTTAACAATGGTCATAACGAAGATTAGTGCAAAAATATTATATCTTTCGTGGTACAAGGGAAAGATGAAAAGCCGAACTATAACATAAATTTCATAAATTTCATAAATTTCATAAATTTCATAAATTTCATAAATTTCTGACTTCGCCACGGACTAAGAATTTAAATAATTATCAATTAATAATAAAATTTTCATGCTCTTTTTACACACTGTCAATTAGTATAAGCAGTCAATGTATATCCCGACGTATCGATCGATATTACATAAATCATTATATAAATCATTGGATGAAAATCTCATTCTCCTACTTCAAATATTCATCTATCGAATAAATATAAGGTCGATACTCATTAATACCTTATTAATTCGAATTATCACATAGAATTTCAATAAGCCGCCTAGATCATATGATCATGCGCAAGTTTACTTTTACCCATTTCGCCACGTATATATAAGGAAAATTACTAACATAATTATAAGCTTCTTATAACTTTAGTTATTAGGGTTGTTGCAAATTACACAACTCGCGTCTATATAATAGTATGTTAGCGATAATCAAGGAAGGATCACTGATGGTGGGTGGTAAGCCTAATATCTTGCTTCCTTTGACAAAATATAGAGCCTCGACATTTCACTGCACGCATATCCGCAAGCCTGCATTGCTGACTTGTATATAATTCATTTAATCCTCAAGTTAACTTTCTTATATTGTACACTTTAAGCCCTTTCATTGATCTTACCCAGCTTCCATATTGCGGTTGTGATCAAGTTGAGCAACACACAGCATAATTAACACATACGTAGGCATACTAAGTCTAGTCGTGTCATCGAGTAATTTATTAAGTGTATCGTATGTCATAAATGATGTGCACTAAAGCATTAACTAAGTAAATGTCGTGCATGTGCATTATACCAATATGCATTTATTCAATGCGCGTATGTTCTTAGCTTAACTTAAAAAACATTCCACTTATATGCGCACTTTTAAATCAACTTAAAATGCAGTGTGCCAATCTAAATTACGACATGTACGAAACCTACAGATGGATCTTGCAGCGTATACATGCACTTACATGTATGAACGTGTACTTAATTCGTGTGTTTTCTTGGATTAAGAAGCAACGCGGCGGTCACAGTTTACCAGTAACAATAATTAATAATTAATTATACACTCAAATAAATACACAAATCATTTTCTTAGTAATTACTTAATGGCACATGTATTGTAATTATTTTACTATTTTAATCGTCAATTGTTTTTTTTTGTTTTTGTTTTTTTTTTTTGTTTTTTTTTTGTTATTTTTTTTTACTTCTTTTAGCGATTAAGTTTTATAATATTAATATCATAATTTGCCGTCTCCAAACTTTGTAACATAGAGATAAGACTTATTGTATCATTCGCGCGCGTGTGTGCGCGTCCATTATAATAATAATAATACAGTACATATTTATTATTATTAAGCATATGATCATTAGTTAGTAGAAAATTAGTGTAAAGTAATATTTTTTAATATTTATTTGTTCATGCTTTTATCTTTATGTATTTATATCTTGGACAAATTAATTTTGATAATTTATTCAACATAAATTGCGATTATACATATTTTATATGTAATTCTTATTGTAAGAATTAAAATTATTAATTTCTAAAGTAATTCATCAAATTAATTAGACAACACAATTACGACACCGGCGTACTCAAACTAATGCAATTTCAAGTGTAGCCTATTTCGATAATTATTTTCTAAATATTTTATAACTAACAACATTATCTATAATTTTCATTGATTACGCTCATGTCATAATTGATATAATTCATGAACATTTACTTATAATATTACTTTTCACCTTTTAAATTCAATGGTAAAGATAATATATTTACAGTAACAAATTACAAATAGTATTATAAATTTATAAATTTTTTATAAATTGGTTTTATTCTAAATATTAAAAATTTGGTAAAATTAATAAAAATACAGTTTTTTTTTTTACTTTATTTTCATTTATTAATCCTTTTAGCTATAAATATATAAACTTAATGTATACTCAGAAATTTTAATTTTCTCTTAAAGAGCGATGGATTATAGAAGTGCCTCTTTTTAATTAAAATATTATTTATCAACAAATATAAAGAGAGAGAGAGAGAGAGAGAGAGAGAGAAGATATTTCAAAGGAATTTTTTTAGATTTATTACTAAATTTATCTTATTTACAGACAATATATGAAACTCGCGCGCTTTTATCAAAAAAGTGTGATAGGAACAGTATTTGAGTACAATTAATTAAGCATATTATTAAAGTTGATTATTATTGTGTTTTTGGCTCTTAATTAAAATTAAGGAACGTTCGTTTATCTAATGTTAAGTTTTTAATTTATGCATTAATTGCAAATAATTTAATATTTAGAAAAACTTTGCTTACTGCAGAGTTAATCGAATGCTAATTATTCATTATTCATTACAATTAAATTGCATTTCATTTAATATAAAGTTTTTAATTTATCTAAGGAATCTTATGTTTATGGTAAAACACATCTAAGCTTGCCACTCAAATTCCATTCGCAAAACTGTAGAAAATGATTAATAGACATTAAAATGTAAGATACAACATAATGTGCCTAATTCAAAATTTCACTAGCTGTTTAGGAATAATTATTATGATAGATAGATTTATAAGTACTTATATTGAAATTTTTTAATTCGCTGAGAGAACTTTTCAAATTTTATTTGATTTATAGGCATCTATAGTACTTGGTAGGTTATATTTTTCGGAGTGTAAATCAATAAGTGCATACTAACCTACTGATTAGCAAGATTTATTTCACATCATATTTGAAAATATTGATAATCCATACGTCGATAATCGCTATGATCGTTATGATTCTTGTGTACAAACTTTCTTAGATATTCATTTTATTACAGGTGTACTGAAAATCCATACTTATTATTTTCTCAAACAAATCATTCTCAACAAATACAAATATAACATATCGATAATAATATATTATTATCATTCTCAATAATTATCAAGAATATACTAGTATATTAAAAAGTATAGTTTTGTAATAACAAAAGTATATATTACTAATGTAGTAAGGAAAATATAGAATACGTATTTGTTATCGCTCGAATGTTATTTAAATAAGGAAATTTTAATTTCTCGCTTATTATAGTGCATATATTAATTGAAGGATATGACCCAACTCGGCAATTAATTATCTAATATAATTTCCGAATACTTAACAAATTATTAAAGATTTTGGATGAAAATCTTCGACGCTATAAAAAGTTTTAACCAATCTCATTAGATTTATAATTAAATTTTTCACTACGTATTATAATTGTAATTGGATAAGGTATTAATAACATCTAATAAGTAGGATGATTCTCAAATATTGGAATTCAAATCATTTATAAGATATTAAATAGAAGGTTTAAATAGAATTTATTCATTTCATGAAAATTAATTAATTAATTAAAAGGAAATTAAATTGAATTAAAAATTTTCGCCTTATTTTAGGAGGCGTTTTGCGCAAAATTCTTAGAAAATGTATAAGTGATTATATTTAAGTCGATTAATTACGAATAAATGTCTCGTAAAGAAAGACCAAATGTCCACAGTTACCTGTGAATGTAAAGACAAACAAGAAAAAAGAAAATTTTCTATCTTCCGCAGACCTTTATTATGTTTATTATTTATTGATAAAGTAATGTCAGATGAACGTCAACAATGCCTACGAAGACTTGTTAGCTTAGGAACCCGTGCAGTGGCTATCCATGTTACCACTCCTGTCGATAAATAATATTTCAAAGCAACGTACACATTGTTATAGCATGAACGTGAACGAGTGTCGGTGAATGTGTGCGTCCGGCTCAGCTAACGACGGCCCATCTTCCATCCCTACCGTCAATAATTTCCGCAACAAGTGACGATTTACTCGAGGTTGGAGTTGACACCAGCCGCGCAATAATGACCTCGATCGAGCATGTAATCCAGAGTCACGGAGGGAGTCGAGCCGCTAATGAGAAAAGGCTTGGTCGGAAAGTCGGAGGCTAGTTATCCCCCGGCGCTGGCTCGGGAGTTCGCCGACATCTACGTACCGGTACCGGACCAGCTCACTTTGGTCCTCGGGGCCCCCGTACTCGCTCTGCGTCCCTGGTGCCCGATGCGCCATCCAGCTCGTTCTCTCTTTCTCTCTCTCGCTCCCCCGGTAGCAGACGGCTCAGACGGCAGGGCTCGGCCAGGCAGGCAGTGCCGATATATACCTGCGTAGGCGCGGGCATCGGCTCCCCCTTTTCCACGGCGAGTGCGCCGACGACGACGGCGGCGGCCTCGAGCGCGCAGCGCCGCTCTCGGCATCTTGGCCGAGGAGAGTGGACTGGTTGGCTGGTTGGCAGTCCCGTCAGTAATCGCCCGAGTCCACGGACGAGAGCAGCGTCGCAGCGGTGAGACGGTAGCAGCAGCGGTGCTCGGGTTGAGCAGCATCAGCAGCAGCCGCCAGCGCTGGTAACCGCCTGTGCGCGTCCTTCCTCGTAAGTGCGCAAGTTGCATACACGTTGACGGATCCTCGTGGGGGCTTGGGTCGCGTATACGCCCGGCAAGGGGTAAAGACAGCGCGTGGGATAGAAGTAGGTAGGTACAGAGAGAGAGAGAGAGAGAGAGAGAGAGAGAGAGAGAGCGAACGAGAGAGAGATAGAGAAAAGAGATAGCGAGAGAAAAAGAGGGCCAAAGAGAGCAAAGGCGGGAAAAAAGAGAGAGAGAGAGAGAGAGAGAGAGAGAGAGAGAGAGGTGAGGAGCGAGCGAGAGGCGCGGGCGAGGGCGAGAGCGCGGGAGAAAGAGAGAGAAAGACAGACGCGAGTGCGACGGTCGTGTGATCCAGCTGTTCTGTTGTTGTTGGTGGTGCTGGTGGTGGTGGTGGTGCCGCTGGTGCGAGCCGCGTGCCCCTGCCTGACGGATGGGGAAGGCGCTCCGACGCACGCCGACGGGATCCTCGCCGTCGCGCCCCGGACTCTGGACGCGCTCGCGCTGACTTTTCGCTCGCTGACCGGTGTGTATCCAATAACCGATCGGCGCGGGACGCGAGGAACCAGTGGATGGACTGCCGCAACCGGCCGAAGCTCGAGAGATGCCGTGGCTGCTTAAGCTCCGGATTTACGGCTAACAAGGTGAGCCAGCAACCGAGCTCTTGAGAACTTAATCCGAGTAAGAGAGAGAGAGAGAGAGAGAGAGAGAGAGAGAGCATTCACTTATATGTACTACTATGCATGTACCACAGAGCGAGAGAGTTAAAGATAGAGAGATAGAGAGAGAGAGAGAGAGAGATCTGTCGCAGGTGCTATGTGGAAAAGTCAGGAATACGGGGAAAGTCGTCGGTATCCGAGACGATCGAACAAGGTACCAATCAGCTGGCGAATCTTGGCACAACGTCGCGGTACTTCGCGCTTTACCGGTACCAACCGATTGCGCATCGTCGAGCGTCGACTGGTACCAATGTCGGCAACGTCGGCTCACCACGCGTTAGCACAACCACGTATTTATTATATCCCATAAACTGTACATCACCAACCTTCGTTGACGACTCCTTGCGAGTCACCGTAACGCGCGTGATCTTGTGTCATTTCGCCGGACCTTTCGGACAATGGAATGACACGGTCTTGGTCATTATTGCCACCCTTTATGGTAGCGAGGTACGCGCTGCTGAAAATAAGGAGGAAAATGAATAAAACCGCTAAGCCATCATTACATTTTTCGTGGACATAAAACTTTTAATGGCCATCGGCTGTTTTTTACTCTCTTCTTTTTTTTTTTAGACAATTTATACGTGTCCATTAGGAGATAAAATTTACCGCGCGTCTTTTTGTAAGCGCTACACGTACCGCTGCAAGCATTTGTAAACGAATAAAGAGAAAGAGGAAAAAAGACGGGAAGGAGAGTCGTAAAAACATTTTGTGAAAGTCGCAGAGTCAATTGAATGTGCGCACACGCACGCGGGCACGCGCGCCCATATCCGCACGCATACTCGCGGGCGCGCGCGTATATACGAACAACTTTATAAAAATTGCAAAAGTAACTCACTGAAAATTACGACCGAAGTATTCACATATTTTCTCTCGAGCGATAATTTTGCCATTCGAGTTGTTGTCGGAGCCATCGTTGCCGTCGCCGTCGCCGTCGCCGTCGCCGCAACCGCGATGCGATGCATGTTTACCTCGTCTTTGTGCAACCTCGTAATTTTTCGTGCCTCGCGCGTCGACGGCGACGCGTGTAAATGAATTTTGTCGGCGCTACGTTTTCTCTTATTTTCGCTCGTCCCTCTGTCTCCATTCCTTCTGATTCATTTATCTTTCTTTATTTTTTTCCTTTTTGGGGAATTTGTAATACGCAGCGCCTGGATTAACTTTCTTGAAGCATGTATAACTACCAATGCTGAACTGCATTCATCGTCATCGTCATCGTCATCGTCATCGTCATCGTCATCGTCATCGTCATCGTCATCCTTATCTTTATTCTTATCCTCCCCCACCCCCCCCCCTCACCCCCCTCCTCCCTCCCTCCCGCTCTCGCCAAGAATTTGCATATTGTAAATTTCTCGAGACGTGCGTTTCCGAGGTGCGCGATGAAATTCACCATATGGAATTTTCAGAAAGCACTCGGGCGCTTTTCGTCAATCGGCAACGTGGCGAAAACTAACGTGAGCGGAGGAAAAAGCGCTAATAAATCAGCTGATGCCTCTTCCACCGAGTACCCGGATCTTTATTACTCTTGAGCGGCCAACGATTATTTTCGACGATGACGTGTATGCAACTCGTTTACCACGTCTCTCTCGATATTCTCTCTTTCTCGTGCGTCGCATGTGCCGTTCGATCGTCGCTGAAATCTATTCCTGAATGCCACCAGTGTGGAGGCTTGAGGTCCACGTTTCACCGCGTCGTCGCTCTTGTCCGTGCAAGGAAAAGAGACGCAAAAGAGACGCGCAGTGAAGTAAACGGAAATTCTTACTTTGATAAATGATGTATTGATAGGTAAAGATATATATTGTTATAATATAACCACGAGCCTGTCTCCTTACCAGCCTTTCGAAAATTATTTTCTACTTTAATTCGCTTAAATTATCACAATGAGCTCGATCTCGATCAGGCTACGTTCGTTAAAAAAAAAATTCTTAAATAATATATTCGACAATTTTGCATTAAACTTCTTGTAACTGCGCGACCATATAAATTATAGTTAACACATTCATTCCAGTCAGGATTCTGAAAGAAATTTTTATTTCATCAAATAAATGGAGAAACATTTACTCCTATTTACTTTTCTATTATCCATATGTTAAGCAAAACGAGTGGTAAATGTAACATAAGTAAAACCGGTTTTTCTAATTTTCTAATGATGTGTAAATTAAAAAGCTTGTCGTTAATACAGAGATTTGTAATAGAAAACGTAATGAAAAAATTATACTATTTTAGTGGATGTATTGTCACGTGTTATATTATTGTATTATGTTAAATGGTGTATTCGTATTGGCGACACTTGGATCTATAATCACCTTAATTAATATACTTTCCTTTAAATCAAACGAAATTTCTTTCTATTTAACTATTTATTTTTCTATTAAACTATAGTATCGATACAAATGATTTTGAAAAACTCGCAATTAAGTAACGAAAATTTCATATAAGCGTATTGAAAATGCATATAAGTGGTTAGAAATCGAATATTTCTTTATATAAATGTATTCGTGACGTGCTTTAATCATAAATATTCGATAAATTTTACTTTCCGTCGACACATCCGATCTAGTACATTCGGTATAACGTAAAGGCAGTACAAAACACACACGCGCGCGCGCGCGCGCGCGCACACACCTACACGATGAGAGAGAGAGAGAGAGAGAGAGAGGGAGAGAGACTTCGTATAAACATTCGTAAAAAAATTGTACACGCGTAAGGTTAAAAGGTATAAAATTAAATATAAAAGAATAGAAAAATGTGCAAAGTAGATGTTAGGAATTACTTATTGGCAAGCCTCAGGTGTGCGTAAGCCGTAATTACCGTGTAAATCAAAGGCAAAGGTCGACATTAAGCTCCTCCTGTTCTTAAGGGAAGTTACAACTATTTCTTCGTGCAACGTTGCTCGCTTCGCGGAAATGAATAAAAGCACTTGAAGAAGTAACATTTATAGGCTTTTATTGTTGCAGATTACCATGCCTTGTTAGCCCTTAAAAGCCGCTCTTTTGCATTACAAGTTGTTTTCCTTACCGTATTTGCATTTATAAATTTATTATCTCATTGGCCTACGTATCTTCGAAATTACTCTCTAAAAATACGTGATAAATAATTTTTTTAATGTTTCATATACGCATATAAGCTTACAGTTATCGTATATCGGTTAGGTTGGAAAATCTTTAAATAACTTATCATTAAACTACTAAATTCGGGCATATTTTATATGCGGTCGAATTCTATATTTTCACTCTTACAAGTGACTCCTAAAGTTCGAGGGCCTAAGTGTGGCTCTCGACTTGTAGAAACATGGCATAGAAAGCGAGGGAAAAATCGAAAACAAGAGGGAAACAGCGCAGACCTGTCGTCGCCTACATATAATGATATTATGATACAATACCGAAACCGTAACGTAGATACCTGACTATTACAGTACTGGGAAAATACAAAAATACATCCTTTTTAATTTCCCTAATTTTTAAGCGTAACACTTACATAGTACATTAAATACATATAATTTACATTAAATAAAAAGTATTCGGATTTATTGATTGTGTATTGTTTGTTATTTTCAATGATAAGAGTCATTGTATACATTAAGTTCTCGTTATAGCGTAGGAAATGTAATAATTTTCTCTAATTCGTTTATTATTTAGAAAGTATGCGTTACTTCGAACATAGTCGTTTTCATAAATTATGATTAAAAAAAAAGAAGAAAAAAATAAGAAGTAAAAATTATCAATAAAAGACCAGAAATTAAACATTGTTATAACTAATTACATTGATATAAAATTAATAGATTGTAATTAAATGCAATAAATTTATGTGCTATGCTTATCGGTTAAATTTCATTTGTATTAAACACAATTATTATCATTATAGTAGTACAAAAATCCACATGCTTTTTTTTTCATAATAATGAAACGCGTATCTATCTATACGCTCACATAATGACAATCACTCCGTTCATTGTTCCGTTTACATTGTTGATCTAAATACTTAACTATGATCAGCTTTTAAAAATTGTAAATTCGTTTTACAATAATTTGTAACAGTTTTTCTCATTTCAATATTAAAACTTAAAAGTTTGATTCAGTGGTCGAGCAGTATCGTTGTAAATAGAAATAAGACTTCATTTTTATCTAAGTGAAATACGTCCTTCGTAGAATCTTTTGAGTTCTGAGAAAGATCTACCAAACTGTATAACTCTCCTGGCAATGTTGACACACCTTAATATTTCATAAATTGTTCTAAAATAGGTAAGAATAAGTAACCATTTTTATATGATTTTATTATTGAATAATTGCATAATAAATTTCAGCGACTCCTATCATCAATTAAATTTCCGTATAAGGGATGGTAGATTTAAATATCTAAATTTGCTTGGTATTAATTCATTATGAATCAACAGTATAAATGTTTACCATGTCTATACGTTTTATGTTGATCATTACTGTAGCACTTATTCTTAATAATCATCTTTTTATCGAATATTGAATTTTCAATCATTTGTAAGTAAACGATCTGCTAATAATTTATTAAACATAATTTAACTCGCAAATCCTAGATTTTTTCTAGATATTTTAGTATTGCTTTATAAAACAAGAATTCAAATATCATTCACATCTTTTGTACAACTAAACGTATATTTAAATAAAATTAAGTCTTATATTTATATTGAGAAAATCGATATAGAAGACTTACATATTAGCACATAAAATTGAGGTATTAAAAGGATTACCTCATTAAAGAATACATAAATGAGCCTAAACAATTGGCATCCCATGATCGACATCCTGTTAAGTCTCAAAAATCATCGGTGTTTGTCATTTCCCATGGGAGACTCATCTCTGTTTTACCGAGTACCTTCCTCCCTCCCTCCCACTTTACCCGTCTCTCTCACTCTCGCTCACACACACACTCTCACTCTCACTCACTCACTCACTGACTCTCTCTCTCTCTCTCTCTCTCTCTCTCTGTCTTACTATTACTCGCTCACCCCAATCACCACCGTCTCGCTCCCTCAACGACTCTCTTACATACGCTTGCCAAGGAGGGTGAGATCCAAAGGGATGGGCGGTAGAGAGAGAGAGAGAGAGAGAGAGAGAGAGAGAGCGAGAGCTATATAGAGAGGGAGAATAGGAGACTGCGTGTCCCTCACCCTGGGCGCGGGCGGTGTGGCGTCTCGTGCGATTGGTGCGTGGGCGGTCGCGGTAGGCCGGGGTGGGGGTATCCCTGGGGGAGGAGAGAGAAAAAAGAAAATGGTAACGGGCGCGCACCGGGCTGCTCGGGCTCAGTCGTTTGTACGGAGCGGCGGAGCTTATAAGCCGCGGCCAGCCGTCTGCGCCCGGCCCTTTTTTATCGTTCCTGCCGAGTAAAAGGGGGGAGGCCGCGCGACGCGTCCTTACTCGCCGGACAATGAGCTTTTTTCGCACTGCCGCTTAGGTGAGAGCTATAGTTTTTCATTTCTATTTTCTCCCTTTGTTACTTATGCTCGTCTTCCGACTAATTAGTCTTGCAACATTCATTTATTACTTCTGTGCTTGCTATATTCCGCTATTAGCTAAATTTGTCAGAGATAATTCTACTTTATTTATTAATGAAAATTAAGATGTAATTTTAATTATCTATTTTGTACGAAGTTGCATAATTTTTATAACCATGAAAAGTATTAAATTTGTATGAGAGTTAAGAAAATGCTGAGAATCATTCGTTTGAAAATAGCATTTATTTACAATATTGGTCACATATAATTAAAAAGGATGAAAAGTCATAATGGAAACTGGCGAATCGTAAGAAATTTATGAATGAATAAAAGCTCTAAAAGGTTGGAAAAATAATCGAAATATTATTTATTAAGGAAGCGCAGACAAATATATTATTAGTATTATTAGTTTTTTTTTCTTTTGGTAGTTGAAATTATGGTTAAAATTTATTTTCTAGCTCAGATTTATTCATAAAAAACTTACTTAAAAAAAAAAAAAAAAAAAAAAAACAACCATCTTTTATTCATAATACCAGTTTCTTTTTACATACAGAATACAAGGGGATTGCATAAAAATACCGAATTTATTTTAGTATGACGTTAGAATGTTACTTTTAACATTATTAAACTTCGACGAAACTAATACATTATTGCACTCGTTAAAATTGTATGATATACCTTTTTAAGTGAACTATCGAGTTGAAAATTTATACAATACATAATATCGATGGAAAATCCTGGAACCTTCTACTATATAAATATTTCTTTTATTTTATTTCACATAAGCATTTTAAATGAAAGCATAACAATAGCTTTTGATACGTATGTAAGAATAATTGTTTTTCTTTTCTTTCGAAATTTCAAAAATTATACTCAAATGACATTAAGCGGAAAAAGGTTTACTAAAAATCTGTCAATGCCTAACATAGTATTAGGTGATAAAACTCCATCGAGTCGACGATTACACTCTGCCTCGAATAACTATGTACTTAAGTTTTAAAAGATGAGCAGAATATCAGAAAGATGACTTTATTGTGACCGCCTAAGACTCTTTATTCTCTCATTCATAGTTTCGGATCCTCATTTCCGAACAATGATCCTGACTCATTGTCTCGCACAGTTGTAGTCGTGTCGTCGCTCGTATCTGCCACTCATTGTACGTATCTACCTGCCGGTTCCTTCTCCCCTCTTTCGGGCATACACCTGTACCTTATTATAGCAGGTACTTCAACTGCGCAGATTTGCTGTTATTGTGTGGAACAAGCATAGGCAGAAGTGTAAAACACCGAATGTAGGGATCGTTTTGCATTCGTGTCATAACAAATTCAAATTTACAAATGAAGCTTGTCGAAAACCGGCGTAGAAAAGAGTCAATATTTATAATCATTATGTATGCATGCATACATACAAACATACATGCATACATATATATATATATATATATACATTATTTAATATAACAATTATGATTGGCATGTCGTGCTAATTACAGCTTTTAAATTGGAGTCATTTTTTCTTTCTTACTCTTTATCATAATAATATATTGGCTTATATAGTCAAAAAAAATTCCTAATTATTAAAATATCAAAAAAATATTATTATTATAAAGTAATAAAATCTCTGCGTTACAAATACATTTACTATCATTCACTCTCTCTCTCTCTCTCACACACACACATACGCACACGCACACACACATACAAATCCACACACATCCACAAACGTACATAAATGGATATAAATGTATATATATCCTTTTTATATTAATTATTAAAAAAAATGTTTAATAATGAGTATGGGAGCATCGTACAAATAACCTAAAGACTGAATTTTCATTGATCTCGTGCGAGATAATTGATATACTTCAAGTTAATTATAATCTAAATCGTGATAATTCTTATAATCATAAAATGTATTAATAAATGATACACGTCAATGATTCATCTACTTAATGAACCAAACAATGCCTTGTTACATCCTAAAATCCAATCTAAACGCCCCATCTTCCTGAATAAAGTATAATCTCACACATAATCCAAACCCTGCTTGATGTGTCAAAATAAACAACACGATTAACCAACAACGAACATAAAAAACACAAAAGGTGCAAAAACGAAAAGAAAGATTTAAAAAAGTAAGGCAAGTAGAGACTTTCCTCTTTGGCTTTTACTCTCTCTCTCTCTCTCTCTCTCTCTCTCTGTCTTACACACACGCGCGCGCGCGTGCGCGCGTATTCTTTCTCACTCTCTCTTCTCTTCCCTCTTCATATCGAAAATTAAAATATCAAAGGGTAGCAGCAGCAACGGCAGCAGCGCGCGTATAAAGAAACACACGAGGACGATAAAATCAGCGAAATCGAGGCTGGCAATCGAGAGAACGCGGGATTCTATGAGAAAGAGAGGGAGTAAGAGGGGGAGAGAGAGAGAGAGAGAGAGAGAGAGAGAGAGAGAAACCCTTGGGCGGCACGAAAGTCGTATATGCGTGCGTGCGTTGCTATCCTTGGCATTGTTGGGCATCGCCAACTCCAAGCGGTAGACACGTAGTCAGGAGAAGGAGAAGTCCCTTCCGGCGACGAGGGCTTCGCAGTCGAGTTATAACCGCGCAATATACGCCACACGCCAGGGGCCTTTTTCGCTCCCGAGAAACAGATAAAGAGAAAGAGGTGAAGAGAAAAAGAGAGTGAGAGAGCTGGATACTCTGTCTGTCTGCCTATGAACGCACGCACGCGCGTGTGCGTGAGGAAGAAAGAGAGAGAGAGAGAGAGAGATGCGACGAACGAGATTATGTGAGAGCTTCGGCAGCAGACAGCTTGGCTCTTGCCTCGCACTTTTCTCTCTTTCTCTCTCTCTCTCTCTCTCTCTCTCTCTCTCTCTCTCTCACTCACTCACTCACTCACCCTCTCACCTCTCTCTCTGTCTCTCTCTCTCACCCTCTCACCCCCCTCTATATATATATATATATATATATATATATATATATATATATATATATCAGTGTCTTACTCATTCGATGTTCCTCGTTCCTTCGTTTGGTTCACCTTTCTAGATCTCGTCGAGAGGTGGAGAGTCGCTTCTTCTTCTCTCTCTTGGGCACCTCCAAGCTGCTGCTGTCGCGGTCGCTGCTTCTGCTGGTTTTGCCGATGCTGCTTCTTCTCCTTCTTCTTCCTCCCCTCCTTCTCAATCGTTTCTTACGATCGTTCGTCGCTTGCAATGAGGTCCGCTGTCTTTTTCGTTACGGATCGCCTGTATGTGGGTTTTTCGAGGATAGGTGCGCGCATACTTTTTCTTCGTCTCGGTTCGTTGATTCTGCTGCTTTATTTCTTCATTTTTCTTTTTGGGCCTCCTGATATAGTAGGTGAAACGTATGTTTGTTTGGGATGGTACTTTATTTTTTTCTCCTTCTTTACTTTAGTTAGTTACAAAATTTTTTCGGTATCCACGGATTACTACTGTTTCTTAGCGTTCATGTTTGCTTATTATTTGAACTTTCTTTTTTTTTTCTTCAAATTTACTTTTTTTATTATTAGATGTGATGATTCTATTTGTAAATAATAATAGTTATTGTCCATTACCAAAAATTCTAATTTATATAATCTAAATTGTTTGAATGCAAATAATCATAATGTTTACATTACATTGGTATAACAGAAGAATAATAAGTTTTAACTGTTTTCTTTTTCATTTGCAATTATATTGTAATGTGAAATTATACTGAGAACATGAAGTAATTGAATATTTTTTCAATGAAGCTAAATTCTCTATGAGAATACATCCGCAGATCGTTTTTCACGTGCCCAAAGTCCTATTTAACTATATGAAAGAAAAGATATGAAACGTCAAAAAGGCATTATAGAAAAAAGAGTTCAACGGAAAACTGATACAGTTTTTTGTCGCTCATCAAATCGACAACTGCACAGAGAAGGAAAGACAAATTGATATAAAGCTGGACTGCATCGAGGGCCACGTCATCTACCTGTCTCTCTCTCTCTCTCTCTCTCTCACTCTCTCACTCTCTCACTCTCTCACTCTCTCACTCTCATTCCTCTTCGGCCGCATCTCCCGTATCCACTTCTTTATCTTTCTTTTTTCATCTTCTCCTCCTCCTTCATGCTTACACGACGTCATCGTCATTCATCCTGAATAGCCAGTGCATCTCCCTCTTGAGTGTGCAGTAAAGGCGCAAGAGGGGAATGATTTATTTCGAAAGGCAAAAACACTTGTCCATCATTATGGAGGAGTTATTTCAGCTTTTCCTCGTATGCACATCTCCAATGCATATGTACTTTAAACATTTTACAGAGAGATTCCAACATTATAGATGAATAAAAATCAATTAAATTGAGCTTTCACTTTAACAATGTATATTTACGCCTTTTTTCCTCGATTAGATTAAAAAATTCAATTCTATTTAAAATAAAGCGATTAATTACATTATTATATTGCTTAGGCACTACATGTAGCTAAGCACAACTGCATACAATTTTTAAAAAAAAAAAACTTTTTTGAATTTACATTTTCATTAAAATTAATATCTTAATTAGCGCGACTTTATAATAAATTTACAAACAATGTAGATTTATAAATATTAGATTAGAACAGTGTAGATTAATAAATTTCCTTACAATGCCAAATTTATTATATTCAAGGAATTGTAAATATCTACAACTAATTTAGAATTAAAATCTAACATGAAAATCTTGAAATAGTCTTACGTATATTTAATATCGTTCTACTCACGGTTAAAGTAACGATAAGAAA
Source organism: Ceratosolen solmsi marchali (assembly GCF_000503995.2). Lineage (NCBI taxonomy): Eukaryota > Metazoa > Arthropoda > Insecta > Hymenoptera > Agaonidae > Ceratosolen > Ceratosolen solmsi. Next base: position 5,006,481 of record NW_011948428.1, on the reverse strand, counting down.
AAAGAAAAAAAATAGTGAGAGATAAAGAGCAAGAATGAGAGAGGGTGAGAATAAAGAGAGAGAGAGAGAGAGAGAGAGAGAGGGAGAGAGTAGGAGAGGGTAAATAAGAGTTAGACATACAGAGGGAGAAAGAAAGAGCGAGGAAGAAGCCATTGGTAGAAGGGGGGAGAGTGAAAGAGTGAGAGGGTAAATGAGGAGGAGGAGAGAGAGAGAGAGAGAGAGAGAGAGTGAGTGAGTGAGTGAGTGAGTGAGTGAGTGAGTGAGTGAGTGAGTGAGTGAGTGAGTGAGTGAGTGAGTGAGTGAGTGAGTGAGTGAGTGAGTGAGTGTGAGTGTGTGTGTGTGTGTGTGTGTGTGTGTGTGTGTGTGTGAGAGAGAGAGAGAGAGAGAAAGAGCGAAAAAATGTCTTAATGAACAACGCGCTGGGATTTTTATTTTCAATGAGGTATCGACGTTTTTTTTCTTCTCTTTCGGGTTCCTTGAGTTCTTCTGCTTCTACGTATGTTTTCGTCGTTTTTTAAAGGGCTATATACCCATAACACTTTAAGTGTCTACTAAATCATTGCGAAAATTCTCGTAAAGCATACTTTATTACTTGATAAAAAAATAGTTTAGATATACTGTAATTATTTGTTTATTTATATTGATTGATAATTTTTTTTCTTTTTTTTATTTTTTTTTTTTTTTTTTTTTTTTTTTTTTTTTTTTTTGTTGTTGTTGGTATTTTGTATCTCGTTCATTATGGGAATAATTTTATTATTTGAAATTATATTAATTTTTCGACTTAAGCCTTAAATATTTATTTAGTTAGATAATCTTTAAACTTACATCATTGTAACGTAAATTTTTTCCCTCGAAGATAAATACGTTTCATACCTTACATATTCTCTGCAATTCAAATATGCTTAAAGTATTTTGAGACAATTTAAACAAATTTATTATATCGATAGAGATTGATATTTATATCCTATACATCTGTATAATCCAAAGTCACGTGTACATTGGGTGTGCAATTATTATTATAATACTCTTAAAGTAATTTAATTTTCTTGTTATAAAAATAATATTTTAATTGATATTGATATGTAATAATAAACGAACGAATATTAATAAATATCTTGAAGAATAAATAAATTGATTTCCTATTCTCTCAAATCTATTGGATTTCATCTTTTTATAACTATTTATTATTATAAAAAGATATAAATTAAAAAAATCTCTTTATAATAATGCTAATTTAAACAGAAGCATTTGTGGAAGTCAAATTTTTAAAGAAAATATTAGCCTATAGTATTAATGAAAATTCATATTCTCTGATAAAATCACAATACTCTGTATTCTTTATATAAATTTCCAGTTTAAATTCTTACATGATGGCGGCATTAATAGTAGAAAACATTGAATTTTCAAAAAGTTATAATTCGTCTGCGTATGTTAAATGGAAAGAACGAAGAGGCACTATAGACAGGTACGCGCAGGCTTCAAGAGAAAGTTCAGCAGCGCGAGCACTGATGCATAATATCATGTAACGATCCAAAGATATAATTATCTTGGATGCATATACTCGCGATGTGTACATACTCGCGCTTAGATATTGCATTCACAGATTTTGTTCAAGGTGAGAAAGTGGAGAAAAACATGGTGTTTATTCATTGTTACGAAAGTAATGGACAGCATAGTAGAGATTGAAATTCCACCATCGATTAAGACAATAGTTAGATCTGTGCCAGGAATAAAATGTTCTCTTGCGTTACCATGACCATGAGAATATTCTGCTATGACGTCAGATAAACTCGTATTGGAGCGAAACAAGGTAGTTTTGTTGGATAACGCATGAATATGTGATTATGAGTGATTGTAGAAACAGTTGAAATTAGATTTATGATTAGAGAGAGACTTTACTACTCGAATAATTTGTTTGATTTAATTCGATGACTTTCATAACGAATTTATACAAATGTAGTAACAATACAATTTTCTTTTTTATTTTTTTTTTTTTATTTTTTTTTTTTTTTTCAATTTTGTCTTTCGTTAATCCAATACAATGCGACAGAATAATAATATTGTCTCATTTACAAACAAGAGATTTTCCATTAAAAATTCCATAAAAAATTTTCCATTAAATTTATCCATCTTTCCATATTATCGTATCGACATTTTTCATTCTTTTTTTTTTCTTTTCTTATGATGCAATTGAAAATAAGTTTCGACTTAAATGTCTAAATTGAACATACGTAAAAATTCGCTTTTAGAAAATCTGTGAACGCGCGTAATAAATAATACTGATGGGAAAAAGTTTCGCTAAAACGTTAATTAAATTTACAATAACGTTCTATATTAATCGTCTAATCAATAATATCCAAGACGTTTGACGTGATATCATAATTTACATTACAATTACCTGCACCAAATAAACGGTATAGTGAAGCATTAAAGTTTATCAATTCTAATGATAATTTCATTTTAATAACGTTATAATGCATTAGCCTGGATAAGATAAATTCAGCTCTATTTTTAACATAAAAACATCGAAATTATAAAATTATAAATTGTTATTCCGTGGGAATATGTGTAATAAAATAATTACTTGTTGAAAGTTAAGGGATTGAAAGCGAATTTCTCATTTCAATAGTTAAATAGAATGCAATTCGATGAGTCTAAAATTTGGCCCACATAATCTTTAAAAAAATTTGCATCATCAAGTGATGAAATATAGTGTTCAGGAAAGAGGTGACGGGCGGCGTGGGGTGGGGG
>NW_011948428.1:4994085-5003696 GCF_000503995.2 Ceratosolen solmsi marchali | reverse complement strand
GCAAGTTAAAAAGATATTTAAAGATGCGTTTAATTATCAAGAAAACGCAAATACGAATTACCGACGATATTTGAAATGTGGAGAGGAGCGCGCCAACCAGTCTAGTAACGAAGATGAAACTCGTAAGCATGAGTCTTTGCTTTATTACTTTTAATAAACGAGGCTCGTATAGGAAATGCGACGCGCAAATGCAAAGGCAAACAGACTGCGCTCGTAAAAGACGTAAATCGTTGTCGTGCGCTCGCTCCTCTTCCTTCTTCTTTATTTTTATCTTTGTGCCTTCTTTTATTTCTCGCGTGCTATATAGTCGTTCTCGTTGTATTGGCATAACTTGTTTGTTATTCGCATTTTTTTTTTCTCCCCCAATGGAGTAGTGTCTTTCATTTTCCAGCGCAGCCGGAAAATTCTTAATCCCTAAATATTTGTGCAAATCATTAGAATTGTCGGAAGTATCGGTAGTCTCATTATCGAACTCTGTTAAACGGTTTCCATGTGCTTATTGACATTGTTAATGTATTGATTTTACTATATCAATTACTACATAAATACCACACTAACGTAAATATTATTCAAATATCATATTGTTTTTTTTTTTATTTTTTTTTTTTTCAACAAAAATTCATTAATATTTTTTCATTCCACAATAATAGAATAAATATAAAAGTATGCATTATGCTTTAACCATTTGTTAAATTTTATAAATATTTAAAAGAAAAATGTTGTCTGTCAATTGGGATTAGTAAAATTATCCTATAACAGCAATTTTATCCATCGATTCAATGTTAAAGAAGTACGAAAATTTTTCTTTTGTAATTGTTTTGTGAAATTTGCCCTTGTATTTTCTATCGTAAGTGTAAGCGTAAAGAATATTTTTAAATTTTGAAAAGTTAAAAAGACAAGTGGAACGATGAAATGATCCACAATCAATATTTACGTGTACGTATCGCCGCATGGATGACTCGATGATTCGCGTAGTTAGATAATTATAAAAACGATCGAACGTATTAGATTCAAAATATTGATGTCGAATAAAGATATTTGTTTGTACAGTTTAAGCTCCTTCGCTTAGTCCAACAATAAAGTACTAATTAAATTAATAACGCAATACAATATTCTCTTACAACGTGAATTTCTGATTAATAGAATGTCAAAAAATAAACATCACTCCTTCGTACATTTAACATTCACTTGTTTATATATAATTCTTTATACAAAATTTCGTGCCGTTTATGCAGTGCCGTTTATTGTCAAACAAGATCTCAAGGACAATGTAATATGGCTAATATACTCAATACTCTGAAATATCAAAAATTTTCAAAAGAATTTATCCTCGCGGCACATTCGCGAAGCGTCGACTACGACTAATGCAAGTGCCCCGAGACGAGAGTGTCAAGGATATCCTCTAACCACCAGGCGCACAATCTATGATTGCAGGAGTGGCAGTGATCGAGCAGTGACTGACCGTCACGATGCGCATGTCGCTGCTGCTGAGATTGGTGTTAGCGGCAGCGGGTGCGCTGCTGGCGAGCGCCGAGCTCGTCACCGACGGCCAGGACCACGAGCGGGAACGGGCCGAGCGGCCAGGAACGACGTCGTCGTCGTCGTCGACGACCACGAGCACAAGCACGAGCACGAGCACGATCACGAGCACGAGCACGACGACGACGACGACACCGACGACACCGACGACACCGACTACAACAATGACAGCGGCAGCGACGATTATGACGACAACGCCGGTGACGCTGAAAGAGACAAGCAAGAAGAATTCGACAGCGATGAGTACGACGGCCGCAACGATCGGGACGAAGATGACGACGAGGTCGACGACGATTGCGAGGACGAAGACGACGACGAGAACGAGGCGGCCCGATAACATCCACGCGGATACGATGGACGAGGGTGAGAAAGCGAGGGTCATTGCCGGACTCGAGTCGAGCCTGCTGTCGCTCCTCGGCTTCTCGAAGAGGCCGAGGCCGTTGAGGGGACAGGCCCACGTGCCCGAACCCCTCAAGCAGCTGTACAGGAGGCAGAATAGCGCGGGCGTCGTCGACGTCGCCAAGCGAGGGATCAACGCCGGGCCAGCCAATACCGTGCGCTCCTTCGTCCACGTCGGTGAGTCACTTTTACATCTGCGTTAGGTTAAGAGCGGACGGACCGAGCGGCCGCTGGAGGCAGCTCGAGCAGTCGATTTAACTTGCTTTGCCTTGAGCTTGCCTTTACCTGAAATGTAAGAAAAATATGTTTAGCCTAGCCATACGACCAACTTACATTCCCCGACTTACCTTCCCTCTTCCCTTCACCTCTCCACGAATACTCGGACGGATATTCGTCGGCGAATTATCTTCAACATGTCCCGAAATATAAAGTAGTATTTTATTTCGAGTTTACGCATGGCAACCATTCGTTATTAATGTAGCTTAATTCGAAATCATTTAGTCGCTCGATTCATTGAATAGCTAAGGAGCCACTAAAACTTTGTCACATATTTATTTTCTACTTTCAGTAGTGATTTTTTTCTTTCTTTAATAATTTACTTTGTCAATGCACTTTTTTGCTCATTTTATGTGTTGTATTTTTTTACTTATTTTATTGTTTTTTTTTTTTTTTTTTTTTTTTTTTTTTTTTTTTTTTTTTTTTTTTTTAATATACTTTTTTCTTTTATTTTTTAGTAGAAAATTGAAGTAAAAAGAAAAAAAAATAATCTAAAGGTAAAATAAAATAAAATTTTAAAGAAAACAAGATTGTGTTTTACGCGCACACACCGACACATATATGTATGCCTTGTTTGTAGACATTTTAGATATTTTTATTTTAGCATAAAATCTTCTTAATTAAATCAAGTTACGCTTTGAAAATCGAGAGACGTTTATTATAATCGTTTTCTTTTTTTTCTTCTTATTTATTTAATCCATAATTGGTCGTGAATTCGTGAATTCTGATGAATTTTCGCTGTGCTATATTAACGATTGATCAAGTCTTTAACGATTCTTACGATATTCATGAGTATCGATAAGTTTTATTGAATAATTTAAATAGATTTGATATGTAAACTCGATATATTTATCATCCTCACAATTATCCTAGCTTTTCTTCGCAATCGGTGACAAATTCTAGTTACTACTAATGACCGAAGCAGCATATAAATTATATGCAATTAAACATATTTATTATATTACAGTAATTAAAAAGCTTGGTAATATCTAGTTACGTATATCTGTATTGGGAGATTCCTTCTTTAATTCATTGATTTATATTTTATTCTAAAGAAATGTTATATTGTCGTAAGCTTTCTTAAAAATAATTATACTTTTATTATTTCACTAATTGCGTGATGTAAAATTTTCGGTTATCATTAAAGTATATTAATATTTGACTTTAAAAAAAAATATTGAGAGCTCTCTCTCTCTCTCTCTCTCTCTATATATATATATATATATATATATATATATATATATATATTTTTGGAATAATTTGTCGACTCCTTACTAAATGTCGAAATAAATGCCGTTTTTATTTTTTTTATTTTTTCTGTCCTTCTGCTAATGCTCTTTTACGAATGATGTAGCCTTTTATTCGAAACTTAAACTTTCTCTTATTTAGCCGCTGACATTAATTTTTTATTTATTAAGAAGTTTGTCCCCAACCTAAGATTAGTTTCGACGTTAAAGAAAATGTATCTACTTAAAGTACCCGTCGGATCCTCAACCATATTGTTACCTAAATTGATATTGCATCAATAGCATACCTAACCGTCTCATTTATAATTCTTTTAAAGATTCACTTATTCCAAGTATACTTATTTAAACTATGAAAACTATCTGTAATTTTAATTTTAAGATTATTCATTTTTGAAATATTATATTAAGAGGAACTTTTAATTACATTTTTATTTTCAACATAATATGTCGTACTAATAACGGTTCATTAATCCCAATTAATAAATTTCTTTATGCTGCATGGGAAATTTGCATTTGTAAAATAATTGTTTATAATTATTCCATGCTAATAATAATTTTTTAATTACTCGACTGGCAATAAATTTTGCTAGCGAATATGCAATAAGAGCACGAAATCTGATAAACTTTTTTCGGTCCTGTTCATCAATAAAAAAAAAAAGCACTACGAATGTGCACATAAATATCGAGGGAGATCAATTAGTGGAATAAGAAAAACCAAAGAAGGTGACCACATTACCTCACAAAATTCTATTTCTTAAGCTATTTATCAATCATTGGCATTTTCTTTGTCGCTAGAATCAACTGAATCATAATTCGCGATGTGTTTAATACACATACGAATAATTTATCGTATTATAAAATATTTATAAAATATTGATTGGACTGTCATGGACGAGCTACCTAACCCGTAACATTTTTTCACGTCAAATCTCCTTTGAAAACTTCTTGAATGACATTTGAGAAAAGAAAGAACGAAAGAAAGAAAAAAAATAATTCGTACACTAGTTCGTGATAATGTGACGTTCCATTGTCATTGAGAGCCGTGAATAATAAAGACTCGGCGGGCGGAACAAACTGGATTTCTTTCGCTTATTGGATTGACTCGAAAACTTTCATCTATACATTGTATGCTTTGAGTGCGGTGATTTATTGTATATTCAATCAATAATGGAAATATAGCTTCATGAAGATACTAAGATGATATTTTTTTTTTTTTTTTTTCTTTTAAAGAATGCGTAAATACACAAAAGGAAACACGAATAAATAAAATGGGCTATTTTTAAAATAGATTATTTAATGGCAATTTAATTCGTTTATTCGTTCGCTTATTTATTAAATATTATTTATTAAATTAATAAAAATTTTATTACAAATACTATTGCCCATAATATTAATATATACGCTCTAAGAGGAAATACGTCATATCGATAATACTTATTATATTGACAAAAATGGATAAAGACTGTTCTTAAATGTATTTAAATAACTTTATGTTACCGACAATCATGAAAATCTGGTTTGAAAGTTTCTTAAATAATTCAGTAATGACGAATTAAATAGTTTTTCCAAGGGACTCGACTCAATCTATTTACACCTGTCATCATAATGGAATTTTCGTCTCGATAAGTGCAGTCCCTCTCAGAAAAATAAACTAAACTATTTCAACTACACTACGTGGGTGTCATAGCATGTTAACCGGCGTTAAAAACTACCTACACTATACCAAAGAAAGCATCTACCCCCGATCTCTCTCTCTCTCTCTCTCTCTCTCGTTCGCTCGCTCGCCCGCTCACTGGCACTTAATCTGCAAGACCGAACCTGTTAAGTGAAGGACTAAGAACGCGCGATGCCACTTTGGAAATTCCAATTGTGCTACGTCAAATGGATCGATAACAGCGGACTCTGAAGTTCCAAGGAGGCAGAAAACATGGTCGGTAAGAGAGATAGAGAGAACCGAAGAAAGAAACGGGTGCAAACAGGCTGCCAAAGTTCGGCAAATGCCAAACGAGCAGTGAATTATGGGCCCGAGTCCATTGGTGATGCGGGCGCGTGCATCCCCATGCGAGGGATGCACCGACGCTCACAGCGGGTGGTTGCCTCCCTGGTATATCGCTTACAAAGTGGCCGCCTTCTCAGGTACACTAGTGCTCTATCCCCTCTCCCCCTTTCTCTTTCTCTCTCTCTCTCTCTCTCTCTCTCTCTCTCTCTCTCTCCCCCTCAGTTTCCGATACGGATCCGATAGGAATCCTCACCCCGGAAACGTTGGATCATGCGCGCACGAAAAGGTGGACAGCCGCTCTTACTGTTTTCGCGGAAAAACTTGAGCAACGGGTTGGTCCTTGGGAATTAGGTGTAGAGTACAAGCGCAGCGCGACGCTATTGATGAATGTTTCGATTTTTCTTTTCCTCGAGAGATCTTGATCTCCTGCTCGCGTGTCAGAAATGTGGAATTCTGAGTGCCGATTGCACTTTGTTCCTTCATTCCTCCTCGCATCTCTCTCTCTCTCTCCCTCTCTCTCCCTCTCTCTCTCCCCCTCTATCTATCTATCTCACTTCAATTCACTTGGAAAAAAATTTACATCTTCACTAAATTGTCACGATTAATGGAACCTTCTCTGATGTTTATCTGCATACAAAACAGCCAAGATAATATAAAATTTAGATTAACAACAAAAGCTAAGTCACAATGAATCCTCGTAAGTAAAATGTATTTCCATACGATGAAAGCGAAAGATTAATTGATCATAATAATTTCTGGGCCTTATATAGCTTATTATATTTTACTTTTGTAACATAGATTTTGAATTCTGAAATTATTTAGCTGATTGTTACGTTATATTGTACGTCAAGTGTATTTGATAATCGCGACAGTACTGAATTTTTCAACAAAGTAATAAATTAAAATTATTATATTTTTCAAAATAAGAAGCGGAACTTAATTAGCAAATTTTTACTAAAAAAAAATTAATTTAAAGCTTTCAACATTGTAATTAATAAAATAAAAATTTTTTTCATCTTTCCATAATTAAGAAATATCATTTGGTCGGAAACTAATTGCTTTTATAAAAAAAATCTATGCGTTGAAAATACTTTTTAAATCAAAAGTTATTATCAAATATTCTTTGATAATAATTTATTTTTTCTTTTGTATAAACAAAGTTCGATCACCGTATATTCATTCTTATCGGTAAAACGAATGAAAAAAATATTTATTATAACCAATCATAGTCGAATTCGTAACAAAGTACAACGATGCGGCCATTACACGTTTCCCTTTTTCTTCTTCTTCTTCTTCTTCTTCTTCTTCTTCTTCTTCTTCTTCTTCTTCTTAATCACATGTAAAACAGTACAAAGCGATAATAGTAAGAGCGTGATTGAATTCTTTATCGCGCGTTATTTTTAGGACTTTTTCATTGTTTACACGCCGTTCAAGTTCGAACCTGTTCCTCTTTTTAAAAACGAAACAGGCATAAAAAATAAAACGCTCCGTCAATGAAAAAGTCTCCGCTTCGCTCTCACACTTTTATCCGCCTACATGTCTCTTTCTTTTTCTCCTGTTTTCCTCTGAATATTCACACGTACGTTCGTTTTGCTCTCGAGCTCGAGGGAAGAGCACGCGCGTAAATTTCTGTCGATACAGACTTTTAGACTCCAGCTGGAATGTTTAATTGTAGGTTGAGTAAGGATTTCTACCTTTGAGCTTCTACAAAAGAATATCCCACCTAAAGCTTCAAAAGTATTTTCGCAATGAGGACAATTTTTTTTTTTTTTTTTTTTTTTCAAATAATTTTCAATGCTTCCTTTGAAATATGAAATTACAATCTACTACAAATGCATAAATAATTTTTCATGACGCGTACTATTTTATTATAGCAGTCATTGTTTAAATTATATGTCGCAAATCTATGATTATGTAGATGATGTGCCGACATCGATGAATATTTATAGATTAATTCTATAAATGTATCTTTAATTGTATATAGATCTTTGATAATATCGCGTTAAGAATGCCAATGAGTACGATCGACGTGACAACGCCTGTGCTATATTTACGATAAAACGCTCTATTAGAAAAGGGGAATTAGCGCTTAAAGTAAGTTAATTAATAATTAATGTTGCGCTGGGTAACCCGGATCCGTAGAAGTGGCAAAGTCGCGTTTTTTGCTCGAAGAAAAAGTCAAAGCCACGTAAAGAGAATGCCAGAAAGTCTAGTTGCCGATGAAATATTTTTAGGTGACGTATTGCGGATGATGATTGCTACACTTTAGCCTCTACCTAATTTTAAATGCGAAATTTTACAGTGCGTAATGTTATGCGTTTAAAAGTGGCCGAGGCAAATTCTGTAAATAACTTGAGGTCCCGCCGTACTAACGCAGACCCGATAATTCCGTAACGTTCCATAAGCGATTCGCCACTCAACACTCGACGCATCGGATACAAAGAAAGAGTGCCCTGCGAATTTGGTTTAGGGACATTCATCCCCAGTGTGACGTTGAGAGCAGCCGGGCGTATAAAAATAATGGATAAAGGAAAAGGATAGATGAAGAGAGACAGAGAGAGAGAGAGAGAGAGTGAGAGAGAGTGAGAGAGTGAGAGAGAGAGTGAGAGAGTGAAGCCGCTGTTTTGCTAGCCGCGCCGCGTCGCGAGCAGCCACAGCCAAAGCAAATTAATCGATGCATTTAGCGGTCGCGCCAATCGACACAGATTTTCCACGGCGAATAAAATATATCGCAATCACCCCGGAGCTGGCGAGTCTGTACCTTACGAGCCAGCTGACCGTGGAATATTTGCAGAAGCGAGAGCCACGTCGTACGCGTCGCGAGTGCGGAGTCGCTGCTTGTCGCACAAATAAATATCGTAACGCCGACGCGGACACTTGCCAACGCTTTTTCAAACGGTAACCTCGGCCGAAGCCATTTTTTCCTTCTTCTCGCTTCCATTTATTAGCCGTCTATTAATAGAGACATTTTCTTATCGGTCCGGGTAAGTGAAATGATGCGGTGTCGTGGCGCGAGGGGAGCGCGCGATCTCTCGCACTTTGTTTAAAAATAAATAATTGTATGCAGGATCGATGGCTTTTATTTTTACGAGGTGAACTACAAACTATTTACCAGAGGTATGTCGATGATTTACGCGCATTATTGATATCTGCAGTGAAACTCTATTTAAGGAAAGTCGGATAATTAGCATTTTCACGATATGGCAAGTTCTTTATGTAATGTACAATATATCCGTTACATATATTGTTGAAGAAATTTTCTTCTTTATTTTTTGTCTCTTTCTCTATTCGTCTTTATCCTTTAATGTTTGTTGTTTGTTTGTTTTTGTTTTTATTATGCTTGTGCATTAGTGCTCGTCGTATTAGTGGTATGAAGAATTTGGTATTTTATCACTTTGTCTCGAAAGACATTCCGTTCTGGCTACTGTTTAGGCAGAACACGCAAGCCCGCGCTCCTACGTTGAATTCTGTCAACCCCCCCCCTCCCCCCCCCCCTCCCCCCCCCGCCACTAGCCATTAACTGAAACAAGACTCGGCGTGTTTTGCGTTTCAAAGGCGAGGCTTCGCGATTGGCAGACTCTCGTAGGCCCGCGACAGCCGTCCCAACAATAGGAGCCTTTGGCCAGGATCGGCATTATAATAAAAGGTCGAGTGACGGCCCGTCAAAGCAACAAAGTAGTCGAAAAATCAATCTCACGCCCTTCGTTATAAGTCACCAGCTCGTCGTCATCATCGTCATCCGGTAGCGTTTCACCTTCTGACACTTTGCTCGCGTTATATCCGTATACCCACGTCCACGTCCACTTAGCCGGGTATAAAGCGGCGTGTCGACATATAATATCTCGGGCACTCGCACATCGAAGCGCGAGCGTTGCACACACAATAACGTATCGAAGCCCTTGGTGGCGCGCATTATATTGCGCTCGACCGCGATAATTGAGACGAATGGCATTTTAAGTGCGCGCGTGCGCTCTGCGAATTCATCGCCTTGGCCGTGCCTATATGGAGCGGCGGTTCGAACGGGAAGCAAAAAGGGAAGGAACGCCACAAGGGAGTGAGAGCAGAAGAGAACGGGTAAAGGGACGTGACTGGGAAGGAGAAAAAGCAGGAGGAGGAGGAGGAGGTGGTGTTGGAGGTGGAGGAGGAAGAGG
>NW_011948428.1:4840032-4994033 GCF_000503995.2 Ceratosolen solmsi marchali | reverse complement strand
GGAGGAGGAGGAGGAGGAGGAGGAGGAGGAGGAGGTGGAGAAGAAGGAGGAGGAGGAGGTGGTGGAAGGAGGAGGAAGGAGGTGGAAAGGAGTCTGCGGCCGCATAAATCGCGAGGAACAATGAAACTGGCTCGCTCCCGGGGTGGTCCTGAGCGCGAGTCCAGGCAGCGGGGATAATATATTATATCAGCGGATAATGGATTCTGCTTACTGCACAATTTGCCCCGAACTTATGGGGGCTCCGACTCTTCTTCTTATTTTTTCCTCCTCTTTTGCAGTTTATCCCCTCTCCACCCTCATCTCTCTCTCTCTCTCTCTCTCTCGCTGCCCTTCTACTCCCTAGAATATCTTTGTAGGGAATAGTACAATTTTTCAAACTTCTACAATTCGTATTTATAGACATGTTGAACAAATAATTTAATGAAAATAAGATTTTCAGTCGTAATTATATTACGATAAAAACGTGAAAATTATATATATGAATATTATGAATATTATTCAAAGTGTAACTATTTGTGAATTTGATTTTCATAAATATTAATAAATTACTAAATTATGAAATGTCGCGGTCTATTTAAAATTTCCATTACCATTAATTAGAAGAAAAAAAAAAAATATATATATATATATATATATATGGGTGTGTGTGTGTCAATTTTCACTAATCGATAATAAACATATGAATCGTTATTAAATATGAGTAAGATTTTATTTATCCATTTGATTTTTTACAATTCTCAATTAATAATAAATAATAAATAATAATTTATTTATCCATGTGCATTAATAAATCGTGAATAAAAAGTTCGATTTGACAGAAAATAAAATATTATTCCCCGGTCGAATACAATATACAAGACCAGGTTGTTTATCGTTTTTTTTAGTTATTTATTCCAATTGCTCCCGCTATGTGGTTCCGTTAAATTGTGAGAAACAATAAAACAAAAGTCCAGAAGGCACGTAAAAAGAATTGCGCCTCATTACTATAAAACCACCGTATTACGCCCGTCGACAGTTGATCTTTTCGCTTATTCACCGCAGCCTCCCATCCCCAAATGCGTTGTCAATTGCAACTTTCTTCATTCCCACCTCAGCCGCTATCTCCCGTTTCTTTAACCCCACATTTTCCTCTTTCCTTTCCACTGCATCTTCCTTTTACCGCCGCTCGCGAGATTCCGCAGATCGCGTGATCGATTTGCAAACGCATGCGGCGGTCGCAGCCCGAGGAATGTCGGGAACGCGGCCGATTTCGTTACTCGCCGTCGAGATTCCATCCCTCCGAGGGGGCCCATTCTTTTTGTCCTTTTCTTAGTCGGACTCTCCCCGCTTCTTGCTGTCGTGTCTTACCTAAGCAAAAACGTCCACGCCAATTTTGACGTTTTCATCGTGCTCGATACGAGTCCACGTTCGGCTGCCCAATCGCTTACTTTTATCTTTTTTTCATTTCTTTTTTTTTTTATTTATTTTTTTTATTTTTTATTTGTTTTAATCGATTAATTGTGGTTCTTACCATATATTTTTTATTTTATTTTGGCTCTTGGTGGGGGGGAGGGGGGGGGGTAATACCTTTATTAAGTTATTCTTTAATTAATAAGAGCCAATACACAAATTTTTGCAGCTTCTACTTTGTCTATCGTTGTTACCTTATTGAAATAATTAGGCACTCGTATTTATTATCAATAGTCGCGGATTGGCAAATAAATTAAATTTTATTAATACATTTATCTTAACGTAATTGTGCTCGAAGTTATGAAGCTTCGAATAATAAAGATCACATCGTACTAATTTATTTCTCATAAATTTATTGTACGCAATTAACAAACGCACAAATAGTCTTATATTTACTTTCTTGTTACATTTAATCTAAATGGTAAGACTTTTTTAGGATCTAATGTAACTATGGATATGTAAATAATGTATTTTTAATTTTAATTGATTTAATTTTTTATTTTATCGATTACTCCATTTTATAAATTCTTAATCTGTTACTATTACAAAATAAGAATCTAATAAAGTCTTTGTGATTCCCAATTTTACGAACTTCGCGAAATATATAAAATTATGAGAAACATATTACCGCCGATAAATATACGATCATGAAAGATCTTAGCAACTTGGAATATTTATCAGTTTTTCTTTTTAATTGAATAAGTCTTATATAGATATACAATTATCCGAAGCAACGTTAAAACTCACTCATTCCTCGATAATTTCTCTATTGTTATATTTATCTTTCTATTATGTGGGATGTGCGTATATACATCAACGACTGTTCATTCATTCATTATTATGATATCGCCTTTGGGCTTTCGTATCTTGTGTATACGTCGCACAAAAGTTTTGTTTGCGATATTACATTATCATTCAACGCATCTTTTTTTTCGACGACCTTCGATAACAAAAAGAAAAAAATGTTAATAATTCAGACAAATTCTCACACATTATTGTGTCTATTTTCTCTCTCTCTCTCTCTCTCTCTCTCTCTCTCTCTCTCTCTCTCTCTCCCTCTCTCTCTCTCGGTCTGGGTATATTTTAATTTTATTATCGTATTTATGCAGGATATTTCAAAGAGTTAATTTTATTGAAACAACTTGCAAAAATATTGCAAAAATTTATATAATATTAAATCCGAATATTTTAATGAACAATCATTTGAAGGTAATGAAATTTTTTCTATAATATTAATCTATATGGCAAATAATTTCTTCAATGTGAAAATAATTTGGAACATGGCTAATTTAAAAGAATATCCGCATTGATTAAATATTATTAACATAAATTAAATGAATCTAATAATTAGTGACTTGCTTTTAATTATCTACAATAATATTTATATATTAATCTTGAGAAATGGATTTTTATGGATAAGTATTTACTTATCTGCAAGCTAATAAAACGCTTTTTTAATTGGCTATTATATATAAAGCCACTTAATAAAAATTGATTACAATCGACATATTTTATACGATACTTGAAAAATTTTCCTTTAAAGTTGTAATTAATTAAAATGCTTATATTCGCTAAGTTACAATAATAATAAACTTTGGCGATAAATGTTTTCTTCTTATTAAAAATTCAATTGAAAATAATTGTTTTCGACATAATATCGTTAAATGACCATTGCACATATAAAACTAGCATATTTATTTATTTCAATCCTAAGCTACGATTTAGCGATAAGTATACCTTAGTTCACACATTGTTTTTCTTCTTCTTTTTTCTTCCCCACCTCTATCCCAAATAAGGTGAACTTAAGTGCGTGAATTGATGATAATAATGAACGAGCAATGATAAAGTCAACTGTGAAAATAAGGGAAACCGTGGTGGCTCCGTTCTGTTACAGAAAGTGATCTCGATGAGAAGTTCAAATCGGCGCATCGCTTCAGGTTGTCGTTCGACGTGAGCAGCGTCCCGGAAGCCGAGCGACTTCACGCGGCGGAGTTGAGCTTGAGCCGCGTCGTCCTGGAGCGGCGAAGGCCACCCGAAGACGAAATCACTACAAACGAGATCGACGGGGACGTGGTGCCGAGGCTCGTCCGGCTGATGGTCCACGACATCGTGCGACCGGGTATAAGAGGCAAAAGCAAACCTCTGCTGCGGCTCATCGACAGTAAGATCCTCGACATAAGATCGAACGCGAGCGTGAGCCTCGATGTTCGCCCGGCGGTCGAGCGTTGGCTTTCAAAGACAACCGCGCAATCGCAAAATCATGGACTTCTTGTGCAGGTATGCATATGCAAATGCGTGTTCGCTTTTGTCTCCTCAGCTCCTCGCTTAGAAACGGCTCGGTATTGTTTGTACATGTTCATCCGTCTTGTGGTGAAAGCTAATAAATGACAGTGGTTAAAATAAATGGCTTGTCGCACCTACCGGACAGCTCATTTCCTATTTTTATAAACTCCGAGAAATAGCTGCATGTTATTATTGATGGGATATTTATTGTATTGTAATAATTGCAATAATTTCATCCCGCGTGTAATAACTAGATTTTACATAAAGCTTGAAAATTACAAAAACTCGTTTACTTGTCAATTGCCATTGGCGTTACATATAGGTAATCCGCAAAGCCGTAGGTCATATTGAAGATAAAATTTTACTTTACATGGTTATTTCCACGTGTATCGTGTGTATCTCTAACCGGTTACAAATTTTCATAAAAACGTAGATACTTTATATGGAGGTACGAGTGTATCTCTATTGGCAGGCGATCAATTAATGCGATTGTAAAAGAAAAAAAAAATGAAAAAAAGGAAGAAAAAAAGCGTCTCTTATGGCAAATTTACGGCAGAATTCCGGCAGACTTTTATATTAATTTATGTTATGAGCAAGTGTTTTATGCCCGTGGAACTTTACCGCAATCAGCCAGTGAGATTATGGGACCGTAAAAGATATTTCGCAATTCTGTTGCAACTGAGCTGTTCGCGTGCAATTTTGACTAATATGAATAAAAGATCGAATTAACCACTAATGGCTAACGTATGTTTATCTCGTAAGAGTTCAGGGTCACTCGACACGAACACAATATTTAACGTCTTTCGCATTTCGCCTACCGTTATTTAAAACAATTTTTAATTTATCCCTTTTTCGTTTTTCATGAAATGGCTGTGATACAGCTGTCGGGATTCCTTAGGATTACATCGAATCGACGCTCCCAAACGCTCCCAAACATCGATTATTTATTCAATTAATTTTATTCGTTCGAGTGTCACGAATTTCTAACCGTACATTACATTCTGAAATTATTGCAATTACATTTATCGTCAGCAGCCAATGAGTAATTTAAGCAAGTAATTTTATCGTAATAATATCATTTAATCGTCGAATAAGCCTCGTGCTACCACTACACGGCCCCTCCATCCAGATAAGCTGTCGTACGAATGTAAAAAACGCCGCTAATCGACAGTCGATGTGACAATGTTAACATTCGATTGCCCCGATCACACTGTCAACGATCAAGGTCGACTTAACCCCCCTAGCTAACCCCCGTCGATTGTTTTATGTTCACAGGTAATAGGCGACGCGACGAAACGAAAAAGCCCTTATCGTCGACAGGAGCACGTGCGACTGAGACGGAGCCTCGACGAGGAACACGAGAGCTGGCAGCGCGTCCGTCCGACTCTCTATGCTTACACGGATGACGGTCGTAAAAAGATGTCAAGCGCGAGTGACATAATGGAGCGCAGAGCTCGACGAGCCGCGCTTCGAAAGAATCGTCGCAAGGATGGCAGGGAGAACTGCCGTAGGCATCCGCTGTACGTGGACTTTGCCGATGTCGGCTGGAACGACTGGATCGTGGCACCGCCCGGTTACGACGCCTTTTACTGTCACGGCGACTGTCCCTTTCCTCTGGCCGACCATCTCAATTCGACGAATCACGCGATCGTCCAGAACCTCGTATACTCGACAAACCCGAGCCTCGTGCCGAAAGCGTGCTGTGTGCCAACGTCTTTGGGCTCGATATCGATGCTGTATTTGGATGAGGAAAACAAGGTTGTGCTGAAGAATTATCAGGACATGTCGGTACTGGGCTGCGGTTGCCGCTGAAGGAGCCTTAGATAGACATAATTTTCTGACCTTCTTAACTCAGGAACTCTTTTGAACTACGGCCGTTTGAAGAGTTTGATTACGTTTTAATAGTGGTCTGGTGATATAGTGATGATAGTCTGGTTATAGTGATGATAGTCTAGGATTTTTAATAATTGGAACGCCTTCTCCTAATGTTGGCTTAGCTTCAGTTTATAAAATGTTACGATGTAACGAGCGAGAGAGCCATAGCCATAGGGTAAATAAATGATTATTGTGTTTTATATTATTGCAAAGACTAGGCGAACTAGAATGAATAGATGAGAAGTAATTGCCTGTCTAGCGGTGTGCAAATAAGTAATAAATTAATAATTAAATAAATTTAAATATTGCGTCTCGAGAACCTAAAACTGATATAAGACAAGATCAGTGAAAGAGACGACCAAAGCGAAGTAAAAAAAATGAAAAAAACTGTGCCTCTAGTGTCTTTGTTGAAAAAAATAAGATCCATTTTTTTTGTTTTTTTTTTTTTTTTTTTTTTTTTTTTTTTTGTTTGTTTGTATTTTCTTTAAATAAGACGTATCAAACTATGCTTTCATGCGCGGAAGAAAAATAATATTGTAAAGTAAGGAATTGCATTTCCGTATTGAATGCAATGAATAATTCTTTGCCTTTGGAAGGCAAAAACATCATAAAGAGAAAATTATTTTTACCTCATGAGGGAGAAAACGTCAGAGGAGATTTCAAGGCAGAGAAATAGAGATAGAGAGATAGATAGATAGAGAGAGAGAGAGAGAGAGAGAGAGAGAGAGAGAGAGAGATAATACATCTGACGCTGTCACACATTCTCCGAGGTTTTATAGCAACGAACGCAAAGACATTCGTTAACGTATTTTTGTAAATTATAATATTTATTATAAAAGTGATTAATGATTTTTTAAATTTTGTAATTACTTGTAACATAGTGTTAAGAAGCGAAGGATATTAAGAAATGAATGAGAAAATATGTTTTTACGTCTACAACGAAGCTTATTCTTGCCACGACAAAGTGTTTGTAATCGTAATATTTTTTTTATTTAATTTGATTAGAAATAAATGCATTCACAATTTATAGAATTTAATGAACATGGAACAAAAAATATTTTATTTTCCATTTTGACATTAATTTCATTGACTTAATGACTTATATTTTCATTACGACAAAATTGTTTTACTAGCATAATCATTCTTTTTTTACCAACTTTAAATACTATCATGAACATAAGTAATTGTTTTTACACCACCCCTTGAAAATATACAGATGTGTTGGTTTCGCCAATTGCCAACGCAAGAACTGAAACAGCGCAGAAGATAATCCAGAAGATTGTAAAGTCGAAGAAAAAAAAAATATATATATATATATATATATATATATATATATAGAGAGAGAGAGAGAGAGAGAGAGAGAGGAAGTGGAAGAAGAAGGGAAGGAAGACGGAGAAGGATAAAAGCGAGCGAGAAAGCCCCGAGATAGGCAAAGAAGCCGAACCTCCTTGGACGCGTATAATTTATTAATAAGGCTGCCGAGAAAACCGGTATAGATTTATATAGTCGCGTGCGCGCACACGCATTTCACACATGTGTACCGACAGATATGTACGCACTCACATAATATATACTCGCGTACGCAAATACACACACATCCCAACCTGTAGATATACAACATACTTTAATGTAATATATAGTTATGGAGGAATGTAAAAAACATTCAATTATATCTATATATGAATGTTTTTATGTATTAGTAAGAGTGCGTGGGCTTGTATGCGACGTACATATGGACATACGGAATACAATTCATACATATAACACACATGCGTAGGTACATAAATCCAAATGAGCATGCATGTATTGCCGATCTCTCACTCACGTCGCACGTAAATGCGTAAACTGCTGCCATGTACATATACCTAGATGTATATACACTACAATATCTACATACTCATATAAATGTGCATATATATATATATATATATATATATATATAAAAGAAAATATGTGTATAAGTGTGTGAGCATGTGTGACAGAGTGACAGAGTGAGATATAAGGAGACAGCGCGAGAGAGAGAGAGAGAGAGAGAGAGAGAGGGAGAGAGAAAGTGATAGAAGAAAGAGAGTAAGCGAAAAAAGCTAAAGAAGAGAGAGAGAAGGAGGAGAGATTGAAATAGAAAAAGAAACAGAGAAAGTACGAGTGGCTGATCTTGCGTCATTAAAACAGTCAACAACCTGATGAATAACCTGCATGTGCTATGTTGTATGCCAGTGATTTTCCGTTATATAGAAAAGTCGTGTGGATGTATTTGCACGTAAATAAGAGAGATAAAGCGAAATTTTACATTAAAAAAAAAAGGAACAAAAAGATATATTTTTCAAACGGAATTCTGCGTGCAAGAGACGATAAGATCCTAATTAATGAAAAAAATCTACACTTTGTCAATTTTTGTAATTTATAAAAATGTACTATAAAGTAACGTTTAGAAAATATTATATAATTATTAGGCCTCTTCTGTTTCAAATTCAAACTAATTATTCTAAAAATCGATATCTTTTCTATCGTAATTTTCCATCGAATCTTGTTTGTTTTATATAATGATCAATTAGAGGTAAATAACAATTATTTATGTGATTTTTAAGAACTTTTTATAATTTGTGCTTAATCTAAATATTTATCGTAAAACCGTACCTGCTTAAGGAATACTATTTATTTTTTCTTTGTTTTTTTTTTTTTTTTCATTATTACATTATCTAACGAATTTTTAAAGTTGAGATAGAAGAAGCAGAGACATAATACATATTAAATGGAATGAAACGAGATTTTTGTAGTGATAAAGGAGAACGCGTGTATTATATTTGTATAAAAAGCAATGATGTTCATATAATAAATAAAGAAAAATGGCGTCTGTCATGTAAAATGTGTGAATAGGTAATCATGTACACATTGTAAATAAATATTGTAAAGTATATGGCGTTTATATTATATATTATATATTAAATATTATATATTATATATAAAAGTATAATAAACTGATGTATATTGCACAAGAAAATTCTGAATTTTTACTGAAGTTAAACCATATTATTTTTATTTTTATTATTTATCACGTACACAGATTTTTGTATTAAACAGTGAATAGTCTTACCCGCTTCTTAAATTTTATTAAAAACCTTTATCAGTTAATATTGCATTACTGAAAAATGAATATTTTTTTAATACTTTTTTACTTTTTGCTTTATTAATTATAT
The DNA here is from genome assembly GCF_000503995.2 of Ceratosolen solmsi marchali. Classification (NCBI taxonomy): domain Eukaryota; kingdom Metazoa; phylum Arthropoda; class Insecta; order Hymenoptera; family Agaonidae; genus Ceratosolen; species Ceratosolen solmsi. The sequence goes on along the minus strand of NW_011948428.1, from coordinate 4,985,229 downwards.
ATTTAAAAATAGTATCTGAAATTCATCCAATTTATACTATTACGAAAGAAAAACAGACGTATCTAGCTATGTATTAATAAAGTTACCTACCTCTCTCCCTCCCCCTCTCTCGCTCTCTCTCTCTCTCTCTCTCTCTCTCTCTCTCTCTCTCCGCCAACTGGCTCCCTCTCTCTTACTTTTCATCCTATAATATTTTTAATAATACGTAAAGGCATTTTTAAAAAAATTACGAAAACTTTTATTATCTATCGTAATAATTTTGAATTTTTTGAAATATGTATATAATTAGAAATTTGTCATTTTTTTTTAAATTATTGAATACCCAATTTTTTTAATACTAATTGATTATTATTCATTATTTGTTTTTCAATTTAATTACTGACTAATTTATATTACTGAAATAATTAATTAATCATTGATTATTATGTATTATTTTCATTTTTATTATTAAAAGTTTTTCTACCAATTAAAGACCTCAAAACCACTTCGTCGAAAATTTTCTGATAAAGTTTATTGTGGTTCTGACAATTGTTTTTACTTATAGTTCTGTAAATCGTTTTCCTTTAAAATAAAAATATATTATTAAATTTAATCTAACGTGCCTAACTAATAAAATAATTATTTATATACTTGTACTTCTATACGTAACTAGAAAATATTTTCTAATAAAAGAATAAATGCATAAATCAATGACTATTTCCTATACACGAGCTCTTTGCAGTTTTAATTCAATGATCATGAGTTATTGGACTCTTTTTATTTATGCAACATTATAAATGATGTCTGAATTAAAATGTCTATAAAGAAATAATTATTTTTTAAGATACAAAATTTATACTCCAATATATGCTATGATAAATTAAATTTCTTAATCATTGATTGTAAATGAATAGAAAGTTTAGAAGTTAAGAATGAGAGTAAACCGAAAATTTTTTAAATTTTTAAAATTTTTCTAATAACAACAGCTATTTAACTTCAAACTTAGTTAATGATTTAAAATTATTATTATATTAATAAATTTTGCACATAATATAATATTAAATAAATATTTAATATCCATACAATTTGTGAATTATGACTATATAAATATATTTCAAACGTATATTTGTTCTTTTTTTTTTTTAATGGCACTTTAAAAATAAAATTATATGTAATTGATATTTATATCGTCATTTTATAATGAGTGATATTTTGAGTTTTAAAAATATTTTCATCGATAAGATTGATATAAAATTTCATATTATATTCAGTTACCATAAATTTGCTTACTTTATATTTATATTTTAATTTACAATCGTTTTTCTAATTTAAATATTAGTAAAGTTTGATTCTGAAAACTTTGTTGTATTGTAAAACTCAAACGTTATTTATATTATTTAATGAAAATTAAAAAAACCCTATAATATAATCGCAAAAATATTAAAAATAAATAGAGGAAACGCTATATATATATATATATATATATATTTCATAATTGTATAGTATAGTTTTTAATAAATTAGATGTAAAATATAAATTAAAATTTATTAGATATATTAAAGTATATATAAAAGTAATACATTTTATTCCCTTATCAATTACTTCAAAATGAATATTATATCATACCATTTATCCATACTATTATATTACTAATTTTACTATGTTAGAATACTTTTACATATAAGCGGTAAAAAGATTTATATAGACGAAAAAATTACTACAAAACAATATAATGTTCCATCATTATCGTCATAGAAAACGTATCTTTTTATATATGGATTAATGCCTATATTTTTACTCTAAATAATTAATTTTAATTAAATGGACGTTTCCTACAATAATAAACAATGAGAAGTTGTGTTTAGAATTTGACTATTTGATTTTTTATTATCTAGTGACTTACGGATTTGTTATAGTGACATGAGATAGTCCTTTGGTTAGATTAAAAAAAATTTTAAAATACCGGCTGTCCCCAGTACTTTCTTTTATTTATCCGTTAAATAATTCCCTCGATCATAAAAATATATTGTAAAAAAGAAATTGTAAAAAAAAAAGAAACTAGTGAATAAATATTATTTATGTAGTAGTATAGATGAATTATATATTTTAACGGTTGATCTTTGAACGTTAAGTGTCTTATAAAAATAAAATTTGACCTAGAAAATCGCTGCAAGCATAAATTATTATAAGTGTATTTCTCGTAAGGTAGAAAACATTCCATATTCAAACTCAAACATGCTGAAAGATTGAAATTTAATTTTTACGATCTAATATTTTTAAAGCAATATTCGTCAGAAAATAGGTAATAAATACACGAATGAATACTAATCGTACAAGGTTATTCGGTATTGCATACGTCGATGCAACATTCGTTACTCTCGTCGCCTCGTACATAAATACACATAAATAATTGCATGCAAAGATCTATCTTGATCGGAATCTCTAAGATTAACGGATGAATTAGCATTATAGAAGCTTCTTATCCATCTTAGGATACGCAAATGCTTTGATAATCGTAGAAAAATAAAACAACAGAAGCCGTAAGACTCCTATGAAAAATTATTATCCGCATAATAGATCCAGGGGCATAGCTAAGATACGGTCTATAAATAGTCGTTCGCTCGCTCTCGCACGCTACTATCTGTTTAACGGAAGTTAACGACTGAGAACGTGTGCCAGCTTAATAATTTTCATCGTCATATTTCCCTCCCAGCATATCAGCTGAAAGGCAGGCGTTCTCTCCTTGTTGGCGCGAGCGATTATAGGAGCGCCATAGTTCTAAGTGGGCGTTGCGCTAAGGACAGGCTTTTGCGTAACTCCGTGACAAGTGGGAGAGTGACAGAGATAGAGACACGGAGACAGAGAGACAGAGAGAGAGAGAGAGAGAGAGAGAGAGAGGAGAGAGACGAGAGAGACGAGAGCAAGAGAGCAAGAGAGCAAGAGAGAGAGAGAGAGAGAGAGAGAGTAGTGTGGGTGACAGCACACCTCGCGGGGCCACACCTTGATAATGACGCGTCAACATCACGCGCTTCTCTGTGCGAGAGAGACAATTTTCTGGCGATGAAAAGGGGCGAGAAGTTCTCTCGTGTCTTTTTTTGATATCCGGATACTTTAGAAGGCTTTTTATAAATATATATATATATATATATAACCTTCCAGTGGCATTAAACGATTAGTCGATAATGATATTTACGTTCTACTCGTAAATAATATGACTTTTCTTATTTTACATAAATATGTTACGTAAGCCCGATGTCTTTCTGAAACTTCGCGTTCCAAAATTAAAAGGAAAATAAATGGCATCGTTTATTGATTGCAAATATATTATCAGGCATTACTTTCATTTATACAAGTTGAAAAAAATAATAAAAATTTTTATCTATTCATCTAATGCCAACTTCGAATCATTTCATATACTTCCAGAAATTTAATTAACGTCGTATTTATATAAAATTAATTTAATTGATGAATCAATATTTTAGGAATTTCATTTATGAATTTACTTAGATAGTTATTAAATGCTTTAAAGTAATTATACTTTTTACCAAAGTCCATTGCTGAATATGTGCCGTTAGAAATTAATACGAAGAGCTACTGGCATAATTAGTCTTTTCATGTTTCACTTAATTTTGTAATGACAAATCTAATCCTATGGAAATTTTTCTTATTTGTATTATAATTTCTATAAAGAAGATCTCTCTCGCTTAGATGGAGTTTTTCAGAAAACTTTAGTTTGTTCTTTATCCTTATTCAACATAGTCAGAAGCGATATGCCGACTGATGTAATATAATTAAGTCAATGAATAACTTATATATATATATATATATATATATATAATATTATTATTATTAATAATAATAATAATAATAATAATAATAATAATAAAGTTCTGTAAGAAAATGTAGAATTTTACTTAATCTACATGTTCTGTGGATATAAGAAATAATCAGTATTTAGAATAAAGTCAAAGTCATTTTTATATGAGCCTTGAAAAATATTTTTCAATTATTTCTACTAAAGAAAGTATTTTTATAAATAAACTTAAAGAATATGTAAACATGCTTATTTTATGTAAATATCCATTATTGTAGAATTATTTTCTTAAAAATCTAATATAATAATATTATATTATATAAAGAGTAATATTCTATTGATAAAGATTAATATTATTAGTATAGAATACTTAAATCAAACATCGATTAATATTTAATATTAATAATTATTGAATCGAATTTATTAAAAACTAATTTCATTAAATATTTTGCTTTAAATTTTACTACGTAAGAAGAAAAGAGGGCACATGAATTTCGCTAAAATAAATAAATATAGATAAAATTATGATAAGTTATTATAATAATAAATAATTTAATAGCTCTTCTATAAATTACATTATTTAAATTACTTTAAATATATTGAATTCAAATCTATCATTTATCAGGCAGCATAAAAAGTGGAAAATATAAAATATATTTTATATAGTATAATATAAAGATTATTATTCAATTTATATCTGAGAGATAGATTAAACAGTAAAGATGGACGACTATTTGTTTAACTCTAATGGCTAGTTCTTGATCAATGGTCCATTGGTCATTTTTATTAGGAAAGAAGAATCATTTGGCTACATTCAGGAGATAAAATAGAAAAGGGATATTCAACGTTTTATTAAGCTGAAATGCTGCTTTTGAGATAAAAACCAGAAAATATTTTTAAAAGATTATATTATCCTAACTGCTTTAGATTCTTTGGCTACTCCCCTTCCTACCACTATACCTTAGATATACTATAAATATTTATTATATAAATTATTTTTTAATAACTCCGTTTAAATTGTAATTTATAAAATTTACTCAAAATATTTACTTATCCAATAAAATAATCAATTTACTGTAATTTTGAACGTTTATTTCAATCTCAGTTTTTGTATCAAATGTATATTTACGTGATTTGGTTTATTTTATCATTAGATATTATAAATTAGAATAAGAAATATATAAATATCTTCGATTATAGTTGTAGATTACAAAAATAATATTGAACTTTTAAGAATTGTAGAAAATGTATATTTGAATTTTAGCGTATGAATATTTGAAAAGTTATTTAAAAAAAAAAAAAAAAAAAAAAAAAAAAAAAAAAAAAATGTTCATATACCTAGTGAAAATGAGTTATAAAAGTCTTAATAATAATCAATGTATATTGAACGACATCTTAATTTGTTCTGTGCAAGTTTTTCTTTTCAAAGTTCGCTGCACTTATCGCTGTCCCACCCTCCATCTTAATTCTCAAAGTAAAGAAAAAAATACCTTCATCCTTTCGAAGGAAGACAGAGTATCACGAACGTTCAATTACAAAAATTACACTCTGCGTCACTATATATCCTCGCGAATGAGACGAGAGAGATTAACAAAACTAAAAGAAGAACTGGCGAAGTTCCATAAAAATTAAACGAGACCGAACGGTTGTAAGAGCCAAAGCTCTTCGGCAGCGGGAACTTTCGTACAGCAAGAAACAGAAAAGCAAAATGAAAAATCAAAAAAATTTATATACCTACACGAACGTATATACACAGAAAAAAGGACGAAAGTAAGGAAAGGAACGCGCAAAAGCGTGCGCAGAAAAGGAGCCGCGCGTCGCGCTCCGAACGTATAATTCACAGCTCTTTCTTCTCTCTCTCTCTCTCTCTCTCTCTCTCTCTCTCTCTCTCTCTGTTCCTCTTCCTCTAGTAAATTGACGCTTACACGCACGTTCCTATATGTGACAGAGATGCATGAACGCTTGTTTAAGGATAATTCAATTGTCTTGAATTGGGATTCTAGAAAAAGTTAACGTATCTACAAATGCAGCAATCCATAAAAATATTCACAATTTCAACAAATTTCTATATACGTAAATACTTCCTGATGTCAGTTTTTATTTTATAGATACTAAATTCTTCTATAAATATAATTTCAATAAATATAATTATAATTTCAGGAATATTGTACGTATAATATTGGAAATAAAGGTTATAAATAATATATGAGGAATGATAATGCTTGATAGTGTAAATAATGTAAATAATCCGTATAATTTGAAAAAGAAAATTTTTATATACTTACGTAAAACGTACAAATAAATATCCTATAAATTATCTATATTATATCAATATGTTTATGTATAAAAGCACTTGTGAAAAATCATAATATCATACAAATTTAGAGAAGGGGATGGAAAATGTCTTTTAAATTAAATATCTTTTGTAGAAATGTATAATTGACTTCGAACTTTATTGAATACATCATTTGTCGAATTCTAATAGAACATTATTGCTGTACTTTTGATATGCAGTTAGATTTTGAAAATAGGCGAAACATAAATAATTGCAAATTTTATGATTATTTTCATAAAAACTTGAAAAGTATAAAAATTTCTTACAATTACAATCTCTTAATTGACAGACTATGGCAATGTGAACTTTTATTTTTCTTATTTATCCGTAAAACTGCACGAAATAATAAATAATGTTTTCGATTATAAATCATTAAGAGCCATAGTTTCTATGCTTATGAAATATAAAGTACAATATATTAAGAAGGTAAATGATATAAAGTATTTGTAGCAATAGATACAATTTAAATTTAAATCATTCGACAGGCTATTCATTTGTTTTTTAGACAAGCTTGTCATAATAAAAACGAGTTCAATTTACATTAAACTTCAAAAAACCTATAAAAGTAGCGAGTCCTTAAGTGTTTAGTTTCAACTGTAATACTAAATAAGCAGTTCGAGGTTTTATAGGTAAGCTTTTGTTCTGATTCAGTCTTCATTCATCTGCTAATAATGGGGTTATTATTGTCTTTTTATGGAACTTTTCATGCTTTCGTTCCTTTTAAACGTAAATAAGTAATATGAAAAGAATACGTTATAAAAGAAATATTATCCTCGCTTCTATGTATTATAAATTATAAGATTCAAGTAAATAAACGCATAATTTTATCCAAACGAAAACAATTATTTAGCATTGCCGTTATTCAATATCAATATGCATTTTAAATCTAGTTTTTTGAATTTATATTATTCAAGGTTAGATCGGTAATCCTACGGGAAATTATTATGTATAAATTTGGGACTTATCAATTAGATAAATATATTACATTTCTCATATTATCTGCAATAATATATATGGAGAGATTAAATCATTTTTTCTCAAAAAAAAAAAAAACAAAAAAAAACAACAAAAAAAATTGAAATAAATACGTAAATAAAAAAATTGTATTATTTTAAACTACTTCTAGGAAAATAATAATTTTTATTGTTAAATATTTAATATTGCTTATCTGATAAATGTGCAAGCAAAAGTACAAACATATGTACTTCTAGGTAGAATGAAATACCTTCGAAGATAAGTCTGGAATTTTTGGTCGTAGTACAATGGAACATTTGTAGAACATAAAATTTTGTTTTTCTCTGAATTTTTCTTTCTATTCTTCAACCAGAACCCTAATGAACAATTATGATTGAAAATTACGATTTTAAACTGCCATGCTAACTTAATATAGTCAGTTTTTTACTTTAATAACATAGTATTGCTAATTGTAAAACATAAAACATGTTTTATAACATTGCACCTTCAGATGTTTGACAAATAATTGTTATATGATTGATTCGTATAAGCTGTAAAATGAAAATTATGAAAGCGCTAATGCATTATTTATTGTTTTCGAATGAAAAAAAGTTTTATTATTACAAGTTTATAAATTATCAATAAATAATGTATAAGAATATAGTGATACTTTATTTCACGATAATAACTAATAACGCATAGACTTTACGTACACACAAGATCTTGCAATGTTAATAATTAATATTAATTAATTTATTCCCTAAAATCAGTTGCCAAATTAATACCAATTTACACCTCGTCTATGTGTATGTACAAGATTTCAAAATTCAAAGATTTCAAAAAATACGTTTGGAACTTTTAAACTTTACAACAACTAACTATAATGCTATACAGTTCACTATATAAACAATATTCATAATTAATTCTTAAATATATAATGTATTTGTTAATATTGTATTAATTTATATGCATTAATAGATGTATAATAATAAATTTCGAGTCAAAATATTACTTACCTATCTTATTATTTTTTAATAATTTTAAAACATATTTAATTAAGTTATAATACTGCAATACTTTCAAATATAATGTTTATTATAAACATATTTATATTGATGTTTACGGTACTTTCACATTATTGATCATAAACAGGAAATAGCTGTAATTAAGAAATTCTTACTTATATGTAAGATCTCGACATATTATTACTTATATTAAATATTAGTGAGTATTTACTTTTAGCATAGATTATATTTTAACGATATTATCCGAAATATCGATATATTTATAAACAATAAATTATATATAGAATAAATTTTATTTTGATTCTTTGTAAATTGAATTTTAAATATATAATCATTTTTCACTAAAATAACACGGAGATTAATCCATAAATATAATAAAAGAAAAATTTACAAAATATAAATATTTAATATTTAATATTACTGTTTTGCTTTAAGTTTGATAATAAATAACGATCAAGGTCTGAACAAAAAAATTATATGTAAATTCACAAATTTCTAAGGATTATGTAAATAAAGAAATACAAAAAAAAAAATTCGAATATAAATATATAATTGATAACTTTAAATTATAGTAATTAAAACTGTTTTTCAAACAATTATGATAGGAATATTTTATCAGTATAAATAATATCTTCTAGCTTTAAATGACAAAAAATCATTAATTTTTTTAAAATATTCTGATATATAAAACTATATATATCGAAACAAATTATTAATTACAGATACATTTAATCTGTTCTTATTAATTTTTGATTTTTAAATAATTTATAATTGATAATATAAAATGTACTTTTATGTAATATTATTTTCAATTAAATAATACAAAAATGACTATTACCGATTTTTCTTTTTTTAGATATTTCATATTTTCAATTACTATATCAAAATAGAAATTTAGTTTACGAATGATTTACATTACATTACATTCAATTGTCGTTTATAAAGTTCACAAAAAGATTATCGTATAGTAATAATAATTAAAATCTTATAAAATTTAATAATTTGTTAAAAATATAGAGCATCTTTTTTTTTTATTTTACGCTATTAAAATGAAGAATTAATTATACCATGTTTTTGTATATAATTTTAGTCATATATTAAATACTAAGAAAATTGAGTATATTTTTTTATACGAATACATTTTTAAATAAATGATTTAAATAAATTTTTTTTTAATGAATCTTTTATTTAAAATATGTTATTAAAATTAATTTTTACGTAATTTAATATTAACTAAGTTAATCAAATATTTAGTTTATAAAATCTTTTAAAAAATAATTATTTCTTATTAGACATTCTTATTAGACTTCCTGGATTTGAATAAATTATAAATAATCATTATTGACGCATGACTTTATTTATAATATTAAACTATTTATGTCTATTAAATAAATTAAATAACCTGTTATACATTTATTCACAATGCATTTTTAATAGCATTCAATACACAGTGTAAAATGCGTACAATCACCAGATCTCTCTGTCTCTCTTCTTAAGAGAGCCGAGCCTTTAGTAATTCTCCCGCGTGATTATCGAGAAAAGGCGAACCTCATACTAATAAGAGCCGCATGACAATTGACCTAACAGGCCTTTACTCTCTCTCTCTCTCTCTCTCTCTCTCCTTTTCATTCCCTTTTTTTTCGTTTACCGTGTCTGCGGCAGCGTTGGTTCACTCTCTATCCATCTTTCTCTCTCTCTCTCTCTCTTTCGCTCGCTTTCTTATTCTTTCAAGATAGTAGTAGTGGTGGTGGCGAAGGAAGAGAAGAAGGAGGACGTGGAAATTGTTTCATAATGAGGGTGATGTTGGAACAACGCGCACGGCGGCCAAAGTCGAGTGCTGCTCTTTGTTTTAGAGAAGAGTGAGAGAGAGGATGAATATCTGCACCTTAGAATAAGGAGCAAGAGAGAAAGAGAGAATGAGCGTTCTGCCACACAGGTAGAGAATGCGGTTCGCGGTGGTTCCCCCTCATATAACGCAGCAGCAGCAGCAGTCTCGCGATATTCCCTCTCTCTCTCTCTCTCTCTCTCTCTCTCTTTCTTCCTCTTTCTCGCATTTTTGCCTAATCTTTCTTTCTCGTTTTCTGTACGTTCCATTTTTTTGTAATGGTCCTCTTTCTTTTTTTTAATCTCCAAAGAGTCTATTTGTACCTCCTTTTCGGTCTCTCACACATTTTTAACTAATTTCTTGTTTTTTTCTTCTTTTTTTATTTCGATTAGAGAGTAGTCTCTTAAGTATCCATATGTTTCTCGTCACTTTCTTGGTCTTTCGAAGTTTCCTCGTAATGACGATTATCTAGATGTTGGATCGAATCTTGATCCTTCGAATGCGTGAATTTTTGTAATTGAGCGATCTTTTGGATAGGAGAGTTAGTTGAACGTTAGACTTTAAAACTCAAATTAGTAAGAATTGGCAAATCAAATCCATTATACCTATTTATAGTTCCTTTTAATTTTTTTAATTTATTGGATTATAATAATCACGTTATACGGTTCTTAATTTGACGTCTGTATTCATCGATTGATCTATTAGTCTAATTTGCCTTTTAATTATCATAATCATCATCAAACTAATAATCATAATCAACTGTTATTAAATTTATATTATATTAATACATAGTTATTTTATGTTGAATAAATGTTTAAATAAAAAAAGCTCTTCATATGTAGAGAAAAAGCGAGAAAGAACGAGAGAAAGAGAGAGGGAGAGAAGGAAAGAATGGAGTAGATACACATTATATATCATATATGACTCTAAAATGATGTCATTTAAAGTAATTAACTAATCCAATTATTATTCATTACAATAGATTCTCTATAATTTTTTTATTTATTAGAATGTTTAATACTCATTTAATATAAGAAAAATTAAATTATTCTTACTTTAACGATGTCGCTATAAATAATTGTTTGTGATATCTAATAAGTATGTATCATATACAATTTCAATACAAAATATTTATAATAATTTTATACTATAAATCATAAATATTCTATTATTGAAACTATAATGCTTATGTCTTGAAAAGTAAATGATAAAAAAATTTACGGTTAAATTAAAATTTTTTCAGTTAAAGGTAAATTATATTTATAAAGGTAATTTATTGATCTTTTTAAAGCTTAAACAATACGTATAGATAATATATTTAATATATATTGCTTTATATTAACTAAAAGCATTATTTTTTTGTTTATTCCATCTTAATGTAATATTGGTAATAATTGTATTACATATTTTAATCATTATATAATAATTTTTATTATACATATACATAACAGTTTTATTATATATATATATATATATATATATATATATATGTCTATGTCTTGTCAAAACATAGTTCATAGTACTTCACATTTAATATTTAATTTCATTCATTATTAATACGATAATGAATACCATTTAATAATTTCTAATAAGTTTAGTATACAAATTTACATTACTAATAAAGCTAAAAAAAATTTCTTAAAAACAAACGTATGAAATGAAATTTATAATATTTTAATGAAAAATGAATAAATATGTACCTTAAAATTAATCAAAATCTTATATTGATTGTAATTCTTATAAAATATTCAAACTTATTCGATTATAATAATAATCATATTAAACAAAACGCTTATTAAATGAAACATTGTAGCAATCAAGTCTATCGATGAACAATACTTTTTTCCTTTTTCATATGTATGATAATTAAATAACAAATGAGATTTTTCATAAAATTTATTGCTCGTTTTAAAGAATAAATGGACAAAAGTATTCTTTCTTATATATATATATATATATATATATATATATATATATTACAATTATTGTAATATCTATCTTTTTTTTATTATACTTAGTAAATATTCAAATTCAAATTCAATTAAATCATATTTGTTTTTACGTCAACAAATTTATATTAAATTAAATTTTTTTATAAAATTACCGTGCATTTTATTTTTCTGGCAATACTATGAGATTATCAATTCGTTTGATTTTCCATTAAAAATTTATACCTACACTTATAACTACTACTTAATGATATGATATGTTATTTAATAAATTAAAAATACTTTTAACATATCTACGCTAATGAATATAATTTTTAATATATTGAACATGTTCATTCGTCTTTTAATGTTGTTAATTCTTCGCAACTAACAGTACCGTAATTTGATTGAGTAAAAATGAAAAAAAAAAATATATATATATATATATATATATATATATCAAGTTATAAGCTTTATGAATTCATAAAATACATATACATATATAGTATATGGAAATCTCTATTAACTGTTTTATGCTCGGTTATTAAAAAAATCGCTTCTGTTCCATTATCTACTAATTCTTGAAGGAATTATGTTATTTTAGTGTTTACATAAGAATCAGCTTAAAATTATCAATGTTTTATTCAAATGGCTTGTACTGGCTATACATTTTTCAATAAAATGTTGTTTAGAGAATATAATTTATAAATAACGATAATAGTAAATTTTATTACAATTTATTACATTAATGCACGTTACGAATAAAAGAGCAAGAATAGCTCAAAAGTCTCGTTAAAAAATCACAAGTATTGTCAGAGACAAGATACAAATGACGTATCGCAGTCTTAAATGTTGTAGCTGTATTCTTCTCTTGGTTTCTTGCATCTTCTCTTAATAGTGAGCCATCAGTACCTCCTTTCGATTCTGTCCCTCGAATTTTTGCCTAATATCATCTCCCGCGGCTCTAAAACCGCAATTCCCTCTCTTTCACGGCGATCCGAACCAAGCCCTATCTCCGCCAGCAACTAGAAATAAGCGGGAGGAAGAGAGCTGAGAGAAAGAGAGAGAGAGAGAGTAAAAGAGAATCTGACTCTCAAAGAAACATCCCGCCCACCATTCTCTTCCCAGGGACTCAACCGCTCGCGAACAGTCCGACCTTAGCCCCCAGTAGTATCCAGTAATGGCTTTATTCCGACAGATAAACCGATCTTTCTCTCTTTCTCTTAGGGCGACGGGTAAGGGTCGAGGAAGCGCCATACGAGTGGTGGAACATCATCTTTGGGCAGCACACGTACACGTGCATCCATAGATGACAGCGAAGGAACAGAGCGGTACCGCTCACTGTTTCATTCTTCTTTTCGTCTCCCTCTCTCTCCCCCCATCCTCTACCTTCCTCTCTTGGTGTTCCTTTCAGAGCTGGCTGCTGTTGCTGCTCCTATCTCTCATCTCCGCGCACGCTTTCTTATCTTTCCGTCGCTCGCATCTTTCTCTTTCTCTCTCTCTCTCTCTCTCTCTCTCTCTCTCTCTCTCTCTTACTTGGCCTCTACTGCTCGAGTCGACCGGCCCTCCATCGGAGCTTAATGACAATTTCAGGTAGTAAGAATGCTCGAAAAGCGAACTCCACCGTGATCTTCCTTTACCTCTTTTTAACGGCGTTCTTGTCCTTCTCTGTTCCCTCCCTCCTCCTCGTCCCACCTACTTCTCCTACCCCGTCTTGTCACACATACGTACGAGGAAAAAGTAAAAGCTGCCGCGCGCACTCGACTCGGTGCTGATTTAACAGAGTTTCCATCTTCGCCCGATTATCTTGAGATTTTAACGGCCAGAAGGTTGCGACTCGAGCTCAATACATACACACTCTCGTGTACGTGAGCACATGCACACATAGTAAGAGAAAGAGAGAGAGAGAGAGAGAGAGAGAGAGAGAGAGAGAGAGAGAGAGGGGGGAAAAAGGTGGGGGAGATGTGTGTGCGACATCTCGAAGAATTCCAAAACGTGTTGATGTGACGCTTTTTTCTTGCGCGAGTATACAACTGCACCGATGGGGGAGAGGAAGCCGGTGGCCACTTTTCGAGACTGCTAATACGCTTGAGAGATAATCTGATCACGCTGATGTCCACTCGATCTTTCATCAATGAGACCTGTCGATTCTCCGAGAGAGACACGGAGGAGCCATTACCGTTGGGATAGTTGGTATCATAAGAAATCGATACCAGTAACGTATCAACTTCCAATCAATTTTATATTTTTTTACATATAACGTAAGAGGAACGATAGTTGAAAATAGTGCTTTTCGGTTGTATTTTAAAATACCCAATGCATATTAAATACAAGTAATAAAAATAGAAATTTTCACAGTGAAGAAATAAAATGCAGATGCATTTGAGAATTGTAGATTGTTTTTTTTCTTTTTTTTTGTTGTTGTAAATATATAACGAACTACAATTACGTAAATTGTTCTTTTAGTGGACTTATATTCAACAAGTTTTATGCTCTAATATAATTTGCTTAAATTTATTTTAATACTGAATCTCATGAAAATTACAGCAACTATACTATTATTACCTGCCACATTATTGACTACTACATGATGATGAAACATATAATTTTTATAATCTTTTATATTTTATTGTCGTATACACGTATTAACTAAGTTATTCTATTTGGAATATCTGTAAAGAAATTCATTTTTTTTTTTTTTAATTAAGCTTTAGAGAAATAATTTTAATATTGCAGAAGAAAATAATCAAATATTTGAACAGCAGAGGAATAATAAGTCAGTTGTAGTAAAAATAAATCAACGATATCTACTTTTTTAATGTTACATTTTGTACAATTTTGTATTGTTACATAAAAGTATTTTTATATTTCGGTAAAAATATATTTATACTGCTTGATTAATACTTTATTTAACATACTTTCATATAAACATATATAAATATCCAATTTCATATAAAAAATATAGTCTTATTATATACAAGTATGCAAGTTATTGTGAATTCAATGTTTTTTTTTGTATAAAATTAACAAAGTGCTTAAAATAAGGTTGTAATTTCGAATATTATAAACATAAATTATAGAAAAAGTTGTTCCGAAATTGTCAGGCAATGAATTTTACCATTATTTTTTAATCAATAATGATCTTCATCTCAAAGCAATTTTGTTTCATTATAATCGATATTACGTTATATACGTATTATCTATTATTGTAATAGTATATTTATATTTTATTTAAATAAAATTAAAAATTATAAAATTTTAATAATTACAAAAATAATTTCTACTATAAATAATACATAATTTTCTCATTTTTTAATTCATTTTATTCAATTATTTTAATTGTTATTACATCATGAAATTATTAATCGTGAAAAGTTTTTACCTTCGTTTTTATATACATTTTAATTTTATTATAACATAATATATTTTAAGAAATGAAGATTCTATACTCACATAAAGACTTTTAAAAAAATAACGTAAATGAATAACATATATCTATTCATTATGTAATGTCTCCTAATGTAAATGACGTACATTTTAATAAAAAAAAAGAAATTCAAGTTCTACTACAAATTCCACAAATTCAATGTTATATTATATGTTGTGTCTCCATTAAATTAATTATATATTATTTTTAATATACATATGTAATAATTTTTGACCATTTTTAACTAAAAATAATAAATATTCAAGATAATAAATATTATATAATAGCAATATAAAATTTTAACTTTGTAAATAAATAAAATAATCGAAATTTGTTTATTAGTATTATATAACAATCAGAAGAACTATTGAATAAAAAATTTGTACACCTGTGTTTTTTTGTAACAATTTATTTTTTATATTGATTTAATCATTAGATTTAATGTTTATATTATCTATAATTTATAAGTCCTTTCTTACAAATAATGAAATTTATATTTTATTGTATAGTTTTTCTGTCGATAAAATACTACTAGATTAATTCGATTATAATAATTCGATAATAATCATAATATTGATTCGAGAATAATAATTAAGTATTAAATATAATTGTAATAAACGTAAATATCTGTAAGTATATTTGCCTATAAACTTATTTATTTCATTAGATCCTAATGGAGCACTTATATACGGCTATATTTTTTAGTCATTTATTTTAATGTAAAATTGCTCTTTTTCGACAACTTAATGTCGGATATATAATTTTCAAAATAACAATAAAAAAAAAATCACAATATGATTATATATTCTATAGGAATAATTAAAGATTTAAAATAATTACTTACGTCAATTTATCTTTTGTGTTAATGAATCCGTTGAAATTATTTAGTAAACTGATTATATTTTGTTTTAATAAATAATATATGTATTTTTTTCAAGAAAAACTATGAGTTATAATTTTTAAAACAAACGAAATCGTATAACTTTTATTATAGAATTAGTAATGTAAGTTATATACGGTATTGACTCAAATCAAATTGGATAAGTCAATAAAAATAATTTGTTTAAGTTTTGAAAGAAAATTATAAAACAGACAAATTTGATAACACAAATATATTACAAGAATGCTTCATTCATATTACAAATTCTATATAATAAATATTTTTAATTACATTACAACTGAATGTATAGCGAATAAAATTATTAACAAGGTTCATAATACTCTGTATATATGCTATATTTTATGTAATTGTGTGTAAAAATTATTAATTTTAAGAAATTCCATTCTTCTAAGCAATAAATAATAATTATTAATATTTCTAATTTGAAATTAAATCAATGGGAATAGTTACTATGGAACATGATATTGAAAAAATTAATAATTAAATTAAATGTTCAAGATAAACAACTTTTTGCATTTTACAATTTAAAATCCATTTTATAGAAAATCATATATCTTATACATAAGTTGAATAATTATTGCGAAAGTGGAAAATATCTGTAAAATTTTTACAATTTTAAATACATACTTTGTATAAAAATACATAGTTGAATGAAAATTGAATAGATAGTTCCAATATTTATAGAAATTTTTATCGATGAAAAATATCATTAGTAATGAAATGAAAGCTTTCGGTATTTGAATCTAAAAATCATTAATTAAATCGTAGCTTATATGATACACCTGAATACTGGATATTTTTCCTTGTAACATATGCCAATCCGTTACCATAGTTCTAATGTTTCAAATGAATCTATAACTCAATGCTATGGCATTGTCAATTAAGAAATTTTGATTATTGATATTAAAAATATACGATAAATATATATTGATATTAAAAATTTATTATAAATTTCATTAAAAATCGAACTCATATTTCTATTTTCGAAAGAGTTTTAACTGAAAATAAAAGAATATTTATCAAATTTTGCAATAGTAAATATTAAAATAATATATATTAAAATTAAAAATATATTCTCAGTATTTCATGAAAAATTCACTGTAACAATAATTTTACACTTATTATTACAAATAAAAGTTATTTTTTAAATTCAGATATAATATTATATTTAAATTATAAATTAAAAAAATAAGATATACGAAATCTCTTATTATTGATTTAACATAGTATTATAATATAAACACACACACACACACACACACGCGCGCGCGCGCGCGCACACGCACATATATATTATTTTGGACATATCATTATTACAAAATACAGCATATTTTATATTACTAACACAGAATATAAATGTCAATAAATATTTTATATTTTTATAATACTTTATAAAGTAGTGGCATTAAATAAGATATTATTTTACAAATTGGAAAAGCTTTTTCTCTGCAATTGTGAATGAAACAAGAAAATTAATACATCACGATTTTGTGTGTGTGTGTGTGTGTGTGTGTGTGTGTGTGTGTGTGTGTGTGTGTAACAATAATTATTTTATATATATAAACATATTTTACTAAGATATTAAAATACATTCTTTTTAAGTATACAAAATAAAAAATATTCACTACTTAAGAAGATAATAAATAATAATAAATTATATTTATTATGTAGTGTTAAAATAAAAACAAATAGATACACACAATGAAACTTTATTATTTTATATGAAGTATAAATATGCTATAAAATTTCAATAATTTCACCCAGATTAATATTTAATAAATTTCTAATCAATGCTAAAACTGTGTAGCATGTTAAAATTTTTTTTTCTTGAATCATAAAAAATAATTAATTCCATTTAATTATAAAAATCATATTAATTAATTATAAGAGCAATCTATTTTTATGATATCTCTTAATTAAATATGCTTCTTTCCTATATGAAAGAATAAAAAACACTGTCATTTTGAATCTATAAAACATTGATTCTCTATATTAACAAAGATGGTAGAATAAAATAGTTTTAATTGGAATTATAATTAATAACTGAATAAAAAATTTATTTAAATTTAATTTGAACATTCTTCTTACTATTAGAAATATGATTTTTTATTCTTTGTAGATTTATATAGCAGCAATATGTATTTCTAAACGAAAATTTGAATAAATTTTGTTTTTCTATATTATTACTTATAAGTTTTTTTATCATATTGTAAAGTTGTATGAAACTTAATCCTTCAGCATTGATTTTATAAATAATTTCTTAATTTCAATATTATTATCATATAAATAATAAAATTTTTAATGTCATCGTAATTCTAATTGTTATATAATTAATGTTTCTTTTTTTTTTAATTTACATAATATCAATCATCTTTCAATTTTTATTAATTACCACACATAAAAATGAAATAGCATTTAAAAAGTATTATAATAGATTATGATTTTTCAATATCTTAAATAATACATGGAATCTTATTTTACTATAAGACATTATTTTTTCACAAATATTACTCAAAACTACTCAAGACTTAACACAAGTTTTAAAACAATAAAATAACGCTAATATA
Source organism: Ceratosolen solmsi marchali (assembly GCF_000503995.2). Lineage (NCBI taxonomy): Eukaryota > Metazoa > Arthropoda > Insecta > Hymenoptera > Agaonidae > Ceratosolen > Ceratosolen solmsi. The sequence continues at coordinate 4,966,474 of NW_011948428.1, read as the reverse complement.
AACATTTTTACCATCATATAAATAGTTTTCTTATAATCAATCACCAAAAAAATATAAATAAAGCTATATACTTATTATCGATTTCAAATCTATGTTATCTTCATTTTAAGATAGTCAACATAATGATAAATCTTTTGTGGATCAAAATTAATCTTTTTTTTTAGTAATCCTTTTAAATATTTAATATTGTATTCTACTTAATTTCGTTAATAACGATCAACGAAAATAGTCATAAAGTAACCGGTTGTCGATCTTAAATACTTGGAAAAATATCAGACACAATTATATAAAATAATTTTATAAGAAATTATGAGCATATTAATAATTTTTTTCATTTTTTATGATTTTGTTTCTTTTGGAAAAAGTAGGTGTACGATTTGGGTTTTGTTGACCTTGCCCATATTGTTTTTTGTTATTTTGTTTACCACTTTTAATATTGTAGGTACGGAATAGGCAGGTAGTGTTTTCTTTGCAAATTCACGAAGTTCAGATAAAATTAACTGCGTACCTTCCTTGAGAACCACAATTGCAGCCACCTGTAATTAATTTTAATATATAAAAAATTAAATTTACTGTTATAACACAGTATCTACCAATAGAAAGAAAATTTATGGCGAAAACTCTGTACATAGAAATTATAAAATTTGCTGTAACAATTTGATAGTATTTCTACATAAATTAAAATTTAAATATTAATCTCAAATTTTCGTCGATAAGTAAAATTTACTTAGCTATGATAATTTGTATAATAAAAATTATAACAATAGAAATAATAATAATAACTGTTATCCACATTAATATGAATAGTATTACAATGTAAATACTTACTTTTTGACCCCATGTTAAGTCATCCACTCCAACAACTATGCAGTCAACAATATTTGGATGCCCTAGAATGGCAGTTTCTACTTCAAGTGCGCTAATTTTATATCCACCACTTTTAATAATATCCACTGAACTACGCCCTAATATTTTATAAATACCATTTTCATACATAACAGTATCACCTAAAAGGGAACAATTTATTTGTATTTGTATTGTGTACAAATTTTATTTACTTAGTTTTTCTTTTTCTTCTTTTTTTCTTTTTGTTTTATTACAAAGTAGTACCTGTCTTAAACCATCCATCTTTGGTAAAAGATTCTTTTGTAGCTTCTGGTTTATTCCAATAATATTTAAATACAGCATCTCCCTTAACTTGTAAGTCACCGATTATAGAATTAGTAGAGCTAGTAAATACTTGGCTTGACTTTGCATTACCATGTACAAGAACTTTCGGTTCATTCTTTTCACTTTTATTAGACTGGAATCTAGTTAAACGAACTTCTACACCTGGTAACGGAGTTCCTACAGTTCCTGTATATAAATTAATACAATAAAAAATCTGATAAACAATAATTAAAAATAAATTAGCAAAGCAAAACGCATAGATTATTTGTTGGTAATTTTTAATTTAGTTAAATTTAATTTGTTGAAGCTTAATTACATATTATTAAATATTAAAATTGTTTTCTATATATCAAAGTATAAATTTCTAATCTTAATTAAGCCTGGTGAGTTTTAATGAAATATTAAGGATAAATTTCATTAAATTGAAGTACATAGAATAAATATTGATTGAAATATCAAATAAAAGACTTGAAATAAAAATTTATGTTTAAAACGACGTAATGTGAATCTATCAAACACCTCAAATATATAATAATTTATTCATTTATTAATTAAATATACTGATTACAATATTAATAAATATAACATATGACTTTTTAATTTAAACTGAATTAGCTATTACAATTTATTTAAAAAATTTTTAGTTTTAATATAATTTATTTTAATGCACGCGAATGTAAAAGAAATTGTTGTAATTACTCAACCCTCGATAAATTCCTCCTACAACTTTAGATAGTTTTTTCTTTGATTTGAAATAAAAACAAATTATTTAAAAAAAAATACCTGTAATTCGTTCTCCTTCAAGAGGATTTGACAACATCATGCCAGCTTCAGACATACCATATCTTTCAAGTAGCCGATGTCCTGTGATTTCTTCCCACCGATCAAAGATTGGTTTTGGAAGAGGCGCTGATCCACTTATCATCAATCTATGTACGTACAATTCAAATTAATTAGATTGTAGTTTCATAATTTAGTTTCTACACTATCAACAGCTTAAATTATACACAATATCTGTATGCATTTATGCATTTGTATCTTATAATTTATTTTAAATCAGTTTAACAAAATATATGTTAATGTTTCAATTTCTTCTAAAGACCAAAGACTCGTATACGAATAACGAAAATGTTTTTAACGGCGATAATATTCAAAGGAATTTTTTAAAATTAAATGTTCGTGACCATTTTTAATACTTAAAAATAATTCATTAAATGCTATAGCAGACTAACCTAATTTTAGTACTACACACATTGTATATATACTCTTTGATTTTGTTGTTTTTCGTAAATAATTGATCATATTCGTCTATTAATTTCTTATATGTTGTAGGCACTGCTGCAAATACATTAATCCTATCAGTATTCTGTAAATTCACAGCGGTGAGTTCACTCCATACTCCAGAGGCAGAAAACTTTGGTAATATAACACAACGACCACCGACATACAATGGACACAGAAGAACATTGATGATACCATGCACATGATGGAGCGGTAAAGTATGTAGAAAAATATCTTTATCCGTATGATTCCATGCGCTGATTAGAGAATTCACTTGTGTATAAATATTTTTATGACTGAGAACAACTCCTATTTAACAGAAAAACACAATTACACTCATTATTATTATGTATTATTTCTCAAATAATGATAGATGTATCATTATTATATTTATTTTATTATATGTTGATTAAATTTAAATTTATTTAAAAGTAAATTTATTAAAATACAATCCGTCAGTCCATTAGAATCCAATAAGTTGCATTTCATTCTAATAAGTTCATTTGTACTTTCATAATATATGATATAAAACTTTTTTGAAATAAATCATTATAATTTTAAGTTAAACGTATATTGAATATTCCTCACATTATTAAATTACTATTATTCCAAAAGTTGCATTTTGATAATATAGGTATGCAAGAAAATTATAATTATTATATTAATATTTATTTCAATAATACACAAAGAAAAATGTTGTACATGTAGCTAATTATTCTTTGAACTGTTGAAATAAAAATACTTTACATAGATTATTTTTACTAATTCAATGATTTTATTACAAGTACTATTAATTTATTCCTGATATAATCATACATACTTATGCGATAAATGTAATATTTAATTGTTAAAATATATTTTATCGCTTAATAAATGATATTTAAAACTTTTTAAACAATAATTATTTATATCAAATACCTTGATATTACATTGTCTTTTTTCTTTTTTTTTAATATAATCAGTAACTTGAGTTCATTAAACTTAGTAAAATTGTATAATATTTGTATTTGTAATTTAATTTTTAGATGATCAAAAATATAAAATAGCATGATTTACCTTTTGGTTTACTGGTTGTTCCTGACGTATAAATAATCAAAGCATCGCTCTTATTATAAAAATCACCTGTAACACCAGCGTCTATTAAGTTTCCAAAATCGTGTTGGGAATCATCTTTATTATTTGCTACCTTTTCATCCACCTTCATTGCTATAGATCTTAATACATTATCAAAAACTATTAAATGTCGCTTAGTTTTAGCTAAAAGTGGTTCTACAACTGGTAAATGCTCTTGTGTCGTTATAAAAACTTTTGCATCCGAATCTTTGATGTAGTAGTCGAGAACAGTTGGTGGGTGTTGATCATTTAAGGGTATAGCTTTATAAAATATAAAGTTAAATCTAATTGTATATAACATATTACATGTAATGAAAATCAACTGTAATATCACAAGAGAGTCTTTAAATTTATTACATATATAACAATATTATATCATATATTATTATATTATATATATTATTATATTGTTATATCATATATTATTATAATATAACAATATTATATATTGTTTTAAATGCATTATTATCTAGTTGATATATTGTTATTTAATTATATTGGATTACGATTTCAGCTAATTTTAAAAATTGACAGTATAACTTAAAAAATGTCTATATAAATAACAGCTAACAAATCTTTATAACTACAGTTATTTCTTCAAATACATATTTAAATATAGTCATTCGTCGTTTATAATACTACAAATAATTATCAATTAATTTCCATGGCAAGTTAAATTAATCTATATAGCTATAACTATCATATTATTACAACTTCTATTTATCAATATATAAATAAATCGATAAAGTATTTTTACCTATTTGACCACTGATCCAACATGCCCATTGCGTAATAACATAGCTTGCATCGTTGGGTAATAAAAATGCTACTCTTTCTTGAGTTCCTTCTCCTAATATTTCATTTAATTCATTTGCAAACTGTTTTGCACTCAATAATAAACCTCTATAAGTGTAGTCTCCATGCAAATCACGTAATGCTGTTCGATCAGAATATTGCGCAGCATGTTTAAAGACAGGTACCACGTCATTGGTTACCTTAAAAATGAATTATATCATTGTAAATAAATTATTGGTAATATTTTTAAAATATTTAAAATAAAATTTATTGATTCTATTGATTCCTATGAGAATTAATAACAACGATATATTAAAATAAAATTTAATACATTTAATGAAATATCAAAATTGTATTAATGAATTAAAAATATATTAACAATAGGTATTAATTTTCTATATATACTTTTATAACAACTGTTAAAATATTAAAATATACCTGATGAGTTTCTGTTGTAGAATTTAATGCAGCAAAAGTCTGCTGTTTTCGCTTAAAAGTGATAGATTTTTGGTATCGAGTAACTGAATTTATAAATACACGAAATCTTCGTCGAATTATGGAACTCATTTTTATTTTTGAAAATGATTATTATCTGTAACAAGATAAATCTTCAAATTATAACCAACTCATATTCAATGAAAATTAATTATTATTATGACAAGAAAGAAAAAACAAAATGTGGACAGATAAATTTCCAAAAAGCATTTATAACCTGAAAATAAATGTGCCGAACCAACTACTTACGTAGCAAGTATCAACAATAAATAAATGAAAGGCGTAAAAAATGTCTATTAATAATTTTTGACTAGACAATGAATAAACTGTCAATTAATATAAATTAAAAATATCAATAGTCGTTTAGAAGAACCTACCCTTTAAAAGTCGTATTACGTCATTCGTACAACTGTGTCTCATTAATTTATAAAATTTTGCAAAATACTTTTAATTAATTTGCATAATTATAGGCATCCAAAAATTATAAAAAAATATAACATATTGATGTTTCCGAAACACGTTTATATTAAGATACTCTCAACGTCAATGTTTTCTTTTATTTACTATAGATTACATATAATAAAGCACGTCGACTTGTTCTCGCTCACCGCGCTTTTTTTGTAAATATAAACTATATATATATATTTTTTTTTTATATATTTTTTAGAAGTTTAATTAGATTGGTATATATTTATCTAGATATATTATGTATATATGTAAATCTCTTTTTTTTTTTTTTTTTTTTTTTTTTTTTTTTTTATTAATAAATTCAATAGTGTTTTATTAATTATATATTTTTAAACTATACCCTACACGTATCTCTGACGAAATAAAAATTATTAATTATTTATAAATATTAAAACAGAAAATATAAAAAAAAAAGAAATTTTTTTGCTTAGTATAAGTTGTAAAAAATAAAGGTTGATTATTTATTTAAATATTAATTGTAACAAAATCAAGCTGTTTCAACAAAAATTACAAATTAATTTTATAAATTATATTATAAAATAAGTTCCATAGCACTTACAGAAGGATCAGATTATTAAATTATTTTTAGCCTTAATCTTAATAAATATCTTATTTATTTTAAGATTTATACAGTTCGTATTATAAATTTATATTATAATATTATAAAAAATTTTTTATATCAGAATAGTATTTTATAAAAGTATTAAGACTGATGAATTAAATCTTTTTCCAATTGTTTAATAAAAATTTTGTTTTGTTTTATAATTTATTTATTTAATGCTATGATTATGAAATGTTAAAATAATTACTCTTAATTTATTTAGTTTAATAAGCTAAGATTATAGGCTTCTCTTTAGTATAAAAATCAGAATATATATTACAATACATAAAAATAGATTTAATTAAAATTTTCTTATGTAATTAAGTTTCAAGCTTTCCTTTAGTCCAAGACGTATAGTTTTTATTTTACACCTATTAAAACGTCAATATATTGCATGTTATTTAATATATTTTTATTTTATTTTAGTTTTGAAAAATATATATAATATGATTGTTAAAAAATTATGTAAATAAAATAAAAAATAATAATTCATATATATATATATATATATATAAGTAATAATTAGTATATATAAATAAATAAATACTTCAATAAAACATCTATTGAGTTGTTATGATTTGCATTACAACGTAATTATAATAATTATATACTTTTTGATTTCATGTTTTGTTGTAGAATTCTGTAATTAATATTTTAATAACATAAAATGATAATTCTATTATCAGTCTAATTTTTATTTCATTTTTGAAAATAATATTTTAAATTAGAATTGCGATTGTATATACTGCCATATGTTGAAATATTTTTTTAAAAATCATTTAACAAAATTATATATTGGAATAGTAGTGCAATAGTTTTATAAGTTACATCGATGATGTTTCCTATTTTTTTTTTTTTTTTTTTTTTTTTTTTTTTTTTTTGTGCATTTACATAATATATTAAGATACTTTAATAGGTTATTAATAACAAAAAAAAACAAAAAATTATCATTTGAAAAATTTTCACTTTTTATAAAAATTTTTTTGTAAAGAATACATTTTTTACTTTGTCATATAGACATTCATTGTACACATTATTATATATATACATACAAACACATATACATATATATCTATACATATAAGAATAATTTAAAGAATAATATTTTTAATTTCAAATTTAATTTGCAAATGTTAAAGTTTATTTTTTTGAAAGTGTATCTTATTGTATTTTATTTTTTAATCAATATCATTCAACACTATATTATGGCTATTTAAATTTCAAAAGTTACGTTAAAATTTTTTGTATAATATGTAATCAATTATTTCAAATTTTCCGTTAAAAATGAAAAAGAATAATTTCAATAAACTTTGTCCGTTTGTTAAAAAATGGGATTCATAAATCATGTCAGTTTTATGACGGATATATGTTAACAGATTGTCAGTACCAAAACAGTTACTTCCAAAAACAATTTCAGATAACAAAGACAATAAATTATAATTATTAAAGATATTGATTAAAGTAAACCGATGAATAATGTTAAAAATTGCTAAAAGCATGAATGAAACCATATGGAATGAACTTGTTTACTTAAGTGTTATCGAAAAAAAGAGATTTACTCTTTTGCAATTAATATTCTCGTCCATATACTTTTTAGGTACATTTTAAACTATAGTGGAAATAAAATAATTATATATATTCTATAAAACAATCGTTAAATTTCAATATGTACAATATTAAATTAAATTCACTCAACTGTAATCCACAACAACTAGCATATGTATCGATTAAATTATAAATTTGCTAACTCCGTTGAACCATTCCTCGATCTTATTACATCCACGAGATTATTCTATTTTGTATAATATTATAGGTTTAATATCAAGCTTTTCACATATTTTCCTAAAAACGTACAATATTTAATCTTTGCTTTAGATCCATGAAAGTATCTTGATCAAAAATAGTATTGTTATCAATAAGAAACAATTATAAAAGAAGTATAATTAAATTCACATTTACACACGGTCATTTTTTAGTTATAAATAATACTAATGTCACGATGGTGCTTTCTGTAAATTTACGTTATGGTCTAAATGATCACAATGAATTGGGCAATGTTGATATGAGACTGCACTGGCATGTCCAGAACGACCAGATGTCATTGGTACACCTTCTTCCCACTTGTTCTCCGCAGGATCGAAAATTTCTACAATGTTCAAGAATGTAGTCCCGTCAAATCCACCTAAAATTATCAAGGAGATTAAATTTAGAAAAATTAAAAATTATTACAAATATTCTGTTAAGCCAAAAAGTTTCCTCACATTTTTTACATCTACCTAATATACAATTGATATTTTCTTACCAAAATAAGCAATTGAAAAAATTAATCGACAACTTTATCATACACGCTATTAACATTTAATTTTATAATAATATAGTTCACCCATCGAAAGATCAAATCATTATTTGCAATAATATTTTAATCATTCATATTTACCCATGGCGTATAGCTTTCCACCTAGTACGGTGACACTCAAGGCACTTCGAGCTGTTTGCAGAGCACTAACATACTCCCAAACATCCTTTTCAGTATCGTATCGTTCAACTGTGTTAATTTGATTTTTTCCATTAAATCCGCCAACAACATAAATATATTGGCCCAGACTTGCAACACCAGATCCAGATCGACAAACATGCATTGGAGAGACCATAGTCCATTCATCGTTTTCTGGATGATAACACTCCACGGAATTTAATCTATCACTCCCATCGAAGCCTCCAATTGCATACAGCAATCTAAAAATGAATTAATAAAGATAACAGTTAGGTCACATTATTTAAATTACTTATAATAAAAAGAGAAATACTTTACTAGAACAAATGATAATCGCGTAACGAAATATTATAAAATTTATTTGTTTTAAGAAGTAGATTATAGATTCATTCTTAAAATTTAATGACATTCTTTTGTAATAGACAATTTGAAACAACGCTGCTGCTTAACTTTTCATTTGCAATAAAATTGGCTTGCATATTACATTTATTTGTACGCATCTCGCTTTATATTAATTCTTTTCCCCTCTATTTCTTTATTTATTAAATTGTCCGATACCTGTTAACGACGGCTACTCCAACTCCTAATCTCTTTTTATGCATTGGCTTGATAGTCGTCCAAGTATCGTGATCTGGATCATAGCATTCGACACTTCTATGATACTCTGCATTTGAGCTTCCACCAACAGCATATAATAGACCATCCATTACAGCAACTCCTAAACGATTCCTTGGAACAGATAATGGACTACACGGTCTCCATTGGTCTGTTGCTGGATTGTAACGATCCACCCAATTACTATCATACCTGTACTCATAAAAGTAATATATAGACTTTGATGATATTTAAATTTAAATTCTTAATGAAAGTGATTGTTAAATTAAATTGCAAGCTCAATTCAAGGTAAATTTAAGGTCATAATTATCGCTACACTAATTCTGTATCCAATATTTATCGAGTAATATTCCTAATATACTTTCGCATTGTTTACAAACCTATTTCCTGGAGTATTATTTCTTCCACCGATAGCATAGAATACACCTTTGAGAAAAACTCCACCTAATCCTGATCGTGGGACCAATAATCTCGCATGTTGTGTCCATGTTTTATCATCCACATTATAGCCTTCGAACAAGTCTAAGGAATGCTGTAAAAATCCACCAGCGATATAAATAGTTCGTGGCGTATTCGGTGTTCTTTCTTTTACTATAGGTTTTTTATGCAAAGTTAGATCTTTGAAAATCTGAGCCAAATATTCTCTGCAAGCTGGAACTTTCTTTAGTACATCGCAGTTATTCATTTGCTCGCTCAAAAAGCTCGGTGTCAAGTATTGGCAACGCACTACATGCAAAATATGCTCCATTTTTGGACCCCGGGCCTCTTCGTTATATTTAACCCACTTAAGTACCGCATTATAAACTTCACGCTCTTCTTGAACATTGAGTTCATCCTTTCGAACAAGTGCGACTGATTGCAGAAAGAATGAGAGTATTAGTAGTTTAATTTTACTTTATCATTGTATATTATTTTACTCATTTTGAAAAAGTTTGATTATCATTAACGATTCATTTGTCGTGTTGACATAATTTATTACATCATAATAATATGCAGTTTTTGTGAGAATATAATTAATAGAATTAATATGTTAACATTTAATATGCATGGCCGTATAAGTAAATATTGAAAATATTTAAAGCTTCATAATAAATATCTAATTTAATTGATTATTATTGTACCTAACTGCACAGGTGATAGTTGCAAAAACTCTTCTTCTTGACAAATTCTACTAAAGTGCTGTACTATAAATTGATTTGCCTTGTGATATAAGTTTGAACAACTATGTTGCTCTGCAAAATTAGATATACCAATGGCATTTGTTGGGTCCAGCTGATTTTCAAGAAACAGGCAGCAAGCGTCTACTACATTTGATACCTGCAATTTAATTATATTTTGACATCATAATAAAGAAGTAGTGTGACTTAGCTTATGCGACTCGACTAAGTGACCGATACAAACGTTTTTTTCTATGTGTATTATTTTCTTTATCGTTTATTATAAGCCACATAATTTAACAACATGTAAAGCAATAAAAATTATATGTCTCTAAAATTAGCAAAGCTACATATGCTGAATGATTAATTATTTAAATTATTTTATTAACAAAAATTTATATTAATAAAAATAAAACATTTGTATGATTAACCAAACAAAGTACTAGACAAAGAATATTTACAAGTCAAATAGTACTTTCATGAGGTTCAATATTCTAGAGAAAATATGCCTGCATTTTTAATGAAAATCAGTTTTAAACATATTAATCTTATATTGTTTTGGTTATAAATGTAAAATTTAAATTATTACAACTTTCTTGTTTCAATAAGAAATATTATAAATCAGTATAATTAATTTGAACATAATCTATATGATTTGATATATTAATTTTATAACAATAATATATCCTTAACGTACTTTCGTATGTTGCAATCGATTTAATTTTTGTTTTTATATTTAATGAATTAAATCGAACTCTTTATTACAATTTAAAAAATTTATAAAACTCATAGAAAAAATTAAATTATAAGAGCAATAAAACTACCTGGAACATTGTTGCAGCTGGTAAAAGTGAACAGACTGTTATTTCTGTTACACGTATTTTGCCAGTATACATAAAATTTACTAGCTTAGCCATTGCTGTTGGACAAACACCCAATAGTTTTACCCTTGTCATCTCGCTTTCTTTTAATCCTCCTGTAAACATAGCCTATAAACAAAAAGTCAAAGAATTTTTTCAAAAGCATTTACAATGTTTGACGGGAAAATAATAATTTTACAAATATATTTTCCCAATTAAATGAATTTTATGTATACATCATTCAACATACGCTTATTTGAATAAATTTAAATTCAATTGTAACTTGATTTAAATAATATATTGAAAGTTTTTTAATTAAAATATTAACTAAATAAGAAAAATATAAACATAAATTTTTGAGAGAATTACATAAAAAATATTCTCAATTTTTGTTTAATTTCTATAATTTTTACCATATAAAAATTTGTAAATGTAAATGTAAAAAATATCTGAATAATGATTTACTTAATTTATGTTATATTTCATTTCAGTTACATTTATACAACAATATTTCTATAATTAATTTCAAAATTTATGTCAATACTCAATATCTTATTTATGTAATAACATAAACAATTTATTTATTTTCGAGAAGTATTTAAAAAAAAAAATCAATTCATTTATTTAATATAATCGTCACTTATTATATCATAAAATAATAAGTCGATAATAATTATAGAAACGTTGCAAGAAAGAATTATAATAAATACAAGTTAATAATTTTCTGAAGGATTTGAAAATAAATAACTGCTTCAAATATTTGTATAAGTATTATTGCATAGAATTAATTCCCTATTATTATTAATTGTTTTTCCATTTATTTATAAAATTTAATATTAAATTTATTTAATTCTTTTTTCATACTATATTTATTCATTATTATCCATTTTAATGTAATCTTATGAGTGATCTATTATATTTTAATGTACCTTAAAATAAGGACTAGCAGCTGCTAAAATAACTTTATGTGCATGGAAAATCTCTGAGCCAACTTCTAATACGATATCAGTCAACATATTATGGTTACGCATGATGAACATCATTTTCATGACACCCTTGATATAAGCATTCACACTAAATTTCATATCCCCAAGATTTCCATGCGTTTCTGTGTTTGAATTGGAAGAGTCCGTGTCCTTATCATCTGTAAGATCAAACGCCGAACCACTGGCATAACTGGGGAACTGGGTCTGGCAACTTGGCCTAGGCAAGTCTTCATCTTCTCCATCCATTAAACTAACCTAAATAAATTAATATAATCAAGTTAAAATTACATATGAAATCGCATAAAAAACTGTGAACGTATGAGCTAGCATGCGTGTTATATTACACGTAAAATCATTTGTTATAAAATTAATAAATTAGTAACATTGAAATGGAATGTAAGATCTTAAGCGTATAAAGTGTTAATGAGAACGAAATCGAAGGATCTAATTTATAAATAAAAAGTGAATCGGAATGAAAAAAAATATATATATATGCATGTAACATGTAATTTTTTTTCTTTTTTTTATTTGTAAATATAATAAGTTATAGATACACGTCTTTGAAAAATCGTATGTCCATAAAACGAAAAAAAACCGCTTTGTAATAAAGGCCGCAAGATAGGCCTAAAAAGCCACGAAGGTACGGAAAAAATCACGTATTTGTTTCTCAGTCATTTATCTGTAAATTTTCGTGATTACATAGAACATCAACCAACCACTATTAAATTTTAAACCTTAAACCTAATGATCGGCATAAAAGAATGTTCATCAATAATGCTTAAGTAAGTAGCACACCTTTTAAAAGTAACCGCTTTAACTGCTCGAGCATTTCTAACGTGGAAAGTGCCGACTTCCCCAAGCCTTGGAAAAACTGCAGCTGTCAAATTCTCAAGCTAACCTCGCTCCGCAATCCCTATTGACATTATAACCTCAAAAATTGCGAGCACGGAAGATTTAAAAGTAAAAATCAATAAAGGAACAAACGAGGGACTCACAAGTGCTCGCACTACCGACGAACGAGTCGACGTTCCTTAATATTGCAGACTCCCTTTTTCACTGATTTCTCCTTTCACTAATCTTAATCTCGAATTGCAGTGTATATTGCAATCACCCTTGTTCACAATCAATTACAACCACCCATTTTCTACGCCCAACAATAACGGCTGTAATAGCGAGAGTAGCGAATAATGCCAGTCCACATGATTACTAATTATATATTTTCCTGTATGCTGACTGCTGCTGACTCGACGTTAATTGTTCATCGAGTCGCGCGCGACGCACACCCAATCTCTCGCGCACACAGGGCTTCTTGGCTCCTCTCCGCCTTTTTTTTTTCTTTTTACAAGCGAGTCACGACGACTCGCGGCTCACGAGCGCGTCGTACCTCCCCCACGGCCGCCGCTTCATCCCAACCTTCCGCTTTCCGCACACCCTCGTCTCGCCATTGCCGCCGATTCGCGTAAACGTGAAGGAATTGTCGGTACTAATGACGTATCCGACGTAATCGCATTATCCCGCTGCTGCTTTTGTTAAAATGCAACATTCGGTTTAATCTCCGACGTCGCGAGCCAATAGTCCGAGTTTCGTTGCGCGTTCGTTACGCCGGAAATTCATTGTCACGTCTCGCGGGGATGCCTCCTCGCGTACTCCGACTTGGTGCTGTTTCGCCCGTTTAATACCATTTTGCATTCCATATGATTACCCGCTTATTCTTTTGCGTCATTAGTCAACTTATTGTGTACTTGCATCTCTTCGCTTTAATAAATAAATAATTAATAAATAAATATACGTACTTAATAACGCGGTGACCATTCTTATTTCTTATAAATCATTTTACTTGTTTTTGGTTTTTTTTTTTTTTTTTTTTTTTTTTTTTTTGTTAAATGCTTCGTTCCTATATAACTTGCAACGTTGCTTTTAACAATAATTAGCAATCATTTGTTTGTTAATTAAGCTTTTATTGATTTTATATTTCACGATTTTTGTCACCGACCATGAACATTTATTTATTAACAGCTGGAATGCATGACAACGTGTTATCTTTAAGTCTTGAAAATGCTATTTAGCTTTTGTTTAAGAATTATTTATATTATCTTATTCAAATATTATTTTATAAGAGTTTTCTCTTATAAACCTAGTCACGATGATTAGTTTGAAAGTGATTCAACAGCTTTAATGATTCTTTTATTCTTATCCATGCATAATTCAACGTATTCTTTTTTCAAATTATGTGTAGTATTATGCAAAGTCATTGTTTTATATAAATTAAATATTTATAACTTTGCTTTTCGTAATAACACGTATATATTATAATATAGTACACATGTAAATCAACATCGAAGAAAGTATTGCTAAGCAAAAATAATAATAATAATAATAATAATAATAATAATAATAAAGTGAGTGATCTTTATTTATTGAGCATTGGGTATACAAAAATTTTATTTATTCCAGTCTTACACAATTTAATTTCGACACTATTGAATTTCAAAACAAATAATTGATTTGCTCTTTTTCGCAAATGTCAATACAATTTTAATAAAATGTAAAATGGAAATTCTTAATTACTTCGTACTTTACATATCGCACATCGATATATTTCATAATGATAGATTACAACTTGTTTACGAATGAGTTTAGAATTGCTTGTTAAAAAAAAAGAAAAAAAAAAAGAAAAAAAAAAGTAAATGTTGAATTGATTTCTGAAAAAAATCTAAGAAATTATAAAAAAAAAAAAAAAGAAAGAAAAGAAAAAATGACTATAATTAACGCTCGAAAACAGAACAAATAATTATTTTACCATGTCGAGAAAATTGTAAATTACAAATTTGCAACGTAAATTATATTCGAAAAACAAGTATTATCATTTGAAGTAATTAATAAGAGTTCAATTTCTATTGATATATATTCTATTGATATATCATAGGATATCTTGCATATAATTTAAAATAAAAAAAATCTTCAAAGCATGATAAAAAGATTATCAAAACGAATATGATTCTTATTTGCTTTTTAATATATTTCGTGATCAAAGTGATATAAATTTGTACACAAATACATTCATATTTGTCGTATTTATTTAAGTTACATGTTAAAATCTTTTTCTGCATATAGCGATGATAGAATAATTAAAGACTTAATAATCCTATAGTATTATAAATACGTTATATGTTGCTTTAAAGCTTTTCAATGGCGGACATTATAATCGTGAGTCATGCTTTTCCGCATAATTTTTCAAATTATAATTCAGATAAGTGAATATATATATATATATATATATATATATATATATATATGAAGATATTTAAGCATATTTAATAAATCTGTGCAAGTATAAAATATTAATTCTTTTTAAAAGGATCGATGAAGATTTACTTTATTCAATGTTTAGTTCATTATTGATTTTTTATGAGTAATAAATTACTTGATTAATCCATATAATAAATAAATTTTAATACTCATATAATATATTGGTTATTAAAATTATCTATAATTATTTATATTTATATTCTTTAATTATTGCTTTTTAATTTTCATAATGCAATTAATATCTTCATTTACAATGGAAAAGTACTCGTATTCCAAATGTCACGCATGTTACGTTATAATGTGACATAAAAGAAGATATTAATTACGTTATTGAAAATTATTATTATTAAATAAATAGGATAATGTTTCAAATACTATACAATTGTACATTATGAATAATTAAACATTTTCTGTAATTAAAATTTAACAATATTTATCATTAATCATTTGATATTTAATGATGATTTTAAATGATTTTTCACAATAACAATAAAAGAAATATTAACAATATTGATAAGTTATTATTTATATTATTATCAAATTTGAAATAGTTGTTCATTATTTTTACTACGCGATACGTACATAGACGATTATTACTATTATCGATTAATTTTGTAATATTTTAAACAATATTTAATTCCATAATGTACGTGTGCATATAAATTTATTTCACGTCCATAATATTATATTTAACTTTAAACAAAATGTTTGGAATTCGTTTATCCTTTAAAATTAGAAATAATTTCTTAACAATGCTTTATTATATTTAAAAATTATGATTATAAAGCATTAATTATTTGTATCGATACTTGAAGTATAATTCATATATGATTTACAAGGCAAAATCAAAATATAGAAATTAGAAAATTAATTTTTATTATATTCAATTTGTACTTATCATCTTATATTCGTATTTCTAAACTTTTCACTGATTCTATTATGCATGTAAAACTATATTAATAAAACCATATTAGAATTTGTTTTTACATTCGTAAGAAATTTGATCAAAATGTTACTTAAATTATAAATTAATAATTTTTCTTTAAAAAATATTAAAATCTTTAAAATATACAGTTTCATGTACGTGTAGAAAATTTATACATGAAATGTTTATATTTTTGTAGTATTTATATATTTATAAGTTATTATTCTATTTTCAAATATTATCACTTTATGCGTAGATATTTTCTTTAATAATTTGATTAATAAATTTCATATACATTAATTTTTATTTACGACGTGATTTTAATTATTGATAAAATAGATATTTATTTGTTTTCCTTATTTAATATTTGTACTATTGCAATGAATCTTCTAATATATTAAATTACGTGTTATTGATGTCTCGTAAACCGTTACATTTTAATTGCTTCTGCTTACTATAATTTTCGTACAGACGAGTCACATAAATAATTATTAACCTTACAGAAGAAAAAAATATACTTAAGTAAACTAATTCTAAGAATATTTATTGTTTAAATAATTTTGCTTAATTTTTCATTAAATTTTCATTAATATTTATTCTTAACAAAGTAAAAATATTAAATTAAAATTAAAGCATTCTATTGAAGTTAATTTAATTTACTACAATTTATAAAAATGTATAATTTTATTTCATTACGTGTATGATCAATTGTATAATTATCAGTGATTAATTAGTGTATTTTTAAATGTACAATAAACCATAATGAAATGTCAAGAAATAAAATTTCTAAAAATTTTCAGTATGTTTAATGTATGGAATAAGATTTAGGGTGTTTCGCTCCAATTCTACAATATACTTATACCTACAATATACCATGTACACACACACACATATATATATATATATTTTTTTTTAATTTTAAATAATTTCTACAATAAAAACATTTGACATTAAAAATATTAAATTATACCTTTAATAGATTTTATTATAAATTATTTCCAATTGAAATTGTAATTAAACGTTTTAATAAGCCTTGGCAAGATATATAAATATTAGTGTAAATATATTTTTCAATATCTTAACTCCATTCATTGAAATGTATTATTTGATTTAATTTACATTGTAAAATCGACGGTAGCATCGCAAAAGTATACACTATCGATATTTATTTTGATTCTTAATCATACATTTGCATTCAATTTTATTAGTCTTTACGAAAAGCTTATTTATTATTAACATTATTATTATTATTTAAAAATGGTGTAATAATTAAATCAATTGGCTTTTAAATATTAAATTAATATTTTTAAATAATCTCAATATAATAAACTTAATTTTAATAATAAATCTTAGTATATGAAATTATCGGTAAAGCAATAATTCGAAAGTTTAAATTTATTTCTTAAAGCATATAAAAAAGGTCTTATAAATAATAATTGGTTTATTAAATAGCAATTATGAATTTGATAAAATGATAAAATCTTGTAAATAATGCGAAGATTCATATACATCTTGATAGAGCAATAATAAAACATTTATTTTTGCAATGATATAAGTGAGTGAGCAAATTAATAATTGTCATTAGAAATTATCATTTAAACTAAATGAAATATTATGGGATCGACTGTCTCTTTCTCTTCCTTTTTACTCCTCCTCCCTCTCTCTCTATTTCAATTTCTTATTTGTATCTTCGTGATTCGATATATAATTGTTTACCACTAAGAAGTTATAATATTTTAATATTAATTTTCCAATGACTTTTAATTTAATAACTCATTTTATTATAATTTTATCTACACTATAACTCTTAACATATATTAAAATTATTTTAAATATCTTGTTCTTTGGTATTTAATGATATTATTACCGTATATCAGATTATGAAAATATCCGTTACTCTAAAAGTTCCAATACTCTCATTTACTACCAAGTGGTCATCGTACAATGATCACATATGTCAATGTATTATTTATATAGATAATTAATTTCTAGAATGTATTGTTAACTAGGATTCGATTAACAAGGAAATGACAGTTTAATTAGCTCTTTGCATAAATTCAATATCAAGCTCAGATTTTTAATTTATAATTGAAGTGATTAAAAACAGAACATATTAGACGGCAGTGATTTATTTGGAATTCATGTACTCATTAGTGCATATAAATACTTGTGCATCTAACTGAGTTGATAAATATACGTACGTACATACATACATACATACATGCATACATACATAATACTATATACACGTAGCTATATTAATATGATTAATCTAATTATACATAGTAATCGATTAATAGAAATAATGTTAATATTACATTTATGCATGCACAACTTACTACAACGACAATAACAACAATACATTCTAAACACATATCCTTACAATATACATTATACATATACTACAAAATAGTTTAGTAACATACATATTATACCTTATGTTAACGTATTTTGGCTATATATGCTCTTGTCATTCGTTGTAGGCAAACTTTGGCACAAAAACATTTACGAATCCTCTCTCTTGCGCGCGCGCATTTCTCTATCACCCTATCTCTCTCTCTCTCTCACTCTCACTCTCTCTCTCTCTCTCTCTCTCTTTCACTCTCTCTTTCTTTCTTTTTATCTATCGCTCTTTCTTTTTCTCGCTAGTTCTTTTTTTCTCAGTCTACCTATCTTTCTTTTTCTCTCCCGGCATATGGAAAAATGCCGGCGCAGCTATGGAACAAAATTTTCGGCACGCGGGTGACGCCGAGCAAGATGACAATGCGAGGGGATAAGCTCTGACTTGGCTGCGAATCGTCGATCGCAAGCCTCGCCGATGACTTGCTAAAATTAATATCGTATATTATACGCGCGCGCGCGCGTAATATCTGCTATCGCGATCTCCCGAGGCTTCCTCGCACGAATAATTCCTCGAGGCGTGGCTTCTAAATATTTGACTTTTTCGACCTGACCGATCTAACGAATTATTATTCTACGTTCTTTGGTCGTCAGGTTTGGTTGATTTATAAGACGTATCGAGGAACGCGTAACTGCTCCTTCAAATTATATAAATATTTGTATTGCGTATGGATTGCGAGTCGAGTTAAGTTTCCCTCAAAACAAGTGGTTTACTAGATTCGACCTGCGTTGTTCTCCCGATATGTCAATGTTAGACCAATTGAATTCGTTTATTGGCAATTGTTTTCATCCTTAGAGGATTTGAATAAAATTAACTTCTTAGCTTTCTACATCGCTGCTAAAATTTAAATACTATAATGTTAAATAATCTGGGTATATAATTTTTGATATATTTTTTTTTATGATTCTTTTATTATTTTGTTTTTAATCTCTATGTATTATTGAAATCTTATAAATTTACTTTATTAACTCAATGAAAAACGATTATATAATATATTCTAAATATTTTTAAGTTTTTCCTTATTTTCCATACTCTAATGAGATTTATTATACATTATATATATATATATATATATATATATATATATATTATTAACATGTTTAAATATGATTCAAACTTTTTTTTTTTTATTTTTTGTTGATCAATTATGTTTTTGTTATTAAACTATTGATATTTGTAATGTAAATAGTATCGATGAGATTAGCTTACGTACGAAAATGTGTCAAATTAGAACGTGGCAAACTCTGATAACATATTGTCAATTTTACATCATTTTTTATAGTATATTTTATAATATACTATTATTTAATGGTATATTTAATAATATAATTTTACAGTAATTATAATAAATAAGTATAATTAAATGGATATTTTTTAGAGCAATAATTTATTTTTAAAAATATTATAAGGGTTTGAAGTGTTTAAAAATATTATAAAAGTTTTTGTATTTTCTCGACAATAAAATAACCATTATAAAGGGACGAGTAAGAATTTACGAAAAATTATTATAATTTAGGACGAACATTAAATTGCACACCTATTATCTTCTGAACTGACATTGTTTCGATAATATAAAAATTGCCAATAATCGAAATCTATTTATTTGATTATGATTAATAAAAAGTGATAAATGTCAATATGCAATAATAAATTATAAAATACTACGACAAATACGGCATGATTGTACTATTCTAATCGAGTTTAATTAAAATTTACACGAATAAAAGCTTTATATAAAAAAAAAAAATCTTAATCAACGCTATTTTTGAAAATACTGAAATGTATTACTACACGAAAGGTAAATTATTGTATGATAAACAATTACATGAATAGCTCGTTAATCTTATCTCAGACAACATTCATTACAGAAATAGTTGCAAAGTTTCCGATGCATTTAATAATATCTAGATAATTATTCATTTAGCAATTACAGCGTATAATAAATTCTGTACTTTACGTATAAATACAAACTTATATGTACAAGCACGTAAAGTATTTGTAAAATTTTCAAGTAATGTGATATTTATTAAAGTATGAAGTCTTACACCCTTTATTAATTAAACACGTAATAAGCTTGAATTGATCGTTGATGGTAATGTAGTGATAAATTCTAACGACAATGTGCGCCCAAAGACAAATAATTTATCATTAGTGAGATATAAGTTTCGATCTTGTTTTCGGAGCTACTTTGTATAATTGAATATAGTGCGTTATTTTATTTTTTGTGAGATTACGAAAAAGTTTGCGATATCCGAACTTGTAATGTAATAATAAATGTACTAATTAAGAAAATAATAATACCTCAATAATTACATTTATTTATTACTTATATTCATAGAATAATAATAATAATAATAACAATAACAATAACAATACTAATAACAACAATAATAATAATAATAATAATAATAATAATAATAATAATAATAATAATAATAACAACAACAACAACAACAACAACAACAATAATAATATTAACAACAATAATAACAACAATAATATTTTTATTAAATTATAAATTCAAGATATAAATTATATTATGTTCTTTGTCGTTGTAAGAGCAAAAAAAAAATACGTATACATAGAATTTCAGAAAATAAGACTTATTTAGAAGAATTTATGGAGATATTTATATTATTGCTTATTACATGTATTAAAATGGCTTTCGACTTAATAGTCCTAAATCCTCGCTAAATCGTCAACAAAATTCTATCCTTGGAATAGTTTCTCGTTTTAATTCATAACTGCTTCATAAGTTAAGGATTTCAAGATATTGAAATTGCCATTGGTAAGTATTTTCTTTTAGTTTTGTAATAGAGTCGTGTATAATCTTTTCTCTCTTCACAAAATCAGAATGAAATACAATCGAAGGTTTAAGAAGATCCGTAAGCGTCGTGATGATTGTACGAGCGCAATTTGTAGAATCAATGATTACTCTCGAAATTAAATTACAGCGCTTTAACGGTCAAATTCGAATTCATTTGATGCTGCAACATACAATAAAGATACTGATTAAATCAATAGTCAAGATAAACACATAATAAATCATTCAAGTCGCCCATTACAATGGACATGAATCGTCGGGACGATAACTTTAAATTGACATATTGCCTAACAGTACGATCGACCTTGTCGATCGATAATTTAACCGGTAAAGAGCAAAATGAAACGATAGATCTCGTAAGTATTTACGTTACGAGGTACAAAGGAATCATCGACATAGCACGAGTTGGAGTGTGCACACCAGGTCTGGTCCGTCGGATACACTGTATGCCGGCATACACGGAGAAAAGTAAATGAGGAAAGAATGGAAAAGCACTAGCGGGAAGAGGAGCACGTGAGAAAATCGCGACCAGATATCGACGCAAACAATGAGCTTTGACTTTTCGCTCAGCCTCTAGCTTGTGATGAGAGGAGACGCGAATCGCGTTACAGGGAGAAGCAGAGCGGTGGCGGGAGCTTGGGCTTGGCTGTGAGGAGGGAGGGGCGAGGTGATCTCCGCTTTTTGATAAGTCATCCTGAGCCTGCACTTTCACCGCGATACCGGGAGCGCGCGTGCGCCCGACGACCTTGAGCCGTGGAAGTGCGCGTGCGCGCTGCCGGACAAGCCGCGAAGGCGCGGAAAGGAGCGTACGAGCCGGGAGGCTCATCATTGCGGACGTTAACTATATCGGCCTCGGCTCTCGTTTTTCGACGATGACTCGCGTCTTTCCATTATCGCTACGACTCCTGCTTACGACGCCGGCAACAATCATCGAAAACCCCGCGATGCCGGAGTTTCGCGCGAGCATCTCGTTCCCGAGCGCCGCCGAGTCAATCGCCTCGCCATTGCCTCTTATCGCTAACTAGTAGTTGTATTCCCCGATCAACGGAGCTACGATTTTCCGATACGGAATTTGTAGCTTTTAGCATCGGATGAGAGCCCGACGAGAGCAAGAAAGCCGATTATAACGCGCGACTGTCGTTATCAGTATCTGCGGCATTTAGCTCGTCTTTCAACGCAACAATTCTAAAACTCACGACCCGCGCCTTTTCATTTCTTACGATCTTCTCCCGCCGCGACTATCTTGGCTTCATTTATCGAGATCTTTTGCGATCTTTATGACAGCAAGAAGAAGAGAATATTATATGTATGTAATAATGTTACCTACATTGTTAACAAAGCCCTTTGGTTGCCGAGGATTTTCACTTAAGTATCATTACAAGCGTCAAAAAATAAGAAAAAAAATTTTGCTTCCACCAAATAAATAGGCTTTATCGTGATACTTAGAGAGCGTTTTGATAAAAAAAAAAAAAAGAAGAAGAAAAAAGAGAAAATATTTGCTCTCCGTCCCCTCGAAAGATCAGAGGACAAAGAATAAATATAATAAATGATGGGTAATATTTGAATTCGTAGAAGAAGAAGAAGCAAAACATCTTTGAGACAATATATTTATTTCTTAATAATATGGAGTTTTCATCAACAATAACAGTGTAGTTTTTCATAGTAGTAGTAGGCGTAACAAGAGAGACGAGGTAGGTCGCGAGGAACCTAACCTAACACGTACGCCAACAAGTCACCATGGCAATGAGCGACGCGCGCTTTTCATCGCTTATATTTCCTTCAGCTTGCAAATAATTCTCGTGTGCGATATTCATTTATCGTATATATTTAAAATTTAATTTAATTTCTTTCCCATTTGCTTTCACAGTTGGTTAATTTTATCTTCGTACTTGGCTCTTTTCTGTCTTTGCACCTTTTATAATTATGAATTATGATTATGAAATTGAAATGACTCTATTATTTTACAGCGTATCTTCTCTCCTACCCACTAGTTATTTCTGTCTCAAACAATTTCTCTCGAGTTGGAAAGAATGCTCTAAAAAAACTTACCGTGTGATTAAATTAAAAAAATGTATTCCAACAGGCAATTTAAGCTCATGGCGAACGTATTTATCGAAGAAGATAGAATAAAATTCTCTAACGAAATTCAAGAATTCAAAAATATTATCTTGAAATACAATTTTCAATGCTCTACTTTATTCATTAGTGTTATTAATTTTCTTATTATAGTTAAAGCATTTAGATTTCTAATATTACTACATATATTCTTTCTTGGCACAATTTTAAATTTATAAAACTGTAGATAAGTAATATAATTTTAGAATTAATTGCATTCTATTTAAAATATCTTACTCTCTTAATTATTACCGAAAAATTTCTTCACAATGACAAAACACTGTATACATTAAATATATATATTCACATATAATTCATTAACGCATAATCATTGTATGATTTATTATAAATCTTAAAGGCAGGATTTTCCGGTAATAATATACAGAATATAAAATAAGTCTATGGAAGAAAGTTAATACATATTTTAATGGCACAGAATGTATAATAGAATTTCGTTTTCTTGTTTTATGTATTATGTATTGCGAGTAGTTTTTTCTCTTTGGCACTAAATGTTCACAATCGCATGCAAATATCATTAATTAAGGTATTTGTTTCTGCATTAGTAGATCAATATATTGATTAAAAATATCTCGAAGAAATACTAAGTTTATTCACATTTCTATCCAATCAGTTTTCGTTTTTTTTTTTCATCTTATTCGTTCACGCGTGTATAAAGTGATAATAATTCTACTAAGTTTAAAAATGCTTTCGCTCGGTATGATTGTATTATTTATTCAGCGCTTCCTAAAAATGGCAGGTTCCTCTATCCTCTGGTTTTATTAATTGCAAAGCAACGAAAAAATTTATTGAAATAATGGCAGTGCTTTGTAGAGATGAAATATTACATAATATTATATATATATATATATATATATATATATATATATATATATATATATATATATATATATATATATATATATATATAATATTACTATATAATAAATGTATTTGGTAATATTGCTTTATAATAAATGTAAATTGCTGAACAAATGACGATGTGTGAATATAATACGAATAACAAGAATTGGCTTCCGCAAAATTAAATATTAAAATAAATACTAAAACTATTTAAAATTATATTTTATTGGTAGTCCATAATTAGAATATTAGAATATTTATTGTATACGAACTTCGATTCTTCAAATATTTATTTATATAGTCGTATAATAGTATATAAACTGTAATTCATCTTCATTTTAAAAATCACCGATAATAACGTTTTGCCATATAATTTCAACTAAGTACAATTACTATGCATATACGTGTGTGTGCGCGCGCGTGCGTTACAATAAAGTATTTAATTTGTTTCGTTATATTTGCATTGAAAGATAAAATATTACGTAAATCACTATTTTGTAGTTAAAGAAAAATACATGGTTACTTATTTAAGCATTCGTATATCAGCTAAACAAAAAATTATTTTCAAAAAATAAGGATAGAAACTAAATTTTTGTATTAAAACTGATAAAATGAAATTACAACTTAAAAAATACTACACTTAAAAAATAATTGCGAGCATTAAAATTTATAATACACGCAGTTTCATAACTTTCATTATTCAATTTGCCATTATAGCTAATTATTAAATATAAAATATTATTATAAAGAAAAATTAATTAAACAGAGTACGAACTGTATAGAATTTTATTATAGTAATTAGGCATTGAAAATTAGAATTTTTTTTCACGTAGCATAGTAGAGATACGTTCATCGACAATTTCCATTTTTGTCATTAAAAATATCAAATTTTATGTATTATCATATTTTTATTAAAGAAGTAAAGAGAGAAAAACGTGCATAGTTAGTATTTAATTTTTTTTTTTTTTTTTTTTTTTTTTTTTTTTATAAAAATCGCTTTTAATTAAATTCGCCATAAATTAAGTACGATGATAAATCGTTATTTATTGAAATTTTCGTTTTCAATATAATATTTAATTATTAAATAATTAAATAAAAAATCATTACATTTTACAGTAATAATACATGTTAATTATAAACTAAGATAAATTTTTTTTAGTATATATATACTTGAAAATTAAACAATAACAATGTTGTCTCATTGGAATGAGACTTGGAAGAATCTAATCGAAATGTGCACAATAATAGAAATGATATTTTGAAATAAACGAGAATAAATTCTGAACATTAATTTTTGCAGAAGCCATTAATTATCTTTTTTCGTTTTACATTATTGTTTTTTTCTTCTTCTTTTTTTTTCTTTCTTCTTATTACATTTGAATATACTTGCATTAGTGAGATTGTGTTATAATTTCGGTTAATAGTATATAAATGACTTTTATCTAGATTCTAAAGGAACGTCTTGGGCGCTGCAATATTGTTTGAGTGTTTAAAAGCTTTTGACATTTTATCCCCAAATAAGTGAATATTTTAACACTTTATGCATGTTTCATTTAAAAGTACATTCGTTCCTGCATGCCGCAAAGAATTAATGTATAATTAAAGATTCCCTTTCTCGTCAACTCATTACTGAAGATAAAAATGCATAATCTAAATCTTTTTAATAAATACTGCATTCGTGGAAATAATAATGTTAAGAAGTCTAAAGTGAAATTTAAAGATAATTATATTAAAGTCACATTTATAATTAAAAAATATACGATATTTAGATGCGTAATGAAACTATACAAGACAATAGAAATTTTGCATATATTTAAATATAAAAATAAAAGACAATTTTTCTTATACAAATGTCTTTTATGTTTATAGTTTTTCTAAAGTTCAATTAAAATTATTTATACCATATATGGTTATTTTAAGAAGGCGTGCGACATTTTATGATTTCTAATTGTTTTACATTGTGCTTAATTAAAATATTTCATGCACTGTTCCTTCTTAATATAAAATACTTAATTGAGCAGTTATTAATATTGATAAAAATTTTATATTCGTATTATATAATTATCACAAGAATTTACTTGAATATAAGCAATAATATGAATCGTATTAAACGAATTATTCATTTAATAAAAGAGAGATATTTGAATTTTTGGCTTGTGAATAATTTGGATTAAAAGTATCATATTAATTAAATATAAATTATGGAAGTATTTTTTAATTTCATAAATTTGTCAATTATCTTGTTAGAAACAATAAAAAGTCTTATGAATTTATTCATTATACGAAAATACAATTTGTCGGCTTTTATTTTAAAATGAACCTACTGCGATGTGTATTAGCGCGAGCAAAAGAAGAGAGATAAGAGCGGTGCCTTAATATATGTATATTTCGTTCGTTTTTTGTTCTTGTATTTGTTCTTCTTTCAAATAATCAGAGAGTATAAAAGAAAGCGAGTGGTGGAGGGATACGATGAAGACACATACCAATGCCTCATATTAGTAGGCCGGAATTTAATTCTTCTTTCGACTGTGTTTTCTTTTAATCAGGCTACATTCCAAATGCAAAGTGTCCACCCGAATCATTTATGATGTTTGAGCCAAAACAACGCGAGCGATTATCAATGTACATTTATTTATATTTATATGTATAATATAGATCTGCGCATCGCTCTATTCTCTCATTCTTCTCTACCAATTCCCAGTTTATTATTTGGTTCTTTATGGTACAGTGTCGGGCTATTGTTGGCGCAAAAAGATTGCAGGAGATCAATCTTCGATTCAGCAGAGCGGCTCTGCAATTTCATAATTTAAAATTTACTTATTAAGTTAGCATTTATTTTAATTTAACGGTATCTGTATAGAGACGTTGCGTATTTATTTACAAAGGACTTTCGAAAAAATTGAAAACGATGTCAGTGTCGTTTTACATTTGGCTGCTTTTACTTTGCTTTGTATCTTTCATCCTTCGGAGTGGGAAAGAGAAATGGAGAAGAGGGCCACTTAACTAAATCACAGATAGATCCCGCTAATTCGAATGGATCGAATAGTTTTTCATTTTTCCGTTGATTTTCTTTTGAAAATTATTACAGCTCTACCATAATTTTATGAAATCTATATTTGATTCTTTTCTAGGCTCGTGGCCCTCGATAAAATTTCTTTTTAAACATTTCTTTTATTCACGTATTTAAATCATTTTTAATAGTCTCTTTTAAATATTTTGATCGCTTTACATTTAAATTGCCGCGCTAAATCTTATTTGCCGTATTATCGTCAAATAACGCCAGAAATATATAGATAAAACTTTTACAAATTTTTCCTGATTCGAGCTTTCGCTTATCATAGTTTTTAATGTTTAATCTTATATTAAGAAGAAACGATATATCGGCGTAGGAAGAATGTACGTGAAAGGCTCGCGCACGAATGGCACGGTGAAAGAATATAAGATAGTGCTTTCTTTTTTTCTATTTTCTTTTTTCTTTATTCTTTTTTCCTTTTTCTTTCTATCGTTGGGAAAAAAAACGTGGGAAAAGTGTCCCGACGAATAAGAAAAGTTACGAACATTATGAATATCGTCGATTGCTAATCACGACTTTATCAATTGAAAGTTAAAATTCAAAAACTGCAATTCAAATGCATGCAATCTACTAGTACTTGTATTTATTTAATTATTTATTTATTTTTTTTTTTGTTTGTTTTTGTTTTGTTTTGTATTATTACATTATTTGTCTAACCTGTGTTAAACTGTTGCTAAATTACTCGACTATTGAAAAAGGTTGCTCCAAAAATTGTTACGACACATGCTCGAATTATTAAGACTCAAAGGATTGACTCTGTTACTGTATCTTCTTTTCTCTCTCTCTCTCTCTCTCTCTCTCTCTCTCTCTCTCTCTCTCTCTCTCTCTTTGTACAGCTAGATTTTAAGCAGTGAGTTTAAAATTGATATATTTTCGAAATGAATTCGTTGACTATTTGTAAAGAGATACGAACATTCGAGAGCGACGACATTTTTTGAAGAAACTCTTTGAAAAGTGTAATGCGAACGTCTTCATACACGGCATTACATTCATATAGGAATTTAAGAAAATTTGTCTCAGTTACCATAGTTTTAAATTTCATATTTAATACTAATGATAAAACTATGAAACAAAATAACTAGATTTGTATTTACGTCGGTACATATTCTGTTGGATTATGGGATAAAGATATAATAATACTATTCAAGTAAAATATTGGGCGGATACGACTACTTCTCTAAGGCCTCGCTCATGAATCATTATTAAATGTAATATTCTTTTTAATTATTTATCTGATTTAGTCCCATGCATGAAAATCATCAAAGCTCTTTGCACGACGTAAGAAATAGAAACGAGACTGAGCATATTTCAGCTTTGCCTTAAATAAAAATGTAAGCCCTATTATCATAGCGCAGTCGATTAAATTCCTTTTCTATATTATTATTATTATTATTATTATTATTATTATTATTATTATTATTATTATAATAATTATTATTATTATTATTGATTATTGATTATTATGATTATTGATTATTGTGATTATTATGATTATTGATTATTATTCTTATTGTTGTTGTTTGTGGTTGTTTTTGTTTTTTGGTGTGTTTCTATTATTTTCTATTGTGCAGCAAGCTTTAATAACTTATTCATTCGGTTGTTTATTGAATGTCATGGCTCTGCAACCAATCAAATGCCTAAATCATTGTAAACTGTAATGACGATCATGTTTATCCCATCAATTCCAACCTACTTATCCCTGAAACAATTCCACTTCTTAATAAATCTCACAATTTTTCAGTCTAATAGTTTTTCCAAGAATCTGTCTCATAAAAAAGCGTACTTCCACGTATTGTGGGTACACGTGGATTCCATTTTGAATAAATCGATAAAATCCCTTTTAATTTCTGCCCGTTAAAACATTCTTTCGATATTTACTATTCTTTCGGATACATGTCTTTTTTTCTTTTTTTTTTTTATTTTTTTTTTTTTATTTCTTGATCAACACAAATACTTTTATATTAAATTTTACGCATTTCATTATAAGTGGTCATTCTACACCGTTAGCTTGAGTTTCGTATCTCCCTTTTTACTTCGCCGCCATTATTACTTCATGATATATTCCAATTACAATTAATAGAACGAAATAAGTTGCTTGATTACGTTTAAACAAATTGGGCATTAAAAATCGTTGTTTCGATGTGATTGTTAAATTGTTCGAACGAAGAGGTTGAATAGTAGTTCCGTTAAACGAATGCGTAGCTGTCGGAAGACTTAAATTCTTTCAAAGGGAGTCTGAGACTCTGCAGAACCAACGGCTTTAGCGTAGAGATTAAAATACCAACAAGAAAATATCTTACATATTCATTTCGTAGTTGCTCTATTATCAGATAATTCTATTTAAAGAGTCTAAGAAAAGATTTTTATCTCGCTTATCCCTATACTGTTATATAGCACTTTGTCACGTAAGTGAATAATATATTTGATTCATAATAAATGAATCGATTATGAGAATTTCTTAGAGTTCGCTTTCTACCTGTATTCCCGTCCGTATCAACCATCGTTCGGTTGTTCTATCAACTGAACCCGATCTTATCAATCTGCTTTCGATTTCGCAAAGCTGCAATACAGTTGCCTTTTAACTTATACTATCAGATTTTTCTACAAGTAACTCTAGAAATCCGATATTGCTTATTTGATGTTTCGCAGATATAAAGCCCGTCACAAGGCTGAGCATAATTCCATCCTAGTATTTATCTCTTAACTACAATAGGTACTTCGAGTTTGGAGTGTAAATATTGCATTGGACACTCCCTTCAGAATAATACATTGTCAGTGATGGCGTGGCAATAAAACGTTTTTCGTCTTTATCGGAAATCAAGGTGGATGTAGTTCAAAGTGGTGGGCTCGAGCCGTCAGTATAGCCTTAAGTTCGGATTCCAATTGATTTTTCGCGCGTTTACTCACAGACTGGCCATCAACGACCGGTTGGACAGCAAATTTCGACGATGACTCGTCGAATTTGCTACTTTCGCTGATATCCTTGTTTTCGTGACTTCTAGCTCGTCTGATTGGCTTTTTCAACGATATAACATCGTCTTGGCTATTCTGATGCTCGTCATCGATCGGCTGCGGCTCTTGATTTAGGACGAAAATAGAAGATGAGCCAATGGCTTCCGACGATCTAGATATATCGATTCCGGAACCCCATTCACGAGATAATTTGCGACCTATCACCGAAGTCAATTCGCTATTCGGGGAAAGTAGAGGGCTTCTGGATACCTATGGATTAGAAAGAAATTCGATAGAGAGACAAAAAAAAAAAAAAATAAATAAATAAATAAATATCTACAAATACTTATTAATTTATCTATATAAATCACTTCACATAACTCCACGTGTATACAAATGTATGCGCACGCACGCGCGCATACAACAAATTCAATGTAATAAATTATATTATATATAAGTAATGAAAAAATAAATTGCTTTCGAAATGCTAATCTTATTAAAATTTTACTAAATAAAAAGTATTTAATTCATTTGTGCTCATCCAAGGATTAGTAATAATCTAACAATTTAATAATACTTTATGAATATTTCACTTTTTAACGAGAATCATTTTTAATCAAATAAAATTTAAGTAAAAATAAAAATATGATTTTTTTGTTTTGTTTTTTGTTTTTTACACGTAGCTCAATTTATGCTTAAATATTGCGTTTTTAGCGATTTGACGAAACTCTTTTGTAAGTGTTTCAGCAATGACAAACGTTAGAATGAAAAAATATAAAATTCATAAAGACTTGATGATACAATCGACTAAAGTATCTATGTAAAATCAATGTAAAAGCTTGAATTATTGCGAGCAAAGTGAAGTGAGCCAGAAATTCAAAATTTGCCCTCAATACGCGTGTAAATGTCCTCTATTACTTGATAATGCTGTCCAGAGGAGGAATGCGGTGTTCGGAGAGTAGCAAAGACGGGGAACGATTGTCCCCTTTTGGCAGGGCTTCGCTGTTTCGGCGTCGGGACGCCTCCCATCGACTCTCCTCTTTGATGGGCGCGCAAGTTCGTGCTTCCCCCGAAGTTCGAGGATAATTTTGGCGTCGGCGGAGGCGATTCCCCGTTACCGTGGCTGAGCCTCCTGCCGACCATCTCCATGGGACTGCGGGCGCGCAGATTCGAGTTGCTCAGAGTGAACTCGAGAGGTTTCATTGACTGGCTGCACGTCGCGGCATCGAGGCCTATCGGTGCAAGGCCAAGTCGCGAGCCCGCGAGATTCGAGGAGCTGTGGCTCTTCTCGCTACGTTGCCGAGGACTCGTCGTGCCTCGGAGCATCATCGGACTTTTGCTTCTGCTCCTGCTGGGTTCGCGAACCTTGTCCTTCGTAAGGTCTTTCTTGATTGCGCCCTTGGACTCGTCGGGCCCCGAGTCCACTTTCTCCTCTTGTTGGACTCTAAAAAAAATTCAACCCCATATTTCTTGACTTGATTTAACAATGAGCTTAAGCACTATACGTCATGCATCCCATCGACAATAAAATTGCATACGCTTGCTTATAAGAATAACAAATGGTGCCTACGATATATGTTGCGTATATTATTATGTAATTAATTATGTAATTAACAAGGTCGGGGGCGTCATTGATTTTATGTATTTATATATGTAGTTTTTTTTTTTTTTTTTAATTTATTGTAATTTAATGAGGTATAATAACGAAGAGGTGAATAGAATTTATTATACGAATACGTAATTATTGGGATATACTTATCAGAGAGAAACTTTTTCACTTTAAACCACTGACCTTCGAATTTCCTGGATCATCTCAAAGAATTGCGCTTTGCTTTTACGTCGGCGACGCTGTTCGTGTTCCTTCTGGAACAAATCAGACTTACGTACTTTGTTCAAATGCTACGCTTAATAATATTACACGTTAATAATAATTACAATTTAATCGGCAATTTAATTGTGCTTTTGTAGGGTTGAACATTATAAGCAAAGGCGATAAATGATAGGACACTAAATGCACATGCGAACGCAGACAGAATAAAAAAAAAAATTTCAAAAAATTGATTAAATATGATGATAAAAGCATTTTACCGCTATAATTAAAGAAGCAAAGACAAACAAACAAAAAAACAACAAAAAAAGAATTAAATCATTGTTTGGAATTTCATAAGTATGATGTCTCATTCGATGCTATTGAAAATTTACCAATATACTATTAGTGCATTTATAATAATTTTTTTATAATTATTACTAAATATGCATATCTTGTTAAAGTATTGAAATCCACAATAAACATAGTTTAGTAATCATTAATTTATCGATTAATTCATCGAAAAGTTTATCCAAATATTTAAGCGCTCTGTAAGATCTGATAAATGGATTGCATAATAAATTTTATTAAGCTAGGAATAATATTTTCCGAATCTAATAATCTCTAACTGTTGAAATCTTGCGTAAAACTTTTTAATTTACTTAGCATTATTTTCCATCAATGTTATAGATGACAATAGAGTGTTATAAAAAAATATTTGTCACGTAAATAATATTTGCATTTTAAGTCAACAATGTTTTTTTTTTTTTTTTTTTTTTTTTTTTTTTTTTTTTTTTTTTTTTTTTTTTTTTGATAAAAATTCATTTGATCGAATTAATAATAATCAAATTTTCATTTTAATTAATGATGGAAAATCCAGATACACGCATTTAGAGGTAAAATTACTCGTTAAAGAACTAAATGCATACAATCTATAGTATTTACCGCCTCGTATTATAAATAAGCTAATGTCTACTTTTATTTATTAATGTATTAATTTGTTAATCGTTGTGTCAATAGGCATTGCGTCAATCGATCGTCTGGCATTAAATATAAATTTGCCATTAATCGGGAAGGTTAAAGGTAAAATTTTACGGTCTGCAGAATATTTAGCAATGGCGAGAGACAAAAATGATAAATATTGGACAAAGTGCAAAGCCAAATCGAAAGTCCACCCGCTTACCCTTTTCACGCTTTTCTGGAAGAGCGAGGTGATCTGTCCTTGTCTAACAGTGTGCACTAGCTCGCGCGCTGCATGATGCGGCGACACCAATTCCACGCAATTAATGAACCTGTACAATTTTTGCGAGAAGAACATGACGTTACGACTGCGCCACATAGAATTCTTCGGTCTCTGGCGCAGCTTCGGCAAACTGTATTTATAGAATATGTGCTCGCCAACGAGGATTACAACGCCGAGGCTCATGCCAAGCCCAAGGAGACAGAAGACTCCAGCTACCGAAGAGACACCCAGCGGTCGGGGTTGACCCGCTTGTCGGGGTTGACCGTCGTAACCAAAGCTCGAAGCCGCTCCACGCATACAAGGCAAACCACCGTACCTGCATTTGACACATTAAGGCTTCTGTTTGCTTAATATGTTAAGCTTTGTAATCGTCTACTTCCATACCAGACAAACTTTGAAGTATCATTAAATAGTTAAGTATGCATAAGGATATTAGTGTAGGATATAGGAATTAACATAGACGTGAAAATTTTTTTTCATCTTTTTTCCTTATATATTGGAAATTTTTAACTTTACACTTACATTGGCAGTCGCTAAATATTTTAACGTATAAGCCAAGATCTGTCTTGTATTATCTAATAAATTTTATAAATATCGATTGGTTAAAGTATTTTTTTACCTGACAGTCTTTGCCAAATAATAATTGAGACTTGTTTTTGGCAGACAAATTGTGACAAATTGTAACAAATTTTGTGAATGTGATTATTATTTTCAATGGTATGGCCATTACTTGGCTATATAAATAATACTTAAATATCCTATTAGTTATGCAATATTTGAAATTCTAGGTAAATTTTTCACAGTAAAAAAAAAAAAAAAAAAATTCGTTATAAGAAAAGAAAAAAACTAGTCGATGATGAAAGGAAAAATTTTTTAATTTGTTGGAAGCTTAGTCGATGAAAGACTCACCATTTTTCTTGTAAAATGTCGAGAAGTCCTGTACTAGTATAATTGGCAATTATTTGAGAGATACTCTCCTTTAACGGATGACCCTTCGACAATGCAACAGCGTAAGTATCTTCCTTAATAGAGTCACCGATTTTTTCCAGTCTGCAGCCATTATCGGTCGCCCGATAATAATCGATAATTGGAGTATCGGCTATAAGAATATCCAGACTGCCATTAAGTAATCTGTCAACACCGTCAGCGACATCCAAGACGGAATACCGGGACATGTATGACCACAATCGGGGATTCGCTTGCTGGACATAATATTCAGCTGCCGATGCCTTTGGCGCCGCGACTTTCTGCAGCAAAAGCTACGATTGCGAGTTGCGCGTTATGTATCGAAGCTTAACATAACGAGGGCAAGAGAAAGCGAGTGAAAATTAAAAAAAATATTTTACGAGTATATAGATATTATTTAGACGAGTAGTAAGACGATTACTCGTACATAGTTAATATATCCTTATACGTATTTAATACAAAATGCATCAACATATCCACAAACTAAATTATTAACATTATTTACAATGTGAAATTTTCAATTAAGCCTGATAAGACGCTATTAGAATTATTAGTTGAAATTGTAATTTGAAAGGAGACAGGTTAGTGGACTTACGCTTCGGTCGTAATAATTATTGACGGTGGAGTAAAAGAAGAGTCCGGCAATAAGTGCGGCTATGTTAGCCGTGTAGGAGGCGACGAAAATGACGGAGAATCCACCCCAGACATTGATGAGAAACTTATTTGGCCAGGACTTGGGCGCTTTGAAAGCCACGAGATGACCGCAGAGCAGACCCCACATGACCCATAGGGCCGACGCTATGGAGAAGTTCTTGCTGCGCTGGCGCCCCCAAGGGTTCAACCCAAAAGGGCTGAACCACTCGTAGGCAGCGACGAACATCGCGGTGATGTTGAGGGACGTGAATACGGCTATCCAGAGCTCGGGACTAAAAGGCTGGAGGAAGGCTAACAAGGAAAAGCTGTTGCGCTCCTTAGGCGCTATGAGGAAGCTCACGCTGCTGAAGTAGTAAGGGGTCGTGAAGTCGACGACTTGGGAACGATGCGAGTAGACGCTCATCGGTGCGAACGCCAGCTGAGCCTTGCCGGACAGCAGTTCACCGACGACGCCGTTCCACGTGCCGTTCCGACCTCGTCTGCGCCCGAACAAACCGTCTTTCACCACATGAAGGTCGAAGCGGAACTCCAGGTCCTGCAATTGTTCGGAACGAGCCTTGACCTACCACACCTTTATCACGCGATAAATGGTTGTTAGGTTAGCCAACAATATTTCCAATCGATCCAGCAGACGGATCTTTTTGGATCCATTGCACTGGCAAGCAAGCTCATTAAACCAATAATAAATCATTTATTTCAAATTTCATTTATAACTATCTTTTATCTTTATAATTGTAACGAATTAAACTCGAGAGATTTCCTATATTGAAGAAAATGTCCTGAGAATAGTTTGTGACCTTAAAAACACCTTTTTTATTTTTGTTAAATGTATCGATATTATATATATATATATATATATATATACGATTGATAAAACAATTGATAAAAGAAAACAGATTAACTTATATATACGCGCGCGCGTATATGTTAAGCCACTACACCGTTTAATGGAGATGTAATAATATTTTCATAAAGGATATATAGACCTGGGAGACTTGATAAAGTAAATCCATTGAGTAGCCGTAGCAGCACTTGATGGTATTTCCGTGTTTGCACGTCAGTCCTCGCAAGCAAGTGCCTTCTTGGAGGTTCGTGACCATCGCGAAGGGAGGCGCCAGGGCTGTAACGATTTTGTAGGACGGCATACCGATCTTTTCGCGGCCCTCCTCGATGTACGCTGGAACAATTCCACCGCCTGGCCAGATTATCGTATCCAAACGAACCTCACGGCCTCCCCTTATGGAGCCTACTTTTGTCCACCTGGTGAATGTGCATGGAGATTTGCAACACAAATATTAACGCGGGACTCGAGGCATTCAACGACGGCAAAAAATAATGCACCCATAGACGAAGAATGTGCACGACGGTCTTTATTGCCGTACTAATAAAATTAAATATTTCTTAGTATTTGCGTATTATTATTATGCGTATAACACAGCTGCAATCATTTATATGATTGAATACAAAGTCACGAGATATTGGAATGATTTTAGAATGAGATTTTAATAAGATTGATAATGCATAAAAAATTCAATTTAACGGATAGGAGTGTTAGATGTTGACATACCGCGTATAAGCGAAAGCC
The DNA here is from genome assembly GCF_000503995.2 of Ceratosolen solmsi marchali. Lineage (NCBI taxonomy): Eukaryota > Metazoa > Arthropoda > Insecta > Hymenoptera > Agaonidae > Ceratosolen > Ceratosolen solmsi. The sequence goes on along the minus strand of NW_011948428.1, from coordinate 4,929,724 downwards.
CCGTGAAAATTTACATTAAAACCAGTACGGAAAACTTTTGCGACGTATGTTGATAGAGAAGATTATAAAATATTATAAAAGAGGGATGATGAATGTGCAATATCTTTAGTTTCCCATAATAAATTGAAAACTAACATAGCAAGATACTTTATCATTAATAACACAGATTGCTACAATACATTATTTATAATTTTTCATAAGATTATCTAATATATGCTCGAACAAATTTTAGATGAATCATCGATATAAATTGGATTTGATCCATTTAAAGTAGCACGTATAAACATAATATATTTGATACTAAATATTATGTCGATTTATTTCATATATATTGAATGAATTCTAGTTGTTAAAATAGCAAAAAATTTATAAAATGTAAAGGTCCTTCTGTTTCGTATTAAAATTATGAATTAACAATACGTTCAAATATATATGATATCCTCGTAAATCTCTACATAATAATTAAAATTATTTTGTATAAATTGCATGGTTACGTTAATCAGTATATAATAACAAACATTAGGAAATAGATATTATTTTCAATTATAATTTCACTAACGATTACGACAATTTAACTATGATTAAATTAATGTTTGCGCTATATATCACGTAGGGAAGCTTAATGTTATTTACGTAAGAAATTTCTATAAACAAAATGAGTAATCATTGCAACATATTATTAAATTAACAATACCGGATGAAACTTAAGAGAATATGTTATAGTTTGCGCTCTTTATAATAAGTTTATAAAAAGTATCGTAAGGATGATAGGGGTGAATAGTAAAATAATATCAATAAAATATAATTATATAATACGACCATATTGAAATGATAATTATTTAAGCTAATTCATCGAAACAAATAAATGAATTACGTAAGTATGAAATGTATGTATGTTTAATAAACTAAAAATATACCATCAAATTTATGAAGAATTATGTCAGTTTAAAAACTATTACATAACTCTCTCTCTCTCTCTCTCTCTCTCTATCTATCTATCTCTCTCTCTCTCTCTCTCTCTGTGTGCGTGTGTGTGTATTAACGAGTAATTTTGTTGTGTGCTTTAATAATTATGACTCTAATTTTAGTTCTATATTGAAATAATAATACTATACAAGTGCTTTTCATATTTATGAAAACAAGAGGGGATCCGTTAAGAAAACACGAAGAACAATAGTGCAGCTTTTCATTATAGCAAACATTTCATCTTACAGCTGTATTGTTTGAATCCACTGGGATTTTATATTAAAACTTGATTGTGTCATTTTTAATTTCAAGAATAAACAGCAGCGTAAAGATGTCTAACATTAAATACAAAGATAAATTACACGATTAGAAAGCTATTGGAGGACTTTTTTTATTTACATTGACATAACTTTTATATATTCAATTAGATAAAGGTGATTTTTAATTGTTTTTAGTTGTTTTTAAATTATCAATACACAATTTAAAATAGAAAACAAATAGTAATATCAATAATTCCTTTAATAAGGACTACAATTTAAAAGTATAACATATATTATGTGTGCTTGCATATTGTTAAATGAAATTTTTAAATGAAATATGCAAAATTGAAAGACAAGAGAAGTAGAAATTTAAACAATAGTAATATTTTATTAAAAGTGTGCAAAAGTCTTCTATAAAAAGTCTTTGTTAAAATTTACAAATTAAGGATAAATCATTATGAATTATTTATTGCGTTATATGATCAAGTAATTAAAAAGGAATCTGAAAATTAGAAATTCAATTAATATATTGAAATTGAAAATTTATTGTCGGCTTAATGGTTAATAATATTAAACAAATGGATAAGTCTCAATTTTTCTCGAATTCTATGTTCTAAGTGGGACCGAATATCATTCAAGCATTAACTTTAAATTTAAAAAAATCTTCGAAAATTCTTTCGATATTTTATATTTAGTCAAAGTATAATTGTACGACAATAAAACATATCTTTTATAAGCTATTATGTCTATTGTACACTTCCAATAGAAAATCGATGGTACATTTTTTAAAGGCACTTTTGCTTCTCGAGACTCTGATCTTCAGGACGTATGTCACTTTAAAAAAAAAAAATTCAACCCCTTCAACGGGAGTATCCATTTTCTTTTTTTTTTTTTTTATACAAATATTGGGCAACGCTAATTACAGAGTAAAGTCTAAAGTTTAAAAGAATAAAATGAACGACCGAATTATTATGTAAATAATTAGAAATCCGTTTGTCGCTGATCTCTTTGCACAATTTCTTTTCTGGCGCATTGAAATATAATAACAAACTCAAAGTCAAGAACTTGGTACGTTGGTAATTTTTTTTTTTTTTTATACAAATATTGGGCAACGCTAATTACAGAGTAAAGTCTAAAGTTTAAAAGAATAAAATGAACGACCGAATTATTATGTAAATAATTAGAAATCCGTTTGTCGCTGATCTCTTTGCACAATTTCTTTTCTGGCGCATTGAAATATAATAACAAACTCAAAGTCAAGAACTTGGTACGTTGGTAATTTGGTAAATTTAAATTTCACCAGAAGCACCGATGTCATTATCAAGATAATTGCAGTGATTTTCCAGTCGGATTGCATAAAACATCCAAGTGCATAAAACAAAAATGTTTCTTCAGATATTGCGCACGTACATCTTTCCCTTTAGAATATTCCCAATTTTTTTTATATGTCCCGAAAGATAAAAGCCTTTCAAAGCTGAAAATTGGCAGATTCGCGAGAAATTGAATTTCGTACAATGGCAGTGCAGTGAAAGTAGCTGTAATTCACAATACGAGAGACCAAAGCGTGAAAAAAAATTTAACAGCGTGACGCTACGTGACAGCTCCGCTCACCTCAGCTGCGTCTTGTTCCCAGGGAAGAGGATGCCCTGGAGGTTGAGCAGGTGGAACTCGGCCTTGTCCCTCGATATCTGCTTGGCGGACTCCCTGAGCTTCGCGGTAAGGCTGTAGGAGAGGTTGGCCCTGACCTCGGCCACACCCGGATGCCTGGGCCGCGGCGGCTCTCCAAGACACTCCGGGACGAAGACCTCCTTGAGCTGTGCCTCGCTGATCCGCCCTAAACGTGGCCTCGACTCGAGCATCGTCCTGTCCAGCGCCTGAGCCGCCTCGCGTATCATCCGTGCGAGGATGGTGTCGGGCCCGCCGCCGACCCGCCCATTCACCGGCCGCAGCGCAAGCATGCCCAGGGGCATGAAGCTCTTGGAATTGACATTTTTATCGTAGGTGCGCGTATCCTCGTCGTCCTCGAGGGAGCCGCCGTAAGCCGAGCGACTCGGCGTCTCTCGCTTCTTCGGCTTACGATCTGCAGCCACGAAGGGGTTGTTCGGTGACAGGGGCGACCAGGAGGAGGAGCCGAAGCTTCGAGTGCGCAACCGGAGCGTTCATTTACTTTCTCCAATGTGCATTTACAATTTTCAAGCGACCTTAGACTACGGACCTATCGAGCGGAGCTTCCAAATTCAAAAGCAAGTATTCATGTTGCTCGGGTCTAATGTGCCCGCAACACCTTTATTGCTCCGTTATTAATGCGGTTTTTATGCACATATTATGAAACTAGAAACCCTTTAGAAAATCAAGAATACATTTTCCAGGCTTAGTAGCTATCTAGGAAATGGACTATTTTTTCATTTATTTTCCTTGAAAATTACTTGGAAAAATTGTTCGAGATGAAAGAAGGATGTCGGTGTAAACTGATAATAAAAATGTTAAAAGTGGCTTCTTTTAGAAGAAGCATAAATTTAAAAATGTAAAAAATTACTTAATAGATTCCGGTAATCTTTTATCTGCATGTAAAATACTAATGAATAATAACACTTAATTCATGTGTTCTTCACGTCATAATTCAAGTGCATTTCAACATTTATATTCATTAGCAATATTTGCACAGATATTTTTCAAATAGCACGAAATACATGTGAATTTTATCTATTGCTAAATATATAAGATAAATGTAAATGTTGCAAGGTGGGCTGTAAAAAGTTTGTTTTTTTTTTACACCATTTTATCTTTCGTAATAAAATCAAGAAACTCATATAAAACTGTCGCAACGGGCATTAATGACAACGAAAGTTTTAAAAAAAAGATTTAAGAATAATTTCAACTTTTGTTCCAATCTGTAATAATAGAATTATAACAAACTATATTCTTAATAGAAAAAAAGAATGCATCTCCTAATGCACTTAAATATTGTTCTGAGAAAAAGCACGAAATAAATTAATAAATCAGAAAATCATTATTTATTCGATGCAAACTCAACGCAACACAGCTTTAACTATTTAATGGCTTTCTGTAATATGTTATTTCCATAATACCGCCATTGTAAAGATAAAAATTTAATTAGTAATAAGATTTATTTTAACGTTATATTTTAATTAATAATATAATAATAATAATAATGAAAAAGACTTGATAAGTTTGTTATTCACAGCATATAAAATAAAACTCTTATATATAATCCTTTGTCCGTTACATAATCCTCCTACTTTATTTGTAAGTTAATCCAATTTCCGATGTTATAAAATTCTCTGATATATTAAGTTAATACGTTGCAATATACATTTAAAGTAATTGTAAGATTGAGTATGTTTTAATAAAAGCAAAAATAAAACCCGTAAAATTATTCAGTTAAAAAAAAAAATTAATATATTAATACAATATTTCAATATAGTTGATAATGTTATTATTATTATTTCTTTTGTTATATTCAATAGAAATTTATAGTAGTAAATAAATATTTAGATTCTAATTCCAATCTAATATAATTTTAATTATGGAGATAAAATAAAAATTTAATGATGAATATGAAAGATTAAAATATACATGCATGTACGTATAAATTATAATAATGAAGTTGGATTGTAAGCATGTATATGTGTTATTTATATCATGAATAAAACATTGTCATATAAACAACATATTAGTTCTTGATAGTTTATATTATCTAATAATGAGAGTAAAGAAGTGAATTATTTATTGAACCGTTGGAATTAAATTTAATGCAAATTTTATATAAAACAGTCAAAATTCTCTTAATAATAATATATTGTCAGGAAAGTTTCATACTAATTTAGTTTTAACATTTAAATGAATAAGATGCACAGCATTACATGATTTCTTAATTGCATGATTTACATAAATAAGAATAAGAACATTTTTTTTTTTACTAACATATCCCTAAGGAAAATAAACATTTTTATTCAATTTATTCAATTTTTTAGTCTAATATTTCTGAAAAATGAAAGATTCTTACTTTTTACTACTATCTAAACTATAATTCTGAAGAAATATAGTTGAATTTGCAGTAATAGTAAATTTATAGACTATCAAGTGAAATAATGTGTCGTAGAGAAATCCTAATGTTCGTAGATTTGGGATATGTCACTAAGAAATGATTTTAAAGCATTTGAAAATACAAATATATATATATATATATATATATATATATATATATATATATAATATAACTGTAAATAAATTGAAATGTAGTTGGTAACCTATAATAATTAAATTCATCCATGCATTATGAATTAGTAATTAAATAGTTCTGAATTCTATTGAATTAAATAAAGAAATCTTTTGTCGATATTTATGATAAAAATGAAAATTGCAATGTTAAATCAATTTTAAGTCGATAAAACGATCGATTTTTGTTATTTATTCTTATTATCTCCGAGTTTACCATTTACACGTTTATGTTATGTTACGTTTACAAATCACTAAAATCAAATAATCGGAATATATTTAATTTATTGTGATATTTTCCAGGAACTACTTCTTGTCGTTTATATTTGATATTTTCTAGGAAATGATTCTTTATGTTTACATGCATATATAAATATAATACAAAAAGAGACGGTTTACAATTGAGAATATAATATATACTCTTGTTAATACATATAATAATTGAATTTTAAATATAACGAATAGAATAATTTCAAAATAGATATTTAATTAGAAGTCGTGTGATGAATATAAAAAGAAAGAAGTTAACTAGTTACTAAATAATTTATATAAAAAAAAAAAAACAAAAAAAAACAAGAGTATTTAAAATAACCGCCAAATAAATATACAAATAACTAAATATTTTTGTATTTCATTTATGTTTATCGAGATAAGAATAATGTTCTTAAAATCGTGTCATTTAATTTAGAATTTTGATGAATTATAAACAAATCAATCGATATTTGAAATAACATATAAGTTGACAATGAGTTTATATTGTGTTTTATATATATTTTTTTTTATATATAAAATAGAGTGTATATTTTTAATTATCGTGATTAGTTTATTAAAACATGCTTTAATACACGAAATTAAGAAAAAAAAAAAATTATAATGCATTTGCATAACGTTAATTAATTTTTCTTGTAAAACTTTATGAAAGAATATTTACAAGATGCCGCTGCAAAACTTCGTGGAGGAGAAAATGATGTCAGTAATATAAATAGATAAATTTAGACTTTTATTATATTACAAAGTTTTTTATTGAACTCACGTACTTTAAATATAAAGATATATATGTGAGATAATACGAACAATTCCAGATGCAGCATTGCATAATGAAATAGTTCAGTTTTTAAACACAAAGCATTAAGAAAACATATGATTCACAAAATCTATTACCGATGTTATGGGTTAATTAACTTTTTTATTGTTGTTAGTAATACGTAAATTATTAATAGATAAAGATATAAGTTATATTAACATTGTCGATTAATCTATTTGAAAACATTTTAAAATAAAATAGAGATCAAGTATAATTTTAATGTAAAATTGTAATATGTATATTACTATTGGTAAGTATAAAACATGTTAAAGAAAATTATTAAATATGAACAAATAGTTGAAAAAATAATAATAGATGAAGATTTATATGTAATATACGTGCAATGTAGATAAAATATTAATTCTGGATATGTTAATAAAAAAGTTTAATAAACGCAGATTAGTTTTAACAAAGATCTAAGCTAAATGTTTGGAATTCGTAAATCATAAATATTATGTATTAAAAATAGCAATAATAATAATTAAAATTTCAATGTATCAAGAATGATTTCAAAACTAGTTTAATGGTATTAAAATGAATAATAGCATTAAATTATAATAAATATAATAAATATTTATTAGTATAAAAATACACAAATAATTTAGAAATTTAGAAATGTATATGAGGTGTCTCTACTATATAATATGTAATAATATGTGTATATATGCATATATACATATATGTACAAATTATGTTTATTGCAATAAAGTTTTTTTGAAATTTTGCAAATAGTATATTGAAGAATTATAAAGTAATTGTTTAATTTTTCCAATTTGAAAAACATGATTTTAACTAATTATTTAATAATAAGAAATATTTCTTTTAAATAGAATATTCAATTATTATATCTATTAATTAGGAATAGTTGAATTCGAGAAAATCTATTTATCTCGAGATATCTATTTAAACTTTGTAGTACTTGACTTAATTTAAATATAAATTGTGAGCTTAAAGGATAGAGAATAAGTAGAGGAAATCATTTATCAAAACTAGTCAAGATACATATGAACTAAATGAAAATTAATTGACCTTTGTAAATGGTAAATTTTGTATCTACTATTTTATACAAAAAATTTATTAACATTTTTTAAGTTATGTAGGTTGAATATGTTCGGTTTATGCAGATTTAGTTAGTTATTGTAAAATGAAAACATTGTAATATAATGAAAAGAGTGTTTGTTAACATCTAAAAATAAAATTTGTGTTTGAATATTTGATGAAGCATTTTATACTTTCTGATGTAGTACTACGTCATATAAATTATGTCTTAAAAGTAATTAATGTGTTATTGAATTGAAATTATGTATATTTAAAAATTGATTGAAACACAAAAATATTACGAGTACGCAACGCAATGTTCAGACGTATAAAATAATAAAGCATATAAAATCATTTCAAATTTGTATTGTTGATATATAATTTGAAAGTAAGAATTTCTAATTAAATGATATTAATGCAAATTGTTGATCTCGGAATCGTATATCTGTTGAATGATAAAAATAAATATTTTGCGAAGTTTTATTGAATTTCTTAATTCTTAATTCCTAGCTTGAAAAATATATTTGTTTAACCATTTCGTATTTATAGATAGTTTTTGGATTACATATATCGAAGATAGTAAAAATACGTATAAAATCATTTTTTTTTACTTCAAAATAATGAACATTGTAAAGCAGAAGAAGAATGGCTAGGTTTACAACTTTTCTTATCTCATTCTGCTTTATGCGTTTACATAAGATTTTTAAATATAAAATATTTATGGTATTTTATTTAGCGTAAGAAAAGAGTTGAACTAATTTGACGTATCCGTAACAAAGGATGTGTTATTTAAAATTTTATGAATTTGTATTAATAAGTAATTTTAAAAATAAAAATAATATTCTTACTTCAACCAAGTTAATTTCATAATTTTTCATACAAAGCCAAGGATTCTAGTAACTTCGAATAAGCGTTTATATATAATAATAAATAAATTGATTTTATGTTGAGGCATTATTTATGCAGGAGCTCATAATTGCTAATAATTGTAAAAGAACATTTAGAATTGTTAGATGCATAAAATGGCATCGGAACCCTTGAGCGACACTCGAAACTTCATTTATATAAGTTAAAATAATAATAAGTTTCTACTTATTATAATTAAGAATGATTGTAATGACAGTTTTGTGGCTTTGTAATAAATCCGAACGCACCTTTCGCGTCGCTCTGCCAATGATAATCCTGTAGTTTCTGTATTTCGCTAACTAGATTTGAGAGGGTATGAATACTGATGTCGCTGACCGGAGTGAGATTTGGTCCGAACTCCTGGTTGTCGGTCGGTGGCAAGTAATCGCTTGTCACGGAAACTCGGGCATTGTGTAGTACATGCGAGCCGATGATGTTCGGCTCGTTAGATCTGCCAATGGAAAATAATCAAGGATCACTGCGGGGTAGTCGTGGAACGATTATACCATTACATAAGGTATCCCGATAATTACTTTCGGTATCGGGAGCTCGAAATGCATACGCTTTCAAGAAATAGGGATTTATTGATATCGAACTGGATGCGTTGGAGAGATTAGGGCTGGAATAGGGTGGGGCGAGGGGAAAGGTTCGACGTACAATTCCTTTGTTTATGGACTAGATTGGACGATCATTGAAATATATGCAAGAGTAACGCGTGTAATTTCGAGTCTCTCTCTCTCTCTCTCTCTCTCTCTCTCTCTCTCTCTCTCCCTGTCCCTCTCCCACTCTCTTAACGTTTAATTATCTTGCTGGCTAATAATAAGGAATTACTGTATCTATACGTAAACAAATTATAATTGCTGAATAAGCATTGTTGGAATAGGGAGAAAGATAAGATATCAAATTCATTGTGTACAGTATTTGGTCAAAGTAAGAAATGACAATATTTTTCTTACGATTTTCGTAAATGCTATTGTTATTGTTATATCAAATAATAGAACGTTTAAAATCCTTTGAACAAACCTCTTAGGAATCGGGCTGATTTGAAATTGGTGAAATTTAATCTATAACAATTGTCCGCGATAAAATAAATTGGATTTAAAATTATATTTAAAAGTTATGTCTATCTTGTCCTCTATCTTGTCAATAGTTTTCGTAAAACGATGTATTCTCGAGGCTATATAAAGTTAAATAATAAAGTTAATTAGCTACGATTACAAGTTTGCGTTACACGACTTGACGTCAGAGCATTCATTTTGACAAATCTAATTATGATAGGGTAAAAGCGGTTGTTGCTAACTACCTTAGATTAATTGGCTATATAATTTGATTAACAAATATCGAGTAATAAATAAACATTGAATATATATATATATATATATATATATATATATATATATATGACATGTAGAGTAATAAATAAACATTGAAAGCTAATTTAAGTGGTTATATTTTCTAAAATTAAAAATTTAAGATAATTTAATGGACATTAATGCTTGGGCTTTCGTTGAAGCTACGAAGTTTAATTATTTGAAAAATTGTGTATAAACATTCCTATATTACACGAAGCTTAATATGCACTTGAAATACGATTTAATTTATCTTGACTTTTTAATTTAATTTTATATTAGATTTTTATTCAAATACATTAGTTGAGAAGTTAAAATATATATTTATCCAAACTTTCTTACTTGATAAGAAAATCTTAATTGAAATAAATTCAAGTTCATATATTATTAATATTTACTCGTATTTTAGGACAATTGTATTCAAGGACTGCAAATATAACGAAATCAAAAACAACCGAATCATTTAGTAATACTTTCATGTCCGTACGAATGATATTACTGTATAAAAAAAAAATGCAATTTTAAATAAATGAGGTGAAAAAGATAAAAATAACTCGATTGGATAGTCTATATATCATGTGCTGGTTATCAAACAAGATAGCTTTCATCTTTTTCTTATATGCTCTAGCATTATTTTATGAGAAGAATATATAAACTATCGTCTTCTTTCATTTTTTTTTTTTTTTTAAGTTCATGCGCATTATTGAAATCTTAAAGGGAACTTATTATTTATTTTCTATTTTTTAATATTTTAATGGAATACAAAAGAAGTATGCTGAAAATAATAATAAACTCTTGTCTTAATTGTAATAAATATTGAGAATTTTGACAAATTTTAATATTATAATATTTTTTACAAGAAATTATCTATAATAAATGATTGTTCGTATTCAACGAGATTTTAATTGATGAATGGTTTTTATTAATGATTTTTAGCCATTAGTAAACAAATAGATAAAATTAATTGATTTGTTCAGTTATGACACTTAGTAGAATAATTACACTAAGCATAAGCTTCTCTTAACTAATGTAAATCGAAGCCTCGTTACATTATCTCGAAGGTATCTTCCTAAGAAATTATTAGTTCTAAGTTATAAAATCACTTAAATATTAAAATTCTTAAGCGTATTGTTTATTAACGTGTTTGCACTAAAACTGTACGTGTATTTAAGGACTGACATTGCTAAAAATAAAATTACTCGTGTATAGGTGATATTACACTATATCTACAATAATTATAAGAATAATTAATATAAATTTATAATATAATATAGACATTTAATGTATGCCAAATTTATTTTACAAATGACACTTTCAAAAGGTACTATATTTTTCACAAAGGAATAATAAATTCATTATCAAACCTCAAGCATAGGTTGTTTCGAATATTTGTGCTCACATTGTTAAAACCTAAATCGGCGCGGTAAGTAATTGAGATACGCGGTCTTACATAAAAAGCAGATTATGAATTCCAAATAAAAAAGAAATTACTTTTTCCTACAAGGTTATTAACTAAGAAAGAACCAATCGAATAATTGAAAATCTGTGACACGTGTACATGTACGAGTGTTCTCGAGTCTTACCTGAGCTCTGCCTTGAGGTCGAGCCAGAGCCAAAGGAACCTCCCTGCGAGCATCTCGTATTTGCCGGCGAGGGTGATGACCTTCCGCGCGCTGTTGAGATCACAGCCGAGAACGAGGACGCTCCCACGTCCGTTTTCCTCGGCGACGCGCCTCAGCCGCGCCGAGAGGGTTCGTTCGTCCGTTGGCAGGTAGATGATCTTCCGGGGCACGAGGCTACCGATGGGCCGCTTCTGTTGGGAGACGAGCTGCTGGACCGGTAGGAGGCTCGTGTCGATCAGCAAGGTGAACGCGTGCCAGTGGGCCTTGTGCATCAGGGCCGCCGCCGCCGCTCCCATCTCCTCGGAGCCCGTGCCCACGCGACTCTCAAGTGGACCCGGCCTACCCTGGGGATGAGATTCGATGGACCGCTTCTCACGGTATCTATCTGCTTCTTACTCGCGCCCTTACCTATTTGTCTATTTTACTGAGTGATGTTAATCTGAGCCGATCTTCGATTAATAATCGAGAGCTCCGAGGCTATTATTTCTTTATTTGATAATACGATCATTTTTAAGATCGAGGGAAGTTGCGTTCGAATGATAAGCGTTTGAATGATAAGGAAACTACGAATCTACTTTTATACATCTTGATAAATTATTCAAAACAGATTATTGTATTGTAGATTTCGAGCGGTGAAAAAAAGACACTTGGGCAGCGGATACATTAAGATAAGATTTTAAATAACTTTTTGTATCGATAAATCAGTAGTGGGAAGCTTGTTTTAGTAAAATTATCCACTCCTAAATTTCATGAGTCATTTTTACTTTTATTCAATGCCGTTATATCTTTTCATCATTAACATGATAGGCGACATAATTAATCCAATAAATTTTATATCAATAATACCTGATAATTAAGGATACATAAAATAATAACAATTATTCGGCATTAGAATAAGATCTTATCACTTCTGATTCATTTCGTCGTCGAATAGTTGTTTAAGTAATGACAAACTCTTCACTATAAAGCACTTTCTTTTAATTTCGATGTCGTTATTTCCAAAATACAATATTTATTTTTCACATACCATGTAACGCATACGTATTATAATTAATTTATTTTATTAATTTCGTGTTAAAAATATCTTATACATTCATTAATATAAATGATTAAATAAGTATTTATATGTAAATACTTTAATACATGTATTCGAATATGAAAATTTAATTAATTTATTTATTATTAATTAGATTCATTATATAATCAAATTAATAATAAGTAATAAGTTTGAAAATAAATTTTTCATTACTTACTTGAAACTATTTGATGCAATTGATTTTATTTACCGCAAATGCATAATTTTAGCATATAATAGCAAATATAAATATCAACTAGCACATTATTAGTGCAAATGAAACTAATAATTCATCGAAAATTCTATTCGTAATTTTAATGTTATGAAATGTAAACGATGTGTATGATGAAAAGTATTAATAAAATAAAGATTCTTAACATTTTATAAAACCACTGCACTTGCATAAGTATAATTATAATTTATATTTAATTAGTGATTTCATAATAGCTATTTTTAATTGTATAGTCATGTAAGCTAAATACATTATACACAATAAGAAAATGCATTAAAATTTATAAACCGATATAATAAACACAATTGCACAACTACATGTAATATTTTGTAAAAACACATTGTAATTAATTACTTAAACAATAAAAGCAGAAGACTAACAATATTACCGAAAGAGTACATTTATCTGGATATTGCAATTGAATTATCGTTAAGAATATTGAATGCAAAAAGTTAACGAATTATCTCAAATTAATATCCATAAAACATAATCTCCGTATTTGATAAGTGAAACCGGCTATTTGAAAGTGTTATGCTGAAAACTCGTAATTAAATAAATACAATTTCCACGTACAAACTAATCGAAAATGGAAATAGTATTTTATGATAAAGATTCTTGATGTTAAACTTAAAGAAAATGGAACGAGTAACGGCTAGAATGTTAGAAACTTTTATGAAATGAATTTCTGGAACTTTCAGTATGGGCTAGTGCAAATTGTCAGCTTATGTTAGTTTGTATATTATTCTTGAAAGAATCAACAATGTAAGACGATAGTGCACGAGTCGCGAATTAGTATTTTTACATTTGTGACAATTTGCACGTTGTTCGTGCGATGTCACAAGCTCATCGATGTATTTCAATCGGTGTTTTTAGACGATGAATTGCATTTTATAAAATTTCAAATATTATACATAAAAATGATCTAATATTTCATACGCAAATCCTCCAATTACTTCTACAAAATTTAATCGCAATAAATAATATTGTCAGTAGAGTAAACTTTTTATTGAAAATACACTCTATATCACAAATATTACGAAATGATTTAAATAAAAGTACTTATGAGATAATATTAAATTAGTGAAATTTCATTTTAATGTTATAAAAATAGAATTATATTTAATAATAATATCATTTAATAATACAAGAAATTAATTGATTTCTATTACATATTTTCACGTGCGGTTACTTTTAAAATATATGCTTTCATTACCTTTTAGAACAAATGAAATTACTTTGCAAAAATAATGCTAATTATATATTGCGCTATAATATTTGAAAATCCATAGATAAAAATATTTTATCCAACATACTAAAAACTAGAACTATTTATATCATTTTTATATAATCTATTAATGTTTAACATAGGTATTAAAATAACAATGTATTTGTACGAGATTTCACTTAGAAATATCATTCGGCACTATGTTTATAGTCAAAAGTTTTATTTATTTTTTTTTTTCGAGCAATTCTTTATAAATTAAAAGCTTCGACAAATTCCATTCAATTCCTTAAAAAACAATTTTGATTGAATTTAGTGACATCTGCTCACATGCAAGTATTGTATTAATTTTCTTTAAAAACAAGTCAATTTTTTGTATGAAATATTTTTTGAAAATATATATTATGTTATATTACTGAAATAAATTAATCAATAATAGAGACATTTTTATTGAAAATCAAATAGGAAAATTCACATCTACTTATCTTTCATACAAGTGCATCAATAATAATGTCTTATAGACAGATGAAATTTAATAAACCATTTATTAACCAGCATAATTATATTACTTATACTAAATTATATTTTCATTTAATAGATTTCATACAAGCGTCACGATAAATGTATTTTCTGTGAAAAAAGAAATCTGTGAAGCAGAATGATGGAAGAAAAATGAGAAGAAAGAAAACATAATATAAATGCATTAAGTGTTTAACTTAAAATATCTATTTTTAAAAATATACTATAAATTTAACCATAATAATTGTTATATGGTATGTAATTTAACATGAAAAACTTCAAATGGAAGTAAAAAATATTATAAATTTTCAGAAAAAAAAAAAAAAAATCGTATAGACCAAAGCATAGAAGACAAATAGTTCAAATAACAATATTAATCATACGTATTATAGGGAAGTAGCTTTAATAAATTAATCCGATACTAATGATAAGATGATAAATGATATTAAAGATCTATTCAAGTTTATTTTTCTTCGAAAAATAATTGAATTTAGAATACGATCAAATTAACAACAAATTATTCGGTTATTTAAGATTCTAAAATAAAAATAGATAAAAATAACAATATATCTTAAAATAAAATGTATTGTTGTTCGGGATTGATTCAATCCCATGAATTTCAAACAAAAGAAAGGTAATACGCGCTGTCCGGCGTACCGTATGTGCGCCTAGACTGGCCCGCACGTGCGGACCGGGACGGGTACTCGAGCGAATATTTACAAACAAAACTCGGCAAGTCCGAGCAAGTTTACGACCCGAAATATAATATACTGTAAGATCATCCAAGGGTATTATTACTCCTACTTTCCTCTTTTTTCTCGAAGATTCTAGGATTTTTCCTTCGACGCCTCGTGTAAGAATTAGTGCAACAACGACGATGCTTTGTTGCCAGCTAAGTGAGCCGCCACGTGGCTATATAAGGAACGCACGCGGCGCGTCTCGACCTCTCTTGCTGAAAGTACCTCTCTTGCTGAAAATCATCTCTTGCCGAACCACCCTCGCTCAACTGCGCTTCCGGCCAACATCTTGCCGTGACCCGACCGCAGTGACCGAGCATAGTCAACCGATTCAATCATCTACCACCAGAAGTCACACGCACACGGGTCTCGATCTGCCCTCAGCAGGACCGCCATGGAACGGTCGGTATTTTCAGCAGAGCCGCCACGGAACGAACGATCAAGCCTTCGGTTCGTGTGCGTATATTATGTCAAAAGGCTCATTTGTAATATCACTTCGCGCTCACTCAAGCATAACTGCCGCTCAGTGCAATAGTGTTTTGTATAATGTGAAGACGACGCGTGGCCATATTTTCCGCATCATAGTTAAAATTACGCGCGTGCGTACGAATAAGAAATCAGCAGATTAGATCATAGTAAAGACTACAAGCGCGCATAAGAAAAGGAAATCGGCAGTTTTTAAATAGTGATTACAGTGAAGCCAATGGAATAGTAATCAAAGGAAACATTAATCACACAGCAGTAAAGCAGACTTTACCAACATTTTACAAGGGTACATATTTTTATATTAATAAATAAACTAGTCACATCTAGCATAAGAAACCTAGGCAATTTCGCATCCCCTGACGCAGTCGACAGGTGATGGACACTTGGTTGTGCATTCTCTAAAATAAACACCAAGTAATTAGCACGTGATCGTGCATGCCTGAAATAGTCACTCGGTGACGAGCGCGTGGTCGCGCATTCCTTCTAATAGTAACCAGGTGATGAGCGCGTGGTCGCGCATTCTCTAAATAGTCAACTCAATGACACAGTAAGTCAAGGTCGGACTTCAATATATCGACTGATCAACAGTAAGGACATTTTCCAGAAATCCTGAAGATTTCTAAGGTTTATAATCAATGATACTTGTGTGTGACTAGCTCTTCTACCGTTCCCATAAATAAATAAAGTAACATATTTATTCCATTAAACATCTTACACCATATCAAGCATAGTTATTCATACATCAAACATAATTGATTCAACTACCATATTATCTTCTCATGCTACTCTTCACAAGCATGATTGACTGATGACTACAACAGCTGATATTTACAACATCGGCATTACCAACAACTTCAAGATACTCATTCAGTCATATCCATCGAAGAAGCTACAATAATTCAAGAATACAAAAACACACCCTCACTACTTCAATAGAATTATTTCTCTCTACATCAAAGTTCAATATTATTATAATTATTTACAAATAATAAACATTGTTTTTACTAAATACACGATATTTTTCAGCCTTGTCTGTTATTGTTTCCTTTTAAGTTATCCTGCCTAATCTAGACTAATCCACTGAACTATTGAATTGGTAGTTCGAGCCATAAACTAAACCTTTAAAAATCGAACAATTATGTAAATAAATATATTACTAAATTAAATGATTAAAATCTACACTTTTTTTTTTAGTTTTTGAAATAAAAATTAATATGATGTTAAATGAATTAAATATGTAATATAAATAAAATAAATTTTTAAATTTATAAACATATTTTACTGTGAAAGAATATCGAAATTATATATAAAAATATGAATATAATCTGTCGATATGTATGAAGAAGTATTACATGTCACTGCGTACACGTAGTATTTATTTATAATATTAATTTGGTAATATAAGAAATTTAATGCCCATGTTTACTTAGAAAAATTAAAAAATTCATTTTAATATGTATATTTATTAATTTGAAAGCAGAAATAAGTTTATTACAATCTTCTAAATTAGAAAGGAATAAGAATTTTCTTGAATCGTATGACACAATTGCAGTATTTGCAAAATATCGCGATTTATTAGATGACAATAAAAAGATTAGTATTTAGTAATAATAAAATAACATTAATTAATATTAATATACTGAAAATAATATTAAAAAAAATCTATAGTCAGTGTAAAGTTACGGTTAGCTCATAAAAATTTTAATTTACCTGTTTTAGTTGGATTAACGTAAGGTATATTGTTTTAAATATCTCGGAACAATAGAAACAATTAAAGTCGAATGTTACCTCAGATAAAGATAGATTACGTTTTAGAGACTTTAATTGCAAATACACGATTTATCATTGTTTCGACTTTAGAGCTTAGAAAATAATAATATTAACGGGAGTAATAAGACTCTTGGCAAAAATATATAATAAATCACATAAAAAAATTACACAATAAAAGAAAAAAAAATAATCCTGAATTTCTTTAATAATGTAAGAGTAGTTAAATAACGCAAATTAAAATGAATAAAGCATGTAGCTAAAGTGGAAAATAAAAAAGGAGCGTATAGTTTCAGTAGTAAATGCAGAAAAGAAAGATATAAAACGTTTATATAGATCAAGATGACTAAAGTATTTTAAAGCTATTAAGGGAGTAATAATAGACTTCTTGAATTAATAAAAATATTTTTTAAATTTCAATTCGAATAATTTTATTTTTAATACCAGTAGTAGTCGCTTATAATTATACTGGTGCACTAATTTTATCAATGCGTGCATTCTATTTTTCCATTATATTTCGATAAAAAGAAAATTAAATCAAACTTTTTAATGATTTATAAATTGAAAAATGTATTTGCAAGTACTATAGATATAATTTACAAATTTTGCTTTTAACCTGATTGAACCGACAATCTCATAATAAGCCAGGATAATATATTTGAAATTGACACTTGAATTAATTTGAAACTTACATGGCAATGATCCATTTATTGATTAATTGTTCGCGAAAATTCTTTAAACATAATGTAAATTATGTTCTAGTCAATCAAGTATAATAACATAATAAGTATAATGACATATGAACATGTACAATTAATATAATTTGCATTTCATATCTTTACTTCTAATATTAAAAATATTTACATTAAATAAAGCAAATTTTAAAAAATAACTTTGTTCATTTAAAGAATATTATTTATAAATTGCCCACTTTAAAAATATTATATCACAATGTTTGTTTATAATTTTTCAAATGTTATATTTTTGATGTAGATAAATAATAAATATTTATAATCAGATTAATATATTTTATTAAATACACTTTTTTAATTACAAAATATTTATTTATTATTAGCACTCTGAGCTTATAAATTACGTTTTATTTTTAATAAAAATTAAATTAAAAGCAAAAATCCTGTACATATGTTTCATTACATTTTATTAGCTAAACCTAATGAGAGCAATAATATTTTACTTTAATATTTAAATTATGTAAAAATTATTCGAAACAAATTTATAAATTAATAAACGTAATTTATATATTTTTTACATGATTAATTTTCAAAAATATAGATAACAATAATTAAAATAATTATTAAAATGATTGAATATTCATCATATGAGCTCAATATGCTTTATAATTTAGGTGATGAAACAATTATTTTCCAATGAATAACACATAAGTTTAATATACAATAAAAAAAAAAAAAAAATAATAATAATAATAATAATAATAATTAATGTATATATTTCATGAGTTTTCGAGTAAACACATATGTATTTATTATTTACACTTGTAGTGCTTATTTATATGGCTTAGAAAAAATTCATAATTAATACTATAATATTATTTGTAAAAGATAAATATCTAAACTTTAATTTTTAAAACATAATACTTACTTTCTCTTGACATTTCATTTCATTTTTATGATATATTAATGATAGAATTTAGATTATCAATTAGATATAATGCCAGACAATTATATTTGTTAAATAATAAAAATAACCCTAACTATATTTTATTGAGTAAAATATCATACAATTTTATTACATTAATTACCACATTAACTAAAAAATTAAACACACAAAGTGTAAAAATCAAAATCATAAAAGTATTTATGGATCACATAAATTCAATAATTGTTTTTGAGTACTTTCACTATAATAAAAAGTTTTCTACAATCCGTAAAATTAATTGTCCAGTTTGTTATCTACTCGATTCATTAGAAAATATTGTACTAATATTCCTCAGTAATGAGCTCATTAATTTACCATGAAAAAAAAAATACAAAAGTATTGATATCAATACGAACATTTTACTTTGTAATTTTAATATACATAAAATGAGAAAAAGCTTGTAAGTAATTCGAGCTTATGTTTTATAAAGTTTCTAAAGAAATTCCCATTAATCAGATTTTTATCGAATTTTCGTTAATTATATATATTTTAATAAACTCATACGTACATATCTTTAAAATTATCTCTCGAATTAAATTATCCATAAATTACTTTATAGTTTTGAGTTTAATTTGCTAAAATCTACAGACTTAAATAAATATGCAATGCTATTGTTGAGTACTACATGCCAGTATTTCGAAAGGCCCTGAACTCATTATTGTCGGAATTTATGAAAATAAAAATAAATTTATACATGTAATATAACTATACGTAGCTAGATTATTGCCAAACGTATTCATTTCTTATAGAAAACAATGAATTTGATTGTTTTCAAATATTTAAGAAATTTAAAGTAACTATGAGATTGGAAAAATCAATTGTCATCGATAGAAGCAATTTATAAGCAGTAATTAAAGATTATTAACATTCTATTGTAAAAAGTTACAAAAATAAGTTGATAACAAGAGAATAAATGAAAAAAAAAAAAAAAAAATTGACTTCTGTACTGAAGTTGAGTATTTGGGTCAAAAGTCATATATAGACGTTTATATTCAGCATATAAATTGTATTATTTTGAGTTTAAAAACAGATTATCATATTGTCTTTCCATATAGATTAGAGTTAAAAAAATTTTTACTCTTAATAGTAAAAATATATTTTATAAATATATCATGCTGAAGTTGTTTAATTATTTAATTGTTAAATCTAACACTCGAAAAAATTTGCTTGAAAACTTTTGGAATTAATTTTATAATTATTGATTAAACTTTTTTCACTATTAATAATTGCTTGAATAAAGTTTAAAAGTAATAATCATACACGCTATTTGATTAATTTCAGAAAAATGCTTTTTCCTTTATTTTCAGCGACATGATAATAAACTTTACACTAATTTTGTGAAACTGTTTACACAACATTTCAAGCATATTAATTTATATTTTACAGTTAGTTTTTAATTTGCATTTTTAATTTAAAATAAGGTAAGAATATTTAGAATTTCAAACGTCATAAATGCTATATGTTATGAAAAATATTATTTTTTACAAATATAAAATATTTGTAAATTATCCATTTTATAATGACTATTTAAAGTAAATATTACATTGAGAAAATAAAATTTTTAAATTTAATATTTACTTTTTAACGTTCAATTTATAAAAAAATATTACACAATTAATTATATTTTTAGAATAATAATTTTTATCTAAGTTTGTATATGCATATATACTAAGTGAATGTTTAAGAGAGTTTGTATTATAATAATTGAAATTAATAAAAATATGTATTTACGAATTTTCATTTTTGCATTTCTCCATTATTTCACAAACTTTATTTACTCTTTCTTTAACTTTTTATTATTAAAATTATTAATACAATTTCGTTAGACACGTATCGAATCATAGTTAATAATTATTAAATTATTTATGTTACTATTATATTAAAACAGTATTTATACATATTTTCAACATTAGCTTGAATTAAAAGTTCTGATATTGTATATTTAGAATTAGTCATAATATAATTTAGTATAAAAATTAATTTTATTTAGTAGATTAATTTTATATAATTAGTTTTATATAATTTTTGTAGATTACTTTTGTTAATCTTTTTTATTTTTTAACACTTAAATTATATTTAGAAAAAAAAAAACTTGAATGTATCTTCCACCGACATAGTGTTATTAAAAAGAATTTTTCGAATTTATTTTAGAGTTTAGAGAAATAACAGAACGACTCAATATGTGAATATAATTAACATACTTTCATAAATTTCTAATAAAAGTTAAGCATTAAAAGGCAATTCACTTCATTTTTCGAAAAACTTGTACAATTATTTTGTAACGATTACAAAACGAAGAAAAATTCAATCAATCCGTATGGAATATTTGCACAAAATTATTAACTTTCCACTTTAAATAATGAAGTTTTAAATGAATATAATTAAGATCCATAAAATTATATTAATTCTTTTGTGATAAATTAAGAATAAAGTTATGTATAATGTTTGTGTATATCGTTGAATGTAAATTTTCCTACAGTTTGAAATTGAATTTTCTATTTGCGAAGAACTAAATTTATTAAATACAAATTGCGATATAATTGCAATATTATTGTTATTGTACATAGTTATTATTGGACCAATTTATGATGATTTTTTTATATGAAAAATACTTTTCGTATTGCGCAGAAGAAATGGCAGAACTCTTATTAGAATGCTAGCTACCCCGATATAGTCGTAAATCTAAAAATACAGAACACACGAAGGAAAATATGAAAAGTATATAATAATGAAAAATACAGTGTTGTTAGTATTTCTATTAAAATAAATATGCTAATTATAAATAAAAGACAAAACAAGATAGGAATTTTAGTTTTAGAAGAATTATATCCTCATACATGTGCTATTTAGCGTGGAAAGCTAAAGTTCATTATTAATTAACATGTATGATGAATATATTTATTTTATACCATTTGAACGTTCTTCTTAATAGTAATGTTTTTATTGATAAGAAGTTGATATTTTTGTATAGTCAAATATTGTTTTTCAATGAATAGTTCCTTGCGGTAAATTATTGTGAAACGCATCGTAAATTCTTGAGTTTTCTCAACTGTAATACTTGAACATTATTATTTTATAAAATTTTAAAGGCTAAATATGAATATTTTGCAAAGAGAATTAATAAAAACATTGCCTTTTTAAAATGTTATTTCCCTCTCGACTATATCTTATTTGAATGAAATGTATTCTTTCAAATGTATTTTTTCTAAATTACAGTTTTCCAGCTTTTTATTAAACGTTGAACTTATTGATGAAAACAATAACTTGTCAAAGCACATTAAAATAGTGTGCATTCAGAAATTATAAATGCATTTTTGGATTTTAAATTTTCAAAACTAAACAATCGTATTCACGTGATTGTTATGTTGTGCTTTCTATCGTTATGGCATTAACTTCTCGTAATAAAAATAATATTGCCAACAAGTGCTAGATTATCGATAATACGTAAATAGATTTTCAATGAAACTACATTTTATATCAAATTTCCGAAATAATTTAAATCTAATGCTTTGTTCTTGCAACTTTCAAGGATATAAGAAATTTCAACGCTCTTAAAAAAAAATGTATATAACAATCGATTTATTAACTTTCTATGATCGTTTGATTAAAGCAAAAAACAGAAACAAAACCAAAAAAAGTAATAGTGAAAGTTAAAGCATCGATATTTTTTTTCGAAATTCAATAATAAATTTTTCAATCTCAATCATTCATCGATGACAGGCTTTAATTAAACATCAAAATGAATATTTCCATTCAAATAATTTTAAAATAACTTTAATACATAAAAGTGGTCATTAATATAGTTTATCGCTTAATAATAATCTTAATATTATTAATTAAAAGTAACAGGCTGCACGTCAAAAACTTTCAAATAGCTACGTATTTATATTCTTTGTGAACAACGCTCTCAAATTTTCGACACTAAACAATCTCATGAGCAAAAAACAAAAAACAAAAAACAAAAAACAAAAAACAAAAAACAAAAAAAAAACCTTTTTATTCAGCTTTACTCAACTCTCATAATGGCTGGCAAAATAAATTTGCAGCAAGATTACAAGGACGGTGAATTATGTACGGAACGTATTGTGAGCTCCAGGTTAACAAATACTTTCCCCGGTGGTTAACGTAAAGCGCGGTCACACACAGCAGAGTCCGCAGCACGAGTGTCTTTTTATAAAGTTCTCGGCATAATTTTTAACCTCGCATTTGAATTGCAATTTTCTCTTTCACGAGGCGGTCGTCTATCCCCTCCCGTTGCCCTTAGGCCGTAACTGCGCTCCCTTCCTCATCCTCGATTCGCCGTTCGTTGCGCGAGGCATTCACGTCGGGCAAGGGCTAAGCGCTACCTCCTTCCTACCTGCTTGATGAAATCCCGGTGGGAAAAGGGCAGCCAGAGGGTGGGCAGCCTCATCGAGCTCGCCGCCGTGACGAGGAACCTGGCCGCGGGTCCGGCTCCGATGACGAGGCTCAGCGCCGTCCTTCCGGCCTTGATCTCCGCGCAGAAACGACCGAGGAGGGCCGTGGGGTGGCTCGCCGTTTCCGGCTGCTGCTCCACGTACGCGAGCTCGACGTCCGCGTGGGCGAGCTCGTGCATGGCCTCCTCCCAGGCACGCTGGACCTCCAACCTCGTCGGCTGGCTCTGGGCGAGACTCAGTACTAGGCGCCAGGAGCCGCGCTGACGACCCTTGGCTGCTCGAGCCGGCTTACCCGCCTCCGCCTGGGGAACAATCGATTTTCGCCTTAATATTTATCGCTTATATCGCTCGTCCCGGTATATCCCGGGTACCCAGCCCTCCTCAGTCATGACTCCCGCCGCTCGATGCTGTTGGCGATTCCGTGAATTATCGTCGCCTTCTCGGACAAGCGATACGCGGCTTGGGGAGTAGGTGAAAAGAAAGAAAATCGACTCGGATTTATGCCAGCCCTCGTAGATTTACGGCACCTGCATTGATATTTTCTTGTTAAGATACGTTGAAGATTTGTCCATTAGATTGTAGAGTGTGGGTGGCTGCGACACTCGGCGGATGTGAAAGCGACCGTTTAAGTTTAACCCAATGCTACTAACGACCATACGTGGACTGAAAATTGAACTGGAACATTCTTGGTTTATCGCTATTTTATTGATTGATCATCGTCAGTTGATACTAGTAAAGAGTGCCCATTATGAGGGACGTATAGGTGAGTGATAACGATGCAGGAGAAAAAGAAGCACTGATTATCGTGATTTTCGGTAGCTTTAAAAATTTCTAAAATTTATTGTAATGAATTTTGTGGATAATTGAATCGATAAATTCGTTGGCATTTCTGTTTCTTCTCAATGGGAACACAATGGGACATGAATATTCGATTTATATATTAAAATTCAGTTATCCCAATAAATCAGCATACTACACGATGGTATATTGATCTATTTATTGTTTTTGCATAAATTTATTATAACGTTCTTATAATACGTTTATATTTATTTTATTAATACATGGCATTATGTTGATTTGAGCAATAATAACAATAATAACAATATTAGAATGTGCAGCCACTTGGATGCTCTTGGTGCTACGTTCGCAACATCTTTCCATTAATTTTAATTGTTCCAAATTGATATTCGCTAATGTTCTATACACAATCGAGTACGTTGTTCTCAATGTCCATAAATTTCACAAATTATAATAATTGTATAAATAAGTTAATTGTCGATTTTAACACTTTAATTACATAATACCAAATGAAGAATATACCGAGTAAATTATCGAGTATTTAAATTAATTAAAAGATTAACCACGAATCGCACATAAAACATTCTCGCGAAAGCTACTTGCTATACAGATATTTTCAAAGTTCAAAAAAAAATTACAACTATATTTTTAAATATAAGAACAATTTATTCGTGTGTATAACTTAATATTGATAAATATTTACGTAAACGTGTAATCTTAAATATGTTGTTAAACGTATAATTTAAACCTCGGTGGATTAATCAATCCATTCTGTTGTCGTGTAATCCTCATAGATCCATCTTATAAGTACTTAATACAGCAGATTTTCGATATCGGTCTATGCACAACATAACTTAGATTAGTATAGAATAAACAAGCAATTAGTCTTCTACTTTAAATTTTATATTTTATTGCGGTGATGCATTACGAGTTTCGAATAATAAAATTTTGATGAAATTGATTAAAAATTATAAGAAAAAAAAACAAAAAAAGCTTAGCTTGGGAAAAATTCACTTTAATATTTGACAGTAAGATATATCAAATACTCTGACAATAATGAAATATATTATATTCTTTAAAATAAATATGCCAAATTGTTTAGAATATATTTCACAGCGGAAAGAAATACTTTATGATAATACTGTACGTATATTCATAATATAATAAAAATCTAAAAATTACTTACATTTATCGAATCAAAATTTAACTTACAAAATACTATAATATGTGACATATATAGAGCATTCTAATTGAAAAGAGCAAAAAAAAAAAAAAAAAAAAAAAAATTAAAAACTTCTCTTATATATTCAATAATCAATGTAAAAATACTAATTATCTCTCTATTCCAATAGTTATACCAAGATAATTTATTACCAAGATTAAAGAACAGTGGAAAATTATTTATTTAATTTTTTTAATTCTTTAAAAAAATTGAATTTTATGAAACATAAGATAACAATAGATTTATTGAAATATTTACGTTATTACTTATAATATAGAAAGTCTTATTTATTTAAAGAATATTGCATATGCTTGATTAATTTCACATTTTAATATTCGTTTTATAACCAACGAGATTTTATTATTTACCAGTGTGTATTTCTACATGCTCTAGCAACAATATAAAGCTATGTATTCATAATACAAACGATTATAAATTTGATCATTTGAATAGAACAGAAGAAGGATTTATCTGTTTCATAATTCATTGAAAGCATCGTACAAAATTATGTGATCTTCCCTGAGTGAGAATAATGAAGATTTTCGTAAATGACATTCGCGAATTTTTAAATTACTAAGGCTTGTTCGGATTGTAAAACCAGTTTATTATTTGTCGGTATTTGAACAGTAAAAGCCTTTATGCATCATTGCTCGTAATTCTTACTTGGTCAATTTCCACATACTTTTAAGAGAATTGGTCAGCCGGATGAGCAGAAATTGTATCAGGTTTATCATCTACAATATTCCTTAAAATTATTCTCCTATATTTATGAACAATAAGAAATACTTTATACTCATATAAATCTGTATATATTTGCGCGCTCGCGTGTTTATATGGAAATACGTATGTATAAACACGTATACATGTATATATATATATATATATATATATTAACACACGCACACACATGCGCACACACAAACAATTAAGTGTACGCGGGCGTACTTATTTATTTAATGAATATCTACTTACTTGCTAAAAGTACTGCAAGACAATACTTTATAAATTATAATTGAAGAATAAATTTAGACTAATTCTAATAAAACCTAAATCTTAGAATTTGAACAAAAAAGGAAATTAAAAGAAATACGGGCTAACGTCTAATAGTGTGAGATAAAATTAATTACAAGTATTTAATTACGAAACTTAATCAACTGTCGGAAAAAAAAAATAAAGCTAATCAAATATAACAGATGCAATATACATTGTAAATATCTTTTCAACGTAATTTCGTAGTTTTTCCTAGACTTTATCGTGTCAGAAATTTTAAGAAATAAAATGCTTATCATACAAACTTAATATGGACTGAATATTTTATGATAATAAAAGCGTCAATTTTTTTTCAATGCATACTAAATTTATATAATATATTGGATGCTGTAAATTACAAAGATTTACGCTTTTCAATAAAATTGAAAATTTTATTCCGTCAAATTTATATTAACGAATATATAATTTAATCATAATTATTCTTTATGTATTATTTATTACAAAAAATGAAAGTATTTTCATTATAAAATTATTTTTATTTTTTATTTTTATTTATAAATATGAAGATACATAAAACCTTTTATTTGTATTTTATTTACGATTCTTTTACTGTTCCGATAATCTGTAAATAATTTTTTATTGCTTTTCATAAAATTGCAACATTACATTCGAACAATTATTATTTAGATATTAAAGTTGCCAATTATGTTTAAATATATCATTTGTTGATGAAATTTAATTAATCATACTTTCAAATTTATTTTACAATATATTCTCTGCATCGAGCTTACTTGCATAACACATCTTAAATAAATAAATATAATATTTTCGATTATAATTATACATAAATTATTTATCGGAAATTAAACATATATATATATGCTATTTTAAAATTGCAATTAATTATATTTGGAATTTGAAATTGAAATTAATAGAACAATTTGTATAACCTAAAAAATTCACCAAGTAATTCAGTATACAATTAAGCATGCGATACTCGTTATTAAATGATAAATGCACACCCCCCCCCCCCCCCCATGCCCACACATTTACATAGTTAAATATAGATGTAGTACAAAATATATTTTGTATTATATTATGTTAGTTCATGAATTATTTAATGAATTTTTTAGCCTTCGAATATTGTTCTACAATTATTTTTTAATAGTTAATTGAAACAATAAAAAATATTATAAAAAATAAAAGCATGATATTAAAGAAGTTTATTATAGTAATTTTAAAAGAGGTGATATATACTTTGTTGAAATTTCCACTTCTTATTTAATATTGTAATAAAAGTTTTAATCTTTTCAGTAGTCAGTTTATAAGTTCCATAATAATTGCTTCAAAATAATATACAGAACAGACAACTTCGATAAATATCTATACTTTAACAAATTATTTCAGAGGTTAAATTAATTTAACAGGAACGATTGCCACTTTACTTAAGGAAAAAATACGCTTCTCTATGACTTGTATTTTAATACAAAGCCGTACAAAACTAAAAAAACGTTATAACAAAATATTTCTTTCGGCCTAGTTATTTTAAAAAATCCGCTATTAAGATTATTGCAATTTAATTTTCTTTATATTAAACGCTTGGACGAATTTAAGATTATCTAGTTTAAAGTCATATGAACATAAGCATTCCCACGAAATTTTATAAGTCAAATTTTAACATTTTTATGAGCAAAGCAAAGCATTTTTCATGCTTGTCTAGTAAAGATACAGTGGCGGTAGAGTTCCATTTCCTTCCTCCGTCATTTTTTATTTACCTTTATTGTGTGGTTTTCAACGCTCTTATTCAAATATCTGTTTACTTAACAAATTTCGGTTGCAATTAGTTTTAATTTTTAAAATGCTACTTAAACATTTTTTAGGCATTTCATATGGGATAAATATTTACTACATCTGGAATGTAATATGAATAGAGAAGAATAGAAGTGTATAATTACGACTATTGAATATATATATATATATATAAATTTTCCTAAATTGTCATAAAAGTAAGTAAGTAACCGACTAATGATAGAACTATTAACAAAAAAATGATTAAAATCAACAATAAAAGACTTAATCGCTTAACAATGTATATGCGCTCTACTAATACGTTTAGTAGAGTATAATTTTTCTATTTTAAACTTACGTTTTGTATTCGTTAAACGTAAATAAAAGTAAAGCATTTCGATAATATATTTCATTTTGAAAATTTATTAAAAAAATTTATACACATGATAAAGTATAGAAGTTCTTTAAAATAACACAATTTGAGTCAAAGGAATATCATTATGTCAAAGCTGTCAAATTATTAAAAGTAGCCTCGAAGAAATATATGGGAAAGAAACTTTATTAAAGTAAGCATAAAGTTACTTTGAAAACTGAATAAAATATGATATGAACTGCAATTATTAATAATGAATCAAATCATAGTTAGCTTATTATTTCTTTAATGAAATAATAATACCTACAATCGATAATTCATTTTCTAAATATAAATATAAAAATACACTGTGTGATACACGTTACATAAAATACTAACCTAACCATTTATGTACTATTTTTACTATTTTTACTACTATTATCTTTACATTATAAAAGTTATATAAATAACTGATTATTCATACTCTTTGATTCATTATATTTTTTTCAAAAAGCTGTCTTTTTAATCATTGTTTATTTAATGAAGTATGTAATACATGAATGTGAAAATAAAATTTATATTTGCATACATAAAAACTGATGAAAAGTAGTTAAACAATTATTAAATTGTGCAATATAGTTTAATGTTATATAATTAAATGATTATTTTAGTTTATATCAATAAGAAATTAATATTTCATGTGAATATTTTATTTTTATGAATTAATATTGGAACTCTGAAAAATATTTCATAATTTCAATTATCAGATAGAAATAATTCATGAATCATTATTGTATTAATTTGCTAATTTCTTAAAAAAAAAAAAAAAAAAAAAAAAAAAAAAAAAAAAAAATACGCCATTTGATATTCGTCAAACTAATAAAAATCAAATATTTTAAGATATGTAAAGACGCTAAAACATATTGTCAAATTTAAAATTTTAATATTCACATTTGAACTATTCATATGTTAACATTAATCAATTTAGAATAAAAAGTAATTATATCTTTTAATAAAATAATAATTAAAATCACACGAAGATAAGTGTATGAAAACAATTATATTAAATGGATTTTGATCAACCGATTTAAATTTGTTTAGTAGTATCAGTAATGTAGTAGTAACCCAATTTCATTTCTAAATTGTATAGCTTTAAGCATTTTAAATAATTAAATAGATATGTTAAGTAGAGAAAAAACTAATTTACTTTACTCTGTTAACACCAGTAATTACAAAAATAAATTTGTGTTTCCTGGACCTTAATTTATTTCAATATTCATTACACTTGATATTTATTATATTATTGTGCAAAATTATTGTAAGAATATTTGTTTACATTGCGAAATTATATATACAATAATTTCGTATTCAGACGATCAAAAGTTTACTAAATTCTCAAAATAATGACTTTATTACATTTCTACTATTAAATTTCAAAATTTTATTTAGTATATAATAATAAAGTTTTTCGTTACATATATATATATATATATATATATATATATATATCAAATATTTATATCTAATCGTAGTTACATAATTAAGTTATGACACATATAATGTACACTTTACTGATATCTAAACTAATAAATTAATATTTAGTAAACGAATATGTAAATAATAATAAAACCATTTGCATGTATTCATATATTAATATATTCATAATGAATTTACATTTAATTGTATATTGTATACGGAAGATATAAAAGCTTTTGTATTATTATCAAATCTATGCATTCATAATATTGATAAGAGATTTGTAAAATACAGTTATTTAAAGATTCAAAGTATACCAAATACATTATTTAATTTTTCAAGCTTTTATTTTACGAGAAATTTAATTTATTTCTATTAATACAGAGTAACTTTTAACATGTAATATTTAAGAAATTAAAGAAGATACGAGAATGTAATTTAAAATGTGAATATACTTTTTATCAATTAGACAATAAAATTTTTAATGTACATTTATTGTATGAAAAATAAAGAATAAAAGATTGTAATAATCTTGTGGTGCAAAAAGATATTAAGAAAAAAAAAATTATTTCCTAAAATATTTTATCACAAACGTCATCAAATGATGCTTAATGAAAATATTTGAATATTAATGTTTCTATATTAATACATCTTTGCTTCTATGACTAGTTTATTTATTGAAATAAATGTGAAAATATAAAAAATATAATATTCATACAATGCAGAAAAAGATAAGTTTATAAAAATAAGAGATAAAAATAAAAAAAAAAAACAATGATTGATTGTAAATTGTTATTATTGATGTCCTGTATTTCGTAGTTATTTAAAACTTTGCAATTTAAACCAGCGAAATACGTCTTGTTTGTTAGTTAGTAATTAATATTACATATAATTAATAAACTATCGTATTTGATTATTATTGAATGAATTCAATGGATTAGAAATAATTCGATGTTACTTTCAATGTTGAAGAAAACGAATTATTTTTCTGCATGAATTAAAAGTGTTTGACTTCGAAAATTAGACTCGTTATAAGAGATGTTATTGTCCTATTATTTAAGCTTTCGAGAATTTAAAAATAAATTTATCGCTAAAGTGAACAGTGTTGACACAATTTATTGAATTAATATTCATATTGTATAAATTTTTATTATTACAACTACGGTGAAAATTATAATTCTATCGGGGGGGGGGGGGAAGCAAAAATTACACTAAATATGCAATTCTAATTTTATGATACATAAGTTTTACATTTTCATCATTTTGAAAATGTATAGAGAATAGAGGTTATTGTTCATTATAATGAATGGATAGAAATTTGAGCTTCATTGACACTAAACTGGAAATGTATATTATGTAACATTCTAAAGCAGACATCAACAATTCTTCAGAATTTATCTGGACTTTTAAACTACATACATTAAAATCCATCGTATTTTTATTTTATATTGATGTACTATGCATCAATTTGTTAATCTATTTTAATGTAACATTCAAAATAATTATAAAATGTGACAAATTTTACGTTGAAATAATTACACGTAAATTTTAATATAAATAAAATATTTGAATTAATATAAATTACTTTAATTATTTGGCGTAGATACTATTAATATATACTTAGTTAATTACTTACTTTTAAAATTACAGTATACATTTCGATTTAATTAAAGTAAAAACTATCAAATATTTATATTAATATATTAATTGTAAATTTAAAGATTTTCTTATATAATTAATTATAAACAATAATGTGTAAGTGTAATTCTTTATTTTCAAAAATATTACAATTGTAAGCTAATCACAGAGTTATTCTAAGCCTTACATTTAATTTAAAAGCATTATTTAAATAAGAATTAACCTTTATTATTTGCAAAAGGTTTTAATGCAAAATTCTATTGAAATTTAAATATTACTCGCAAGCAAAAGTCTAAACAGTTAAATAATTTTTATATATAAATAAAACTAGTACAAATCTTTGAACGTTTTCAATATAATTAGAGAGTGTAATAAAAATTAAATTCTCATTTGACTTAATGCTTACCTAAAAAAGTAAATAAATAATTAAATTGTCAAGTAAGTTTCATTATGTACATTATTATACATTAACTTCAATTAAATGGTTAATCATTAAAAAAAACTATCTTTTGTATTCGTACTGTTTTATGATACAAAATCATGATATTATTTTATTTGATCTTTCATAAGTAAATTACTATTTAAATGAGATAATGAAAAATATAATATTTACTGGTTGAATTATATTTAAAAATAAATTTCTATTTACTTATAATTGCAGAGAAATATTACTTACTTTATTAGGACTTTTATTAAAATGTATTAGTATTCACTTTATCGATTCGACAAATTCAAATATGTTTCTACTGTGATTTGATGACAATCAATAAAATGTAGATAAAGAAAAATAATATAAATATATAATAATATGTAATTAGTGCGTGGAATCATACATTAAAATGTCAAAAATATCGAAACTGTCGTCGTTTATAGAAAAGTGCAATAGAAAAAATCATTGAACATAAAATAACATAGAGCAAACTGAATATGTGCAAAATCACCAGGAAGAAATATTTTGTAAAGAAGCTTAATTATTATCTTAAACATTAAATAATGAATGAATTACAAAGTTTAGTTACTTTATAATAAGATTTATAATAGAATGTTAATAGTATTTATAAGTAAATCATCAAACATTGTTTCATTTAATAAGAATAATGTTTCTTAAAACAATAGAAGAAATACTTTAACAAAATTAATTATCACAGGATATTATTAAAAATATGAAAAAATTATGATAATATTAAAAATTCCTTAAGATAATTGAAAAACAATAACAATTTTTGACAATAATGAAATTGATATAGTCGAGATTATCTTAATTTAACAAATTTTGTTTTGAAGTAAAAATGTATGTAGGCAATCGCATTTCAAGAGATTACAACAAAATATTCCTTGTACCTGTATTGTCATAGTGATTTTTTAATTTTTTCTTTAAATATTTATTGAAATAAACAAAATATGATAATTATATTTTAATTGTCTCGTTATAAATATTTTTTTAAAATTTCAAACTAATGTTTTTGTCAAGAAATTATTATGAATTTATGAATTCGACCTAACGTGCTTAATTATTTGAGTTTATGAGCACTTATGAGAATTTGAAATACTATATTTTAAAATGTCACTACTTAATAACGCATATAACTGGCTAAATTTCTTTTCAACTATCACATTAAAGTAAAGAATAAAAAAAAATTTTTATTAATAAACGAATGAAAAACAGTAGTTTATAACTATTATCTATATTACAAATTGTAACATTAATTATCATAATATGAAATCGGAAATTTCTATTATTCTAATAGTTGCAATAATAACAACAACAACAACAACAACAACAACAACAACAACAATAACAAGATAAACAAGAAGGAAATAGTTATTAAAATTAATAATTTATAAATTGCAAAGTTGTTGATAGAAAAATGCACGTTTGGTGGTTTAATGATACGAATGTGAATCAACACGTCAAGTTTAACTATAAAACTCTGAAAAAGGTCATTTAAATTAATATATATCTGGATTAATATAAAGGATTCGGGAGATCTTTTACTAGGAAATTAAAAGTTACCGAAGAGTGTCTACATTCGCTGGGACTCACTACTACGAAAGTGCAGTCCTGAATAAACTTCAAGTTTTTAAGTGGCTCATATAACAGTTGCATATGCGTGCGCGCGCGACTTATGTGATCGTGTGATTGTGGATGTATAATAGCGTTAACGTGTAAAGCGAAAATATTTACTGGCATTTTCATGGTTAATATATTATGTGCCATTATATGGCCTTAATCTCGTATTACAGTTTGCCGCACTTAACGCTGATACCGAGACTAAGAAGATTAAGAGACGTTTCGCTTTCGATTAAAAAGCGGCTATGAAAAAACAGAGTGACAATGTAGTAGATGATTGTAAGTACTCACCTCGGGCATGCAGTTGGAAAGGCCCATGAGGCCCAGCAGAGCGAGCGCGAGCCACGCGTACTTCCGGGCTCGCATCTTCCGGGGCGTTGCCGCCTTCACTGCCTCCGTGCAGTCACATTTTTTCCATCGGCTCGGTTGCTGCTGGTAATACGGACAATTCTGTTAATTATTCTTACGCGTAATTATTATTTGGACAAGGTGCTTACGCTCTATTCTCTCATTTTATTTATTTTATTAGATAAAGCTTTACCAAGCTATTTATTGCATTATAAGGATACATGTAATTAGCAAACGCCTTGCATTGATCGATTCGCATTACAATGTGAGAGCAGAGATTTTTAGTTTACTTAAAGATTTATGGTAAAATGGACTTAATTATTTGCTCTCGTTTGCAGAATGCAACATTTCATATAATTTCCTGCAAACACACTAATTTAATTATTATTGATAAATAATAATTACTAAACTCTTGTTAATTTTGATATTCTTATCATTATCATCATCATCATCATCATCAGTATTATTATTACTATTATTATTATTGTTATTATTGTTATTATTGTTATTATTGTTATTATTATTATTATTATTATTATTATTATTATTATTATTATTATTTTCTAAGATTTAACAAGTTTTTTTTTTGTCACAAGTTTAACAAGTTAACAAAATTTGACAAAAAAAATGACTTAATATTTTATTATTTACGAAATTTATACTACTATGCAAAGTTTGACGTTAATTATATTACATTAATGTTTTTCAATAAATATTACCTATTCCATATGAGGGTAATCGTGAAAATTAAACTTTACATTTGCATTATAATAATTAATTTAACGTAATTGACAAATACGAATATATAATTAGCAAAGAAATATTATGCATCCCAACCCGACTAGAATATTAAATAAGTATTGTGGATAAATTTATCTATTAGTTTAAATAAATCAGGAAAGACTATTGTAATAAGAATGACGACTGAAATTACGCTAAAATTAATCAATATATTGTATAAATAGTGCCAGAACACCAATTACAGATCATATAGACATTGCATTAAAAAAGTATCTTCTTATCGATTTAATGAATAGTTCGTGTGATTCCAATTCTTGATGCTTTGGCAAAAATTTCGACCGAAGATTATCAATAATATGGATTTGGTAAGTTTCATAAATAGATTACATGCGTAAATCAACACAAGTACGCGCGCTTACGTTTGTATGCACGTAAAATCGTTAATTCAAAGTTGAATTTAACTCGATAGATTTCACTACCAAACTTCTTACATGGCCATATATTAAATAGTTTGATTAAAATAATAACAGCATAAAGATAAGAATAAAATACAGAATAAATAAATTTAGTTGAAAAAATACGTCTATTAATTTTATACTGTTCAAGGCATTTTTTGAAAGTTTTATAAAAACTTCAGTCATATCTACGTTAATCTATTTTATTATTCCAAATTAATTCATATTTGGGTAAACAAGTATACACGTTTACTTTTTTGATAATTTATTTGTTATGTTCTTATGAAATTATATGTTAAAAACTGTTTTAAACATGCAAATTTATTTCTTATACTTGGAAAGCATATATAACATTTATATATAACATTTTATTCGAAAATTTATTGATATATATGGTAATATAAAATATTACTATAAATAATTTGAATCACTTGAAATAATTATACTCGAGAATTTCATTTGTATATCAATTGTTTTCTTAAATGCTTCAACAAAAATTCGTAACTATCGAAAAAGTTGAATTAAAAGAAACAATGTCGTTTTAAAATTTATGTAAAACATACTTTAAATAATAATTTCTTTGCGTCTCGAGAATAATAAAAATTTTAATTTTTTTAAATATTGAAAGCGTCTATTAAAAAATTTATTCAATTTTATGCAACCTTTTATCATAAATAACAAAAAATTGTATTAATAATAATATTGTAATAATTTTTGATATTATTAATAATAATCAATCTGCAATTCGGTGTAGAAAACAATTTTTTTTACTATTTTTACAAAATTTAATCAAAATTCATCTTCCAACTAAAAATTAATTATACAAAATTATATTAAATTTCGATGCAGTAAACATTGATATCAACAATATTACTGAATACAGGAGCAATTACATTGCAGTTTAACATATTTAAATAATCTCTAACCTGAAAGTATAATTTGTACAATTTTTTTTCCCAAACTTTATCCGTTTAATCGATGCTATTGAAATACAAAATTCGTATAAAAATTAATCAAAATATTATTAAATTGGATTAATATAAAAATTAAAAATCTTATTTTTAGAAAGTTTTATGAAATTATTGCAATTACTTAAGAGTAATTAATTAGAAATACGTTATTTTTATGGTTGATGTGGAAAATTATTTCGTATATCTTCAAACAAAACATTTCAAGAAAATATCTTCATATAATACAGCATTATTTAACTATTTCTATTGTTGAAATTGTTGAAATGTCTAAAATATTTAATGTATATTCGTAATTAAATATTTAATGTTTATATTCGTACAACTCTTAAGTTATTAAAAATGTTGGCTAAACTGTAGACAATTTATGATCTTTTATAATTGTTATTGTACATGAATGTAATTATTTCTTTTCAAATTTTGGCTAATTTTTAGTAAAGCTTTATATTAAACTTATTATTCTATGTAAAATTAAAAATTTTTACTTCTATTACACAAAACAGATCAAAATTTACTTTTTTTATTACACTTCGTATTAATTTACTATTTTTAATTTTATTTTAATTAATAATCGCATTAGCTTGTAAGTAGCTCGAATATATGGGTATATAAAGTTATCAAATCAATTAAAAATAATCTCTTTAGTTAAAAAAATTATATTTATATAGCAAGATAAATATATTTTCGAATTATTGGTCATTGCAGTTGTTCCAAAAGAAAAAAAAAACAATTTAAACATTGTTTCAAGTTTATAATAAGATTGGACATTATATATATATATATATATATATTTTTTTTTTTCATTATATTCAAAGGAATTATTTTTAAATGATTAAATTGTCTTATGCTGTTATGATAAAAATGCTAGATTGAATTGTTGGTACTATTTAGCAGTAAAAAAGGAAAAACCGATTTTATGAATTTCAATATATAATCCATAAAGTCATCACACTCAAATCAGAATGTTTAATATTTGATTCTAAAACACTATATTTATTAGTTTTTAATGCGTTTTCTTTTTTTAATGTATACATTTATTAATCTATATTGAATATCTCGATGAATAAGCCATTACAAAATATACAAAAGAGCTATGGGTTCCAATGTGCGTTATATTTCAAACTTATAAATTAAAATCTAAATGTTAATATTTCAATATTTATAAGTAATAGAATGATATTTCATTTATCGACACTGACAGCAGTAATTGTTGTTTCTTTTAATAATATTCTTACAAATGGAAAATATAATATATTTATCTAAATGTATGATTTATCAATTTAAATTGCGCCAAAAATAATTAAATAACCAAGTACTTTTTCATTAAAATAATTAGAAATTATTAAATTGTAATATATTACAGTAATTAGTACAATTTTATTAAATTTCATTTCAACGTTTTAATTGAATATCTTAAAATATGGGTAAAAATTTATAGTACACCGTTTACCATAAATTTTTATAGATACATTTGTTCATAAAATTCGTCAATGTAGCAAATATATAAATCCCATTTTATATTGCGATTCTTTCACCTACGGATATTCACTATAATACACATTGCCTGTAGAGCGTGCAATTTCTATAATAAATAAAACGAATATATTACGGCGAAAGATTAGTTTGCTTGATATTATTATTTACATATCGTATGTACGAAAACTTATAAAAAGTAATGGCACGAATACAAATGTTTCGGTACTAGCAGCGTGTACTTAAGTACTAGTAGTCTTGTATAAAGTATATTCGATAACTTAAAGACTAGTACATGAGTTTCAATCTTATTAAATGTTGTTATAAATAATGCACTTGGATGTAGTATTTTGAAATTTTATTTGCTTTGTTTACGTAATATAAATGCAAAAAAAAGCCCGTAATGTATGTCATTTAAAGTTAGATATGATTTTAAAATCTTCTCCTTCACGTTATTTTTTATAACATGTAATTCAACTTAACGGTTAGATACTTTTCGTCTTTAAATATCGTTGAAGAAATCTTAAACAAGTCACAGTGTGTCGATTTAGATATAAGGTACACTAATATTATTTGTCGTAAAGATTGACATTTTAAAATACAAAAAAAAAAGTATATTTTAAGGTAAATAATATTTATATTCGAATATAAATTGTAGTTGAGAATAAAAAGTCCGTTATTTATTTAAGAATCTTTATTAAATGCAATTTAAACGTTTCCATTGAGAAGTTACGATATTTGAATTTAAAACAAATTGAACAGATTATTAATTATATAATTCCATAATTTTGAATTATTTGAAGTTCAATTTATATTTGTATAATTATTAAATAAAAAATTGAATTGCTACGCTTTTATTTTAATAAGATTAGTTAAATAAGGTGTGCAAATTATTGTTTTAAAACACAAGTTGATAGTCGAAGCACGTAAAAATGATAATACGAAAAAGTTTTTCAAACGGTCATAGTTTAATAGATAAATTTTTAAATTTTAGTGAAAATGAAAATTTATAACTCTATATTTGTATTACATTGTAAAATTATTGCCAGTTCTTAATCAAAATAACATTAACCTCTCATTGGGAAATTGAAAGTAAATTTTATCTATTTGAAAAGTAAAGATCTTTAGGGAAAATACCGAAAGCTATTATCTATGATAATCATATTTTTTCAAGTGCAAAATACATTCAAAAATAACAACAGCTGTAAAAAAGGTAAATAAAATAACTTTCAACCTGCCTCGAAGACTGGAAAAACAAACAAGTATCAGTAGCCTCACCACTTGACCTCTTTTAACTGCAAGCAACGTCATTTAATACAGAGAACTTCTTCGGTGGGTGAGAACGAGAAATATCTCCCCTCCTCCAACCAACTAACCCTTTATTCCCTCGCTCTCTCTCTCTCTCTCTCTCTCTCTCTCTCTCTCTCTCTCCTCTACGATATATATCTATCTATCTATCTATCTATCCATTTATCTTTGTTTCATACGGAGACAGTGATTTCGTTGAAATGAAACCATGAATATTGTTATATTCTTTATTCT
This sequence comes from Ceratosolen solmsi marchali, assembly GCF_000503995.2. Classification (NCBI taxonomy): domain Eukaryota; kingdom Metazoa; phylum Arthropoda; class Insecta; order Hymenoptera; family Agaonidae; genus Ceratosolen; species Ceratosolen solmsi. The sequence continues at coordinate 4,890,268 of NW_011948428.1, read as the reverse complement.
CTACTTTCTCCACGAGATTCGAAAACTGCGTTCCGCGCCCAAGAAAAGGGACAAAGATTGCCGTGCGCGACTCGCGAGACGTAAAAGCTCAGAAATGAAAACGAGAGAGCGCTAAAGAGCAACGATCCCGCTGTCCACGTACGAGTACTGAACATCTTCTTCGCTTGTATCAAAAAGAAAATATAGAAAGATCGATCTCTCTTACCCTCCTCACTTCCCGCTCCATCTCTCACTCCCACCCTTCCGAGCTCACTCACTCACTCATTCTCTTTCGATCTCTCTCTCTCTCTCTCAGACTCACTCTCGCGCGCGCACTGACCTTCCCTTATTTATCTCCGCCAGGAGAACGATAGAAAAAAGTCGCCGAGTCTCTGATCGTTCGATAAAGTATACACGACAAAGTTCTCGATCTTATTGCGTCTTCTAGGCTTCTTAGAATAAAAAAAAAAAAAAAAAAAAAAAAAAAAAAAATAAAAAAAACACAACCGAGCACAAAGTGAAAGACAGGGCCGAGCGACGGTCCACGTACCTGTTTAAGGATAAGGGTAGCGGCGGCGGGGAAAGCGACGCCAGTGGATCGACTAACGGTTGGGCGTATGTGAGACGGGATGCGGTGCGACGCTGGCCTCGGTGACGAGGACTCTTGCCCGGGACGTTGACCGGGGCTCGGGCTGCTGGGGCCCGCCTCGTCCCCCTCGGCATCTCGACGGGGGCACCGCCGACCTCGCGGCTCATTAAGTCGGGCCGGGTACGCACGGCGACTCGTCTACTGAATCGACCGGTCTCGCTCCACTCGGCCGGGTCGCGACGACTCCTCGGGCCCGCTGCTGCTGGATGCTGGACGCTGCGCGCCAACCATTTTCGGTGAAACAGCCCCTCCCTTTGGCAGACTCCCCACCCCGCGCGACCGCCCCCGTCGGCAGCGCCGTGCGGTGAGAGAGGCGCCCACCTTGCCGACTCCCGGTGCGCTGCGACATCGATTTAGCACGGCAATAGGGATTGAGGGGGAGGGTGGACTAGGCTGGGAAAATTGGGCTGGACGTAGGGCGCTCTAGTCTTGCAACCTCACCGTCGTCAGACAACGAGTAAACGAGCGCTCGAAACGCAATTTTTTTACGATTCCGCAACCGTACGTGGCGCCGACCTCCCCCCCCCCCAGTTTTTCGGCACTTTGCTCATTATCTTTGCACAGCGATTGAATATTTCGTTGGCGCACCGGTGGGCTTTTTCTTAGCTGTGCTTTATATATTCTAAGCAGTGCTAAGCTCCCTTCATGCTTGGAATCTCTCATGCTAAGCTCGACGAATGTATCGTCGTAATCGGTCTTACTACGACGATGAGAAAATTTATATCAACTCGTGAAAAACTTTAGGTGGTAATGAAATTGTTATGAAAAGACACTTATTCTCTTATACAAAATCGAGATACCCTTATCCTATAAGATTATAAAATCGAATGTAATTCGATAAGATAATAAAATTGATAATAATTTGGCGATGCAAATTGTTGATGGAGAGCATTGCCGCGTGAATAAGTACTATCATTGCTTTAAAGTGAGATTTTCAGAATACCAAATTTATGTTCTCTATACGAAACATTTATTTTAAAAAGCTAACTATTCTTACGAATGCTGAAAGAAAAAGTAACTCTATCTATATGCAAGTGGAAGTATTTTCCAACTTTGTTCCAGTGAAATAAAAATGTCTTTTTCTTATTAAACTTCGTATATTTTCTATATGTGTACAAATATCCACGTTCAAAAACTTTCTTTCAAAATAAAAATATGTACATGCTATTAGATCTAATTTTATTTTTATATTATTTATAACAATGAAAAAATGTATATATACATATACATGATATGATATAATGAATTCGTTTATTAAGATGATGTATTACAATAATAGTGCAACAACAGCCCAAAAATTTCCTGCAATGAACGGTATTGTACACACGGAATTTTTTTTTATTTCACCTGTTTATGCAATAATTAATGATTAATCGAAATTTTTAAATCAACATTTGATTAAATTACATTTTTTATAACATATTCGAAGTTTTAATATTACAAAGTCTCATAAATTTTCCAATTTCTTTACTTTAATTCTTTTATTAAACACAAGTCTGACAAAATCGAGACATTTTCTACTTAAAAAGAATAGCACCCAAGTGCATTCGCTTCTGATTTCTTATACTTTACTTTTATGTTTTCTGATCATCTGAAAAATCTTCTTTTTACATATTTCTTTTTTTTTATTTTTTTTTTTTTATTTTTTTTATTTTTTTTTATGGAACTATTACTTTTATAATTTTAAATGTAATAATAGGTAAGTTATTAATTCTATGGTTTATTTGAAGTAAAAAAAGAATATTTAATCCAAATGACGATTTTTTTATTCTGTACATTTTATATATAATAAAGAGAAAAATTTCAATTATATAAAGAAAACTTAAATAATTGTGCACAATATAAATAAAAATATTAGAAAAAAAAAGTGAATAACATCTATGTGTAAAGAAATAACCACACGAGCACGCGCACTCATACATAATTATTGAGACAAGTATTCTCTTCGAATAATAAGCAGTATGTGTAATAAAATTTTATTTAAAATACTATTAATTTAAAGTTAGGTAAAGTAACAACAACGTATATGAATAATTTTGCTTATTATTTTTCTTATATTAAATAGCGAAATTAAAATTTCTTATTTTTTAAATTCTCAATGGCCCAAAGTTAAGATTAAAAGAAATACATTTTATCATAATAAATATATAATTATTTTCTATCAAACAAGAATATAAATTAATTTAAAAAACGCTATTATAATAAAAAAAAAAAAAAAAAAAAAAAATTGAAATCATCTTAATTTACATTAATCAGATAATTGAAATTAATATATATTAATCTGCTTGATTGTGAAATAGAAACTAAAAAGTTGAAAATATATGTATAATTTTATATAATATCATCGGATTAGCATACCAAGTACAAAGATATTTTCTTACGCATAAATTTAAGTTTATTTTTAAATCAGAAGCAGATCATTTAATGCGTGTTCTGCTCTACTTTAACAAAAATAAATTTCATTATGTGGCTTAAATATAATAATGAAAAATTTTTTTTTACATTAACAGAAACGAATATGAAGGAGGATTATTATTAATAAGAATTTTTATATTTAAATATTAAGTTTTCTACTACATATATATTTTTGCAAAAATTCTCTCACATACGCATAAGATTTTTTGCCATACTACAATAATATGATTTGATAAAAAATTTAACTATGTGATTTGGTTTAGTACTATATTTTCATCTGTACTATAAAGTTTCTGTTAATAAAATATCAAAACATTAAAGTTGATTTGTGCTTTTATAGCTCTTTTTAGATTCGAAAAAATAGAACGGAATTGTAAATTTAAATTTGTAATTATACCATTAAAAAGTAATAGAGTGGAGATAAGTGACAATAATATAAGATAGTAAAGATACAAAATACAGTAACGAGTTTTTACAGTTAAGAAAATTTAAAGTATAAAAGAAATAATTAATTTTTATTTTTATATAAATTTTATCATCGAAACATTAATACATAATACGAAAGCACATTCAATTCAGTCAAATTGATCTGTATCTGTAAAAATTAGTTACAATTATTGATAAAATAAGAATTTACAAAGTAAATATTGTTTATTCATATCATTCATAAAATTTATTAGGAATATTTTAAAACTTAAAATGAGTAACTAATGATATTAGTTTATAAATAACATTTATATAAACCATTAGGCCACTAAAGCTTAAGTATATAAGAAATTTATTCACTTACCGTATAACTTTTAATCGCTTATCCGTTACTCATTTCCATATAAATGCATCTCTAAAGATATAAAGCATAATTTTCGAAATTTACGATAGCGATTATATTAAAAACAATCTAATGTCACTTGTTATAAAAGATTTGGATAAAAGAATTCTCGTGAATTCTTGAAAAATTACAATTATTATAATAGATTGTATAGTACACGCGATATTGTATTGAAAATTGTCATATTACATATATATATATATATAAACAATTGTTTTGCTTAATTTTCAGTCGTATGCGCAATCGTCATCGTTGGGCAATAAAATTAAGATGCCACATTAAATTCATACATTAAATTCATGGTCAAGTGAACAAGATTAATTTTCATAATTAGTTAATATTTTCAGGATATATTATAAAACGAACGATTATTAACTTAGCGCACTAAGCGAGATATTGTACATCGCATTTTTCATAGAGAATTTTTATTCAACGCGGGAGCCCAACTTATTTATAGAATAAAAAACCAACAGCCTGATTTCATTTTATTGTCTAAACAATATAAAATTCTCATCCGGCAAGGAATGAGCACGAAGTTTTTCTGAATAAGTCTCGGAGCCACATTGAACTTATGAAACTCCAGTGTCAGCGGTGGTCTGTAAGTGAAAATTGTTGGGAAAATCAACGGATTTCCTACTGCTGTCACTATAGCTCAATCAACTCTTTTAAGCTCGCACTGATGCTCGCCGACTCGGTTATTATCTTTAAATCTTCTTTCTTTTAGTCTTTTATACAGGCACGTCGCGCAATGATATGAGAAAGATTCTTTCTTGCTCGTTATGCGGTAACTAACCGACGTTGGAAGCCTTTCTCTTTTTCTCTATCTCTCTGGCTTCTTTTTTGTTTGGTTGCCTTTGTTTGTATTGAACGTTTCTCTTTTTTTTTTTACTGTATTTTTTCTCTTCTTTTATTTATTTATTTATTTATTACTTTTTTTTTTTTTTTTTTTTTTTCGTTCATCGATCGATTTCCCCGGTTACGTGAGTGACAGAGACATACAGTTGAAAAACATAAATAATTAAATGCTACGTAAGTAAGCTTACGTGTGTCATGGTATTGTTACTTCGCTTTGATAATTTTGATTTACATCAATTTAAAAGATAATCGTAGAGAGCCTAAGATATTTAATTGAGCGTATATTTGAAAAAGTTCGCTAAAGTATTGATTAAAATTAACGAAAGATAGGTGAGCATTTGTATCAGCGTAAAGAAATTCAATTTTCTTGAATAGTACTTTTGAAAAATGTTGATAAAAGTTTGTCTCTTCTATTAATAAATAAATATAAATAATAATTTATTGTTAATTTGATAAAAGAATCATTTAAAATAAAGAGCAAAGTAATTTATTAATAATATAATTATAGATGAGTTAATAATGAATGATGTATAATTATTATATTTAGCATTTAGCAATGAATCGATAAATAGTAAAAGCAAAATATTTAAATGGGTGATCGTTTAAAATTATTTCAAATTTTATTTTATTCTAATATTTACGATATACTATTTCCACTACAATGATATCATGTTTTCTAGTCGATATTTCCAATAACTTTTTTTTCCTCTCTCATTTTGAGTATCACATCGATTTCCACAATACCTAAGCTTTTCTCTATATTTTTAAACAGCATATTCGCTATTTTCTCGAAACAACTAATCATCGATTTCAATTCAATCGAACAAACAATTACACGTACAAGGAGATTTGAAATTTTAAATGTTGTTTATTGTCCATGTCGTTTAAACAATTTAAGAATTAGCGATTAATATAAGTAGTACGAAGGAGCTAATGCTACCAAGTATTTCCAAGTAAAGAACAAAAAAGTACGAAAAAAAAACAACAACAAAAAAAAAAACAACAACAAGGTCTTATAAACGTAAAAAGTAAGCGACTACTGGCCTTAATAAATTTGAAAAATCTTAATATATGTAAAGCGGGAAATAACAATAAAAAAAAAACGAACTTGTAAACGTAGCTTATCGCTAGCTTTAAAAACTCTCATATGGAAAAGCTTAAGGGACGGGCGGCTTCTTAAGGCACAGGGGAAAGGGTCGATTGAAAAAACGATTTTGAAAAGTGACTTCGCGAGGTAAATCAGAGGAAATTTCAGAGACGCGTATCGGCACTGCACACAGACACAAGCAGACTTAAGCACGAGTGCATTGGTGAAAGAAGGCGTGGATGCGTGGAAATGGTGCGAGGAGAAAACGCTCGGATGTGGAATGATGAATTGTGGGAGATGAGGGCGGCCGGAGGAGGAGGAGGAGGGGGGGGGGGGGTCACGAGCGTACGAACCCGTCGTTCGTCGTGGATTCGACGTCTCGGCTCGCACTCGTTCTCTCGTTCCACTATCAGTCCTCGAAATGTTCGTCGATAATGCCACAAAGGCGATTAATTTCGAACGGCGAAATAGGAAAGAAAAAAATTAAGCCCGACATAGTTAGCGCCTTATGCGCTTTATTCCTCCACCTCTTCTTTCTTCATCTGGATGTTACTCCAAATTTCACCAATCGATTATCGATGTCTCACCTCGATATCTTCTAATTTTCAATAATTCTTTTTTTTCTTTTTTAATGACATTCCCATTGTACCGTAGGTTAGGGAGTTTCCAATTGTTCTGAGATTTATGAAATGTGGAAAATGTTTATTACGAGGTGAAATACCGAATGATTTATTTAAGAAAAATATAAGGGATAACCAATGGCACACAAGTTATTCCGGATCTTCGATATCTTCTGAAAATCCGAGCTAAGTCCGAATTGTCGTCGAGGCACGATATTTCCTTTTAAAATAATGAAATGTTAAAATTCACTATTTATTAATGCCGCATCGAATTCCAGAAAAGTATTATTAGCCGTTAAAGCTCCTTTCGACACTTTTTAATAAACTTTTATAGCTTATGGAGTAAGATTTTTATTTAAGGTAAAAAATTATGAAGAAATATTAATGAACAAAAACTGCTACTTTGCTTCTTTAGAAAATCGTGGCATTCAAGTTTAACGATAATCAGCGTCATTTAATATCTTAAGCGAACGAACATTATTGAAAAAATATTACAAAAACTTTTATCTCAAATGTTTACACTATTTTAAAAGCAATTCGTATGAATAATGATAATTGTATATAATTTATGAAATTGTTTTCATTGAATGGCAAACTATACATAAATTTTTATTTTAACACTCGGCGTTACGTACGACCGTATGTCAAGTCGGGGATACTCGGGTATCGAATACCGAGGGATTTTGAAAAAATCGTAAAATAATTAAAACGTATTGTCGGCTCAAGTATTGTACTTGTACTAACTTTTAGTAAGATGATTAAATAAGTAAAACTATGCTTGCGTTAATGCGTTCGCACTCGGTATTTTAATGTGTTGTTGTCTCGTCGTCCACGCGACTGTGACCGTGACAGTTCGTGGTAACATGCGTATGACACGGGTACGGAGGTGATTGGAGGTGACAACTGTCCTCGGAATCCCATCCTTGCTCCGACTCTACTCTGGTCTTGACTCCGGTCTTGTCTCCCTGCGCCATCTCTTTATATTCCTCTTCGATCGAGAATTTTAGTTGGAGTTGCCAAAAGCCCCCTACTCTAGCCTTCCTTCTTAGTAATAGCTGAGCCTGCATGACCAAAGGGCTTCATTCGGTCATAATACATTCGAGTTGGTTCTTTAGCTAAGAACGTAAGCTGCTGACGCTGCTACATTGAAGATCTTCTATTTAGTCACGGCAGATAGTCGGATAGTCTCGCACCTTCGAGCACGAAATCAAAGGCGAGCCGCCACGTTTGCAAATTCATAAAATCTCACTGTCTCTCACCTTATTTTGTATTACGAATATAGAGATTCTCGCCACAGTCGTACGCAACAATAATGTAAATAGTGGACTTCGACGAATTCTTCCTTCGTACGCGTGCACGTGCACGCGTGTGCATTGTTATAAGCAAATACGCGCTCGCACGCACGCACGCACGCACGCACGCACGCACTAAAACAGAGCCAAATAGACAAAATACAATAATTAAATTGCGTCAGTTTCAATTTCCAATTTTCAGGATTAATGGTTTCAATGAGGGCAATACTTGAATACTTATAATTTAAATAATACTTTAATGCCAAAATACTTACCAAAAGTCATAAATGAAACACTATTTTATAGTATAACAAAAAAATTTATTGATTTAAAAAAAATTACTATAATAATTAAAAGGATATATATATATGTGTGTGTGTGTGTGTGTGTGTGTGTGTGTGTGTGTGTGTGTGTGTGTGTGTGTGTGTGTGTGTATGTATGTAAGGCGATATTCAGTCAATTTATAATAAAGACTATTTAAGGGTAATCACGACGATACTTATCTACAATAACATAATGAAAAATTAAAAACTACATAACTAAAAAAATGATAATAATTTGTTCAGAAAAACAGAATAACCATATATGGTTAATAATGTAATAATGCATGTTCAAGCACTAAATAGACGTACACATTTTTTTGCAACATTTCTCGCACAAAAAATATTGTTATATATATTTTACGACTCTGTCATAATTTACACTGTTGTATATACATATTACGCATTTATGTATAATTTTTTGGTGGAGGACACTATTATAATCTCATATGATCGGCTGGATTAGAGAAAATTTCTTAATAATGGCTATCTAGATATTCTATTTTATCGACATTGAATTATTGTTCTATTTTACTTATAATTTTCGCTAATTCATAAATAAATACATAATAATGCTTGCCTATGAGAATAAAAGCATCTTTTCGATTTCAGTGCTCCATAAGACAAAACGAAAAAACAAATCAATACAAATGAAAAATGTATGCTAAGGCAATTGTGGATATAAAAAAAAAGAAAGAATTTTACAATGTTAAATAATAGACGTAGAGATTTCGCGAACAACTGATAAGAAAAGAAGAACAGGCGGCTATAGAAGAGATTGTTACCATTTAAGCTGCGCACACCCAAAGCAGCATTGCGACACAAATATGACACTTGCCATTGGGGCGCGCACAAGAAGAATTGAAAAATCGTTATACAGTAGGAGGAGCACAAATATTGGAAAACCTATTAAAGGTAGTTAATAGTTAATAGAGAACAGTTAGAGGAATATCAAGTTTACATACAAATTGAGAACGCCGAGTATCGATAAATCCTGATTAAGCAAGAGGACTGAGCCCTCTCTAAGGCTTACAAGTGCCTAGATGAGAAATTTGAACTATTGTGAGAAAGGGCTGACCTGATAGATACACCGGAAGGAAGACAAGCGGAAAGAAGTAAAGCAATGATATGGAGAATCAAGATGTTGGAATGATTGAGTGGGCTGTCATTCCCTTAGGTGAATACATTGCCACGTGTTCCTCGAGCTGGACACAACACAGTACGAACAGAGATAATAGAGGTATTAACTATTGTAATAAATTATATAAATTTCGTTGCAGAAAACGAGTGAAAGATAACTTGCGCCACTAAATAATCCTGAGATGCAATCATGCGTGCACTCCAACTGGCCGCGATAAATAAATGTCGCAATTCAAGAAATAAAGAAACGATATTTTAATTTGGGATTATTATTAATACGTTTTGATTTGATAGTCCCCTTTTCATTTTTGATTTATTGTTTTTTTTTTTTGTTTTTTTCTTCTTGCCTTTTAAGAAAATATTTAACAACATATAGATTTCGAAAAATACATTATATAATAATAATAGCACTACTAATTATATTTGAATTATTAGGTCGCTCTTTGTTTTAAACAAACAATTGTAAATTTTTTATCAATTTTCAAGTACAATAATATATGGTTAAAATTTACGATATATCGATTTTTATACAATAAATTACACATTTATATTCATTAAAAGGAATGTTTGTGCTGTAAATGCTTTTTTAAAGCTATTACATTGAAGGTATGAAATAAATATTTACCTTTATTCTTATAAATATATGAAATTATTCTTGAATTAAATGGTATTTATACTCACGTTATTCCTATAATTTTTAAAGGTTCAAACTAGCTATTTATTTACAGCAATAACCTTTCTTTTTTAAATAAATGTAGCCGCACAATTGAATGATTTTTCTTACGTTAGTTGTAATTTTTATAAATTATGTCATTCTTATAATACAAGTTATTGAGAATTGCACTAAAAACATTTTGAGTAAAATTACATTTAATTGCAATTAACAAGAGAAATATGTGTAGGTTTATGAGATTCATAGTCTATTTATAGCGGCCAATATAAGTCAAATAAAAAAATATGTTCGATCAAACTTTTATTTCACTTTTTACTCTAAATAATCTCTAATATAATCTAATACTTATACATTGATAATCACTCGTTTAAATTTTTAAGACAGAAGCTCAAGAAATTATAATCGAATATTACCAACAGTTCTGCAATCTTATTCGTTAACAAATTTATTTTTATTCAATTTTAAGTGGTATTTTCAAACAAAATAAACAATAATAATATATCTACAGCGTTTATATGATAATTGATAGAGATTTTATAGTACGCACCACTTTATGATCTGAATAACTATCACGAAACATTGAAGATCTTTTCCATCGAACAATGCAATCTTTAATAATATTATTTAAACAAGAACACTCTATAAATCATATATTTCATAAAAATAATTGTTATCTATATTCGCAATATTTATATTATCTTTAGTATCTCGTCATTGTATAGTTGATTATTATAATTGTCTTAGAAATATGTAATGATTGTAAATTAATGAGTTATCGTTGTAAAGTGTTTGTATAAAGCTAGAAAATATTGAAAAGATATTGAAACTTGTAAAAAAAAAAAAAAAAAAAAAAAAAAAAAAAAAAAAAAAATTTATTCAATTCCAAGTTTATTTATCGATAGTTAAGTAAATTTCAATCACAATATTCGTGGCACTTTTTTTTGTCAATCAAGCAATTTCATTAATTTTATATGCATAAATGTAATCGTGGACAAGACTAAAATACGTTGAAAAAACGTAACGATCTGCGTAAAGAGTAAACGGCGATTAACAAAATTGCACACTGTCATATTCTTCAATAATTCTTCGATAATTCTTCGTTATCCTTACTAAATGACGTCGATGATGGTTTTTTTGATTAAAAATTCCGGGATTGCTTTAACATTTCTAATGATGAAAACTTAAAAGTAAATATTATCTATAACGGCTTAATTGTAACTTCTCGGAGATTCTCAAATTTTCATTATAGTTTAATCACATTGTAAATGAAAACTTTGTGGAGCGCACATATAAAATAATTGAGGGATGTTCCGATCGACGAGATTTCAAGGATGCCTACGGTAATTGTTACTTTATACCAAGGCTAACATTCACGGTTTCAAATATTTTTAATTGTCAATAAAATATTATACGAGGACACTATTGATATATAAGCTATGTAGCTTTAGCCATTATAGCTTTAGCCATATACCAAAGATGGGTGATTTAGTATCATAAATACATACGACTTAGAAGGTTAATGACTTTTGCTAACGCGTCGCGCCACTAGTTTCGACGTACATTCTAGAGAAAAAGCTGTGAAATATTGTATATCAGTCAATTAAATCACTCAAATGCTGACTCCTCATCACTAAACATTAAATAGATTTTATACGCTAGATCTAGCTGAAAGCGGCAGAAGGAAATATTGAATTTATTACTGTTTTATCATCCACTACTTATATCTTATTATTTTGTTATTAATTTTCAAGAATAAATTCTCTTATATTGTCAACAAAGATAATCGTCTTCCGTTGTTTGTAGCACGATGCCGTTACATCTCATAAATTGTAAGTATTACGCTAAAGCTTTTTACAATTATCCTTGCATTCGTCTGCTTGGCAAATATTTAAATGGCAATTTTTTTTATTTATTTTAATTCGACATGGCTAGAACTAAACTAAGCCTACATTTTTATTTTATTTTACTTTATTTTTACAGCATTTATTTGATTTCGTTAAATATTAAAAGAATTTGTTTGATAAAATACTTTTTTAACTTTAAGGATTCGATTCAACTATCGATTATACATCGTATTGATAGAGCAACAGCCAACTGGCCAATAAATAAATATTTCCTTACAGAGATAATGGCAATGGATAAAACAAACATTCGAAGGGAGAAAAAAAATTATTATAACTAATGGGATATACGAGAGGGCCATTGCATTTAATAGGTAATTTTTAGTATACGCTGCAATAAAAAAAAAAAAAAAAAAACGAAGTAAGAAAAAAAAGACATTGTTTATTACCGTTAGTATCGTAATATCGTAAAGTTACTTGGATATATTAATCTAATCAAAAGCTAATGACTTGTTTAGAACTAGTGAATCAATTGGTAACTTCGATATATACAGCGGTGACGTCATACTTTATCATACGGCCTAATTATGGTCATTCCATGGTAATATCCAAAGTATTCTAAATTATTATCTACGATTTTACTGCATAAGCAAACAGTTAATGAATACAGCATATTTTCAGTAAAAAGATAAATATTTTTTTAACACTGTTCAATTTCGATATCGAGTATTAAGTAGAAGTGGGCGGGGAAAATTTTGTATTAACAGTTGAGCATAATCGCAAGCAATAGAAAATTTTAAATTCCCATAAACGTATTATTACATATATTGAATAAAATGTGGGAAATGGTCGAGTGTGTTTCGGATAGATAAGGATTAAGACAAAGATATTCCTTAAACTTGAGAGGGTACTAAAGTGTAATGATTACTTAGTGCTTTAATAACATTAGCATCGAAGATAGACTATATAATTATTATATTACACCAATAACAACGAGAAGGCATTTTCAAGGCAAACAACAACTGGTAATCATTACTTCAATTCCATTAAGAAACAGAAAAAACTTTATTTATTTTTATTTGCTAAAGAAACATTGATTTTCTTTTATGAGAGAGTTGGGTACATTAGCAAGTAGGTCTTTCTCTTTTTATTTGAAAGAGGATAATAAATTGTCAGTCGGACGATGAATATTCATTATTAAATAAAACGTTATATCATCTCAGTTAAGTACAAGACGATTTTAAGAGTATGTTCGGTGCTATGTTTGATTGTCCCGGTCTCAATTGAGATGAGACAAAAAAAAAAGAAAAAAAAGAAAAAAAAAGAAAAAAAGAAAAACAGAAAAAAAAGGAGAACAATTAATTACAAACTTTAAAATACGAAAATTGATTGGTTGAGAAGCCGGTAAAATATAATCAATCACGTTCGAAACACATTATCCTCGAAGTACTTCTCAGCAAACACGAAGAACTAATGATCAAAGCCATAACGATCCTCTTATATATAAAGTAATTTAACATTTCATATAATACTAATGAAACTAATTATCAGAATTGACTTTGATAACATTTTGTAACTTGTATCTCACTCACTCAACAAGAGAGTGGATTATGAAAAGACTGTCGTGAAATATTTGAGACATTACCAATCGAAAAAAGCTATATTCAATTAGCTTAAAGCTATATTTAATCTAGGAAACGAACTCTACAATCTGTATAATCAATTTCCTTAATCTCAAATATCATAACGTTACCGCATGAACCAAAAATATCAATATTATCATATATTTGCTATGCATCTAATTTTTATACATTTTTCATCAGCCATTATGTTCATATTTATACAATAAAATAAGTCCCGACACAAACGATCAGGTGAGAATATTTTAATTACTGATTACTTATATTTTTTTCATATATACGATGTATCATCATTTTTAATTAAATGAGTTCCAAATTCGTATACAAGAATTTATTACGATAATAAGAATAAATTTATCTCTATCTTTGGAATACGGCTAAGACTAGACTATTTACAAACAGATTCACAGAATTTATGTTTTGCCATAATTCTAATGTTGTATAAAATATATCATGTCGATCGTATTTTGTCAGTCATTTATTTACAGAATGGGACTAGAAAATCATTTATAGCTTACTCCAATAGAATTCAGAAAATTCAATGATACAGATATATACTTCTTCAAGATTATTCTCCATACACAATTACAATTCTTTAAATATCATTTTATCGCCTACTTTATTTAATATAACTGCACGTATTGCATTTTATATTTTATTTATTATATCTAAATAAATTTTTATTAGTGTGTAACAGACAATTAATTTACTGACATCACCAAAAAGTTAATAAATAAGCTCATCAGTGATAGACTAACACAGCGCAGACATAATTATTGATAAGTTACAAGTTAAATGAAAGAAAATGTAAAATGCTAAAATCGATTATTACGAAAATATCATACAATACAATGATTTATACGAAACTATCGAGAGTAAATAAATTAAACAATTCCTATACCTAGAATAATGGAATGCATTATTATTATTACACGTATCAATAATAACAAATCATTGTGAATCCCATAAAATTAATTGGGATTATCAATAGAAGGTAGAGTAATCAACATAACTACAAAACTGATGTAACATTAGTTCTAAAATATGTGATTAAAATGTTTTAAATATAACCACCAAAAAATGCAAGACTAAATATCTAAGCGAGTACGATAATTTCTATTTAACACTATTATGTCTTAACAAGAATAATCCATTGCATCTCTCATTAATAATAAAAATATAGAATTAAAATGCTATTGATTTTTATTTTTAAGGATTTAGAAGATACAAGAATTTAGAAGCCTATTAATAATAATGGAAAAATCAGTCAGAAATCAATAAAAAATAGATTAAAAATTTTTTTTTAAAAGTTTGTGACTATACAAATTAAAATAAACTGGTCTTCCTACAGAGACATTATGCCAAATTGAGAAAGAAACAGTCTTCCAAAATTAATAATGATCATTTAAAATAAATTATTGTTTTAATATAGTAAAAAAAAATTATTCTAATTTAAGAACTTTGAAAAATCATAGAAACTAATGATAAATTATATGGAATATAAACCTCAGATAATAATGTACGCAATCAAAATCTATATGAATTAAAATATCTTCTTTAATTAATTGTATTGAAGGAAATGTATTAAAAATAATGATAACGATGGATTTCTTAACAATTTTACAATCTTGTCGTTGTATACGCATAATGAGCAATTATTTGAATTTAATGCCTATTGCAAATCCAAGTGCCGATAAAATAGAATATAAAATGAACTACCAAAAGCCTTTTAATAGAACAACCAGCGTCAGTTTCCACCAATTCTATTCAAGAACTCTATGTATGTTTCAATAGCCATAACTCAAACGTAATGTTAAATGAACATAATTTCTTCTTCCATACTTTATCTTACATGTAGTACGACGACACAGCGACAACAGCGTCGATTTGATTAACCGTCGACTGCTAAGGACAGGACTTTTTATGTAAATAAGATACTTTTAAATCGCTATACTTTAGAACAAGTAACGATTTCTCATAATTAGCTAAATAAATTTTGCTGCGTTGCATCGTTTTCGAAGGTACTCCAGGCATTGTTCAACTCCATAAATATTAATTTTGCCATATTCTCATTCGACGTTCCAGCTTGCTGCAATGAAAAATTTATTATCAAACGAATATTCTATTTGATAACTAAATTTTTACGTTTACAAGACTTTATATGAATCCAACCAATTGTCCACATTTTTCAATAATTAATTAATGCCATTTGTTTAAATTTTAATTCAATTCCACTTATAATAACTGATCTATTCATTTTTACAGCATTGACTCGCTCTATAATTTTACTTAAAGACATTTATCAATTTAATTGACGAAATAATGGCAATTCTATGTTACATTTTCTATGTTAACATAAAAAAAACATGAATAATTATTGTCGAAATCAGAAAATACTGCAGCTGTATTCGAAACTCTCTAATTATAAAATATATATGGCACAATAAACGTAGTTCGTCAAAGAGTCAGCTATAGAGGAAATAATTTTACCTTATCTGGATGAACGGCAAGACAAGCTTTCCTATATGATTTTTTCACATCCGCTGGCGAGACTAGCATATGCATCTCACACTTTTGCCATTTGACTCCATCCCACAATATCGTGTGCATTGAGCAGAGTAGTGCCCTTAGATTACCCTTTTTGCCCTCGGTCCACTCAGTGACCTTCAGTGTATCTGGATCCATTGTCTTCGCCGCCTCGACTTTACGCATCTGATTTATTGTTTTTGGGCTATCCTTCTCAGCCTTGCGCGAGCTAAAAAAGTTATATCCTTGACTACCCAGCAAATCCTCGAATGCGTCTCCAGATTTTGCTGTCTTATTATTACAAGAATCCTGTCCAATTTGAGTGGTTGAAGGCGCTGCTTCATTGAGAGGCGTAATGGGCTTATTCAGACGAGGACTAGTATGGACCGGCGTACCTGAAATCAAATCTCGCTCTTAAGAATTTTATATATCACATTTCCATTTCGAAAATTTCATGCATACGTTATGTATTAAGTGAAAGATCTAGTATATATATATATATATATATATATATATATATATATATATATATAACTTTAATTTTACGCTAATTACATAAGTAACGGATTTGTTATAAGTAACGCATTTATTATACATTAAAATTACTTCTTTAGTATATATTCAATTTATTTAAGATAATTCCTCATAACCCAGAATAATTAAAAAATTTCTTTTAATGATTTTATTTCTTACATTTTAACGCACAGCTCTACAATAACGAATATGACAAAACTAAATTTGACAATATTTTAAAAATTATAATTGATAAATTTGCATGATTAATGCCAAAAGCCATTGCACAGAACATTCAAGGAGAAATGTTTTTCTACATAATTATGTAAATAATGGTACATGGATTTTGTATTATATTTTAACTAAAATATATAAAAGTATTGTAAGCATTGTAAGGTATTATTTTTGTAAGGGAATATTTACTGCCAGTAGCTGGGCTCGATGATTGTGGAGTGTTACATTCTTTTGGTGTGCCGTTCCAACTAGACGTTAAGCCAGCTCCCATCACTCCAGCAAAATTTGCGAATGGATCTTGTTTTTGTGCGGCGAAATTCGGTACGCTTGCATTTCGGGGAAAACCTTCGTCACCGGTTGGAGTTTTCGCCGTTTTATTTGTCTGAGACCAGTTACCTTAAAAAAAAAAAAAAAATAAAAAAAGGAAAAGAAAAAAAAAAAAAATAAAATAAAAATAAAAAAAACAACGAAATTTTAACAATGACATTGAAATATTTAAGCGAATCAATATTTTAACGACGATTAAACGCCCTATCGATTACATTATTGTGCGATTCAATGGAATTACAGCAAATACAAGGCAGAATTACAAGATACCTAAGAGATTGTTCTTGACATTAGTACCAAACGGATCGAACATCATGTTTTCAGCGACGGACGTTGATCTGGGAGCGGTTTGACCTCCTTGGCCGAATAACAGATCTCCCATATCGTCCTGAGTGTCGCTCGTCTGTCCGAATAGCAAATCACTCGCCGGTATTTCATTAACGGTCGGGGTCGTGGATGGTGGGGGTGGCGCTGCCTGGGTGAAAGGCCCAAAACCGCCCAGGAGATCCGCATTACCGACGTCGGACTCGGAGTGGCTAGGACTCGATGCAAATATATCGAGACTCGGACTCAGCGACGGCTTCTCCTCGGCACATTCGCTGCTCGGCATTCCGAGATTAAGCAGATCGGCCTCGGTCGCACTCGACGAGTTCTCCGAGACTTTCCGAGTGTCATTACACTCGATATCCGGATCGACTATGCTCTGCTTCACCAAAGGTATGGTCATTGGATCCGAGATCGTCTCTTCGGGAATCTATGGAACATAATTGGTACATTAGTATTGGACTAAATTTGATATTTACTCACGTTGCGCAACAGAAATATTAAAATAAAAAATATAGATAAATCGTGCTCAGAGTAACTATGACAGTTGCCAATCATAAATCGATAAGGGTTTGACAATCAGTACGATCGCAGGTAACCCGTAAGTGCTATCGATCTTTGCAAGTACATTCATCATCGTACGATTTAAATAACAAATTACGTAATTGCCTTACATAATTACAAATTTCAATCATTGGAGAACAGCAATAATAAGACCAATAAAAGACAAAATAGTTGGCGATTTTGAATAGATGGGAAAGAAGCAATCAAAAATATCGTCGTTTTTATCATTTAAATGGATGACAAAGAAATTATATATACGAAAATTGAAGGGGATTCGAATAGAATGTATAGTGCAATTAAACAAGAAAAAAATATTAGGCCAAAGATTGAATTGAAGGGATTGGGAGAAGAAAGCCTTACCTGATTGTTAAAATTTTCAGTTCTAAAATTCTCGAGCGTCTCCTCCATCTCCAAAGTCGAGCCGAATAAGGGATCGGGTATCGGCTTCGGATCATTGGCCTCGGTCTCCCAGGGCGCCGGCACCCTCAAAAATTTGGCCGAATCCTCGCCGATCATCGCATTGACCGTGATTTTGAAATTGCCGCCGATTTCCGGTGTATCGTCCAGGTCTTGTTTGCCGAAGGTGATGGTGCTGTTGATTATGGGTACGTAACCAGTATGAAAATGAAGTGCGGCCATCTTGATGCCGATTACCCGGCCGAGCTGCTGACGCGCGTGGTACACGACCATCGTAATGTCGCCCCGGACGGTGGCGTCACCCAAGATCAAGCAGACCTTCCCCTTCATCATGCTGTAAAGATTCATCTCCTCGTACTCGGCTCGCTTCGTTGAGAATACCTAGAACGAATTAATAAATTAATAATTATCCTCGTTCTATCCAAGTGGCATCGGTAAACTGTTCAAAACTGACCATTAATTTTTAAATTATAAGGACAATTTTGCGACGGCACTCGGCACTCGTAAACTTTAACAATTATGTCGAAATAATCATACGCACAATAATGCGAAATATGTTCTTATGAATGACAATAATTTATATGGTAAATATTTTTTATTTGTATTCCAAGCGACAAACTCAAATCAATTAAAAAAGTTGTTCTTATGGATAAATTTTAACAAGCTTATCTATTACGATATATAACTTTCTTCTCCGTAATTTAATAAAAATAATATCAGTTATTCGGGGTATTATTGAGTTTTTTATACAGTTTATACGGTATTTGCGTTTCTCAAATTGAGATTGAGATCATTTTATGTATATGCATTAATAAAAAGCAGCAACGAAACAATGGATTTATTTAAGTAGCTTCAACTTTATTATTATTATAAAGAAAAATGGTATTTCATTAAAATTAAGCAAACCATACTGAATGTTCGTAGAAGGTAAATAAAATAAATAATGAAAATGATACTTTAAATGAATAAACAGCATTTGGTAAGTTTATTATCTAATACGTAAATTTATAAGGTAAAATGTAATAAATACAAATTGGACGATACAAACAACAATACAACAATGGGTTATGAAACTTCAAAGAGATTATTTATGATCAAAGAGATTCGCTTAATTCGATGAAAAACTTCCTGATACTATTTTACATCGTACTATGCATGTACTTTCAAATGTAAAACGATTGCATTTAATCGCAATAAATAACATAAGATAATCTTTACAATGAATATTTTAAAAAGTATAAAAGCTACTTGATTCAATTTTCCAGCATCGGAATTAGATATTTCGCATTAGTAATTATTGAAAAAAAATTTTTTTATTACTCAATCAAAGTATCATGTTGAGCCGTATATTATAATATAAACTATTGTAGTGTGATTTATAAGGTAAAATTTTAGTGAAAAATCTATGGTATTTTCACTGTAATTATAGCTTTCTCCAATCCACACTTGAAAACTATTACAAGTATGACAATTGTCAGTATGACAATGATCAGAATATTATAATAACTGGTATATTTCTGTAGTAAGATATTATTTTTGTAAAAATAGTTAACAGCAATGCACAGCAGAATGTAATATTATGTACAGTTGACTTATAAAAAATTAAGAGTAAATGCAATCATATCTCATTATATATTATTATTGTTTTTAAAATCGTGCGTAGCTATGAGTGTATTCGAAATTTTATGACTACATCCATTGGTAAAAATTTGTTCCAACGCTTCATTAATAATTACTTAACTTTGTTTAATGTTGCACACCTTACTGGAAATTTATAGATTTTTGTATATTCAGAAAAAAAAATTCTTTGCTTTAAAATTCTCTTTAATAAATTTGTTTAATTGTAAACGAATTAGAGGTTTAAAAAATAATTTAATTAATTAATTCATCGACTCAAAATATTGCATATTTCACGTTAAATAACATATACGAGGATGCACGATTAAATTAACGAAACATTGTAACTTTTAACGAGATGCTGTTGTTTTGTTAACGTCGCGTTGCTCTTGTAGCGCGTATACGTCCGACAAAAAGGACATGGAGGCAAGAAAAAAATTTTCACGCAATATTCTGATTGTTATATTCGAAAATTAAAAATAATGAACGTGAAAAAATAAATAAAACGAGAAGAAACGAGAGACAATGGTAAGCAAGAAATAAGTCCACTTGCTAATTTATTTTCCAACGTCTATCTCGTTCGTTGTGTTTTATTACCGATAAATGCGTGTGCATTTATCAGAGAATAAACATGTCGTAATTGCGCGCATAATTCAATTTAATTTATTCTCTCATGCACGTTACGATAAATGATTACATTTGGTTCCACTTAATCCATATCTTTAATGTTCATTTTATTGTGCTGCGTAATATCTCTCATCCTTTTCTCGGTTCAATACATCTTACACGGGAATGTTAAGGCGTAACAGGTAAGCCAAACGACAAACGAAGGGCGTGCAAATGCATTTTACGTTCGTAACAAAACGTGAACGAGAACGAAAAATTCCAATAAAGAGAGGAAGAGAGAGAGAGAGAGAGAGAGAGAGAGAGAGAGAGAGAGAGACTAATTAACAAAAGAATTTTTCCGTTACAAATTATAGCAATAGATAATAGAACTTTTACTCATGTTGGTTGCATTACTTAACCACATTTTTATTTATTAGAATGCATCAATTTAAAGACAAACACTATTTTTATTATAAATCAATAAATGAATCGATAAAATTTTATTTATTTTAATTAATGTATTAATAATTGATCCTCGTAATATTTGTTTATGATGTATAAGATACTTTATAGAGAAACTACCGATCCTCTGACTAATAAATAATATTAAAAACAAACAAAGCCATTATATGCAGTTCTTACATAACACGTTGATTAATAAAACAATTTCAAATTAAATTTCAGCTATTAATATTATTACTTTATATATAAATCGATTGGTTAATTTATTTTACGTACATTCGAGGTCTCGCACTCAGAGTAACTATGACAGTTGCCAATCATAAATCGATAAGGGTTTGACAATCAGTACGATCGCAGGTAACCCGTAAGTGCTATCGATCTTTGCAAGTGCATTCATCATCGTGCGATTTAAATAACAAATTAAAGATCAAATTATTTATTTAAAGATTCAATTTTTTAAAATGCATAAACTGAATAGAATAATTTTTTAAGCAAATATTATAACACTTTCAATTATAAATCTGAACTGTATGTAAGAGCTAAGTGTTTTCCATATTTTTGCAATAAATTGAAAATTATAAGAGCCTAAAGATCGGAAAGGAGAATTTACTTAGGTTCAAGCAATTTTGTAGAATCACATGACTAACGATAAAAGTTGTGTTGCACGAGTGCCGAGGATTCAACAGCGAATTCGCCTAAAACTCTCATTCGCAATTGCCGTGAATGATAACTAGACAAATATTACGCACGGCAATCTACATTCAACTTGACAAATCCCCGATTTCTAATATTCATGTGCACACATAAAAGCAAAGAAATAAGCAAAGCAGACGCACCATAGCCCCGTTGCTGTAAATTTCAATGTAAGGCCGACAACCATCCCTCGCCTTGTTGAAGAGCGGCACCGGCTGAATGAGTAGCGATTTGAGAATGAGTGGCCTCATGTGCGGTGACTTGCCGTTCGTCAATGAAGCCATGTAACGGATGATCCTCAGCTCGGAGGGCTGAAGCTGCGGTGGCTGGCAGCGACGCGTCGTGAACATGGAGATCGCCTCGTCCGTAGTCCTGAGGACGTCCGCGTACAGGAGAAGTGAACAGGATATCACGGCACTTGCGCGCAAGCCATCCTGCGCTCGGTTTAACAAACAAACATTCTTTTGTCCTATTGTTGATTTTGGGGAGAGGGGGGGGGGTGGCTTCCCTGCATTTATAATTTAATCGTGGCCTTTGATTTTTAGCAGCGTTTGCCACAATATGAATAATGCCTATGCTTCTTTCAGGGCTCGTCAGTAATCATGAATTATTTCAGAGTAAAAAAATTCAGGACAAACAAATTTTTGTTTTACATCTATTTTCTGGATATAAGGAAAGGGAAAATGCCTCGTTAAAATTTCAAATCCATCCGACAAACTATTGTGCTATAATAATATTCCGCTACGTAATTGGGGATGAATATAATGCAGTATGATTTATAAGCTTATTAAAGTTAATTATGTAAAGGTAAGTAAAGGTAAGTGTGTAAAATATTAAAAAAAATTCAAAAAAAAAAAAAAAAAAAGAAAAAATAATCGACAAATTAGTAAATAATGTGAAAAGGGTTGGTAATCTTTTGTAATTCGTTGCTGATCGAATCAATAACAAATAGGCATGCATTTATCTAACTTTATTTTCTGAAAATAAAAGGAAAAATAAATCTAAATAAAATGTTTAAAATAATTTAAACATTTCCTCATTGTCAAAGAAGAAACGACAATTTGTCTGTGCTTCTCCCTTAATCGATAGATTTCCATTCGTCGTATATATCGTTCGATAAGAATTATTCTTGATATATTGATAAACACTCGTAGCATTGTTTTTTATAAACATAATTGTCAACGTATTATCAATTGAAAATT
Organism: Ceratosolen solmsi marchali; assembly: GCF_000503995.2. Lineage (NCBI taxonomy): Eukaryota > Metazoa > Arthropoda > Insecta > Hymenoptera > Agaonidae > Ceratosolen > Ceratosolen solmsi. The sequence continues at coordinate 4,867,443 of NW_011948428.1, read as the reverse complement.
TACGATGATTTTAAACGTAAATTGTATTTAATATTATAATATATTTAATTCTGTAGTATTATAGATTCTTCAGCAATACTAATTGTCATTAAAAATAATAATATAACAATTTAACATAGACTTTATTTATTCCGATAGAAAGGAATCTTTCAGCCTGAAGTTTATAGCATTTTACATTTAATTTAACGTAATTGTTAGTTATGTTTGAAAAAAATCTATTAATTGATTTATAAACATTTTTATCAATGAAATTGTCACCTTAAGTAAGCGATAAACTTTTCGAAATAAACACAACGAAATATATTTCGAACAGGAGTGAGATGCTAATTTTCAAAATTACAATTAAGTCTGTTGAGATGCAAACGATTAACTCATTAAGAATGTTAGCTACATTGATGAGAAATAACCATAAGTGTAAACCTAAAAAGATAGCTAAAAGAAAAATGCATAAACTTAAATAGAATATTAATTCTAAATAAGCACATGATAATCAGCTGCCAAGGACTCACTTCTTTATTAAAGAGCCTTAACCGATTGTATATACATAAAATAAATATCCAGCCTAATTGTTAAATGAATTCTCGATCTTCATTATTCATAACTACGTCGTATTCGATTTTTATCAAGTAAATGGGTGGGTGAGTGGGGGGGGGGGGAATCCTAAAAATACTTTAATTAATGTAACCACGTTAGCTTTTAAATTTTTTGTTTTTTGTTTTTCAATTGATTAAGGAAACCCAAGGGATTTTAATTCAAGCGCCTACTACTTCGACAATATAGCGTAACTCGGAATGAAAAACCACAATAAGTGGTTTATTTGGTCTCTCGCGATTGCCCATGACCCCTTTACAAAATATAACTGCACTCGCCGCTACTTTGTAACTGTTCGCCATCAACAAAGCACATATTTCGTTATAGGGCTATCGATAACGTCCCATTCGCATATCGCCAATTGAAATAAAAGAAAGAGGAAAAGAAAGAAGAAGTACTAGAAGAAGAAGAACAAGAAGAGCAAGAGGAAGAGATAGCCATGCGCGCCCGAAGCTTTTAAACTGCGGACTCGAATGGCCCTTCTGCCAAATTGCCCAGCATATAGTACAGAAATATTTCCAAAGGTTGCAATAATGCTACTCACGTTACAGTAAATCACGACGGCATGATGGACGTCGGCATTGAGATATCGATAGATATCCTGGCAAATCTGGTATATCGCCGACAAGAGCGGAGCGTTGGCTTCCGAGGAGACGTACGCGAATGAGCAATCGATATGGCGACCGATGAGCCTAGTGACATTCGGCCTACCCCTCGACAGATTGTAAAATTGTATTTTGGTTGGGGGAGGGTGGCGGGCCATGAGGAAGGCTCGCACGTCCTCGATGTGGTTGGCCCGGTAGGCTGACTCGATCCCGTCCACCGGATAAGGCATTACGAGGATACGGGAGGTCAAGTAGCTCGCGTCGAGCTCCGTCCGCGCCATGCTCTGCTGTACCGTTTGCATCACTTTCGACGAGGTGTCCTTGATGTTGCGCAAGAGGCTGCCAGCGCCTCCCTTCAACGAACTGAACAAACCTGTTGGCAACCGGAACGTTACTCGTCTGCCACCATCGCTCGTCAAACTGATAAAGCGCGAAAGAGAATGGGGTCGACGATGGGATTCGGATTGGTTAATTAGCGGAGGATCGTTTCGTGTTTCATACTTACGTTAATTCAATTTTACGTTTCAGCTCTATTAATGTCTTATATTCCACTTGCCTTCCCCTCCCCCCCCAGCTGGTAATCCGAAAAAAAGTTTACTTTATTCGTGCGATTACACTACGTCTCGTTGTTATTGGTATTACGTAAATCAAGAATAAGGCAAAACGTAAACTATTGAAATAGTTTTTTCATTTCTTACTTGCGCACATGTATTACAATTTCCTATGCTCAAATATGACAAATTCGCCATTAATGCCGTTGGATAAATTCGTAATCGTACGTAAATACTTTATATATTCGAACGATAGTTTAATAAATCCGTTTAAATCCGCTACTGTACGATCAAATATTGTCCGAGCATAAAGGAAACGTAATGCGAAGAATATTTGAATTTTTTTTCCTTTTTTTTTTCAAATAGATTTGAAACATTGTCAAATATCGTATGGACAATGAATTTGTATTAAATTCAATGTGATATATATTTTCTTTTAATCCAGCACCGATTTCTGTTATAATTATTACGTATATAATGAATTAGCGTGCTAATTTCGAATGTATTGGCGTAATTTAAAGTAGTAGTTTTAGCTTTAAATGGCAGTAATAAAACTCGTACAGTCAGCCGCAAGAGGTGATACAACGTGATATATTATATTATTATTGGGGCTAAGGATCCTAATTTTTATATGTTCGTATCTTAATCTGACCTAGTGGTAATACCATCTAACGCTTGTCTGCGTGCAAATCAATAATGACCTCCCCGTCGACATCGTCGAGTGACGATATAAGTATTTCACGCGAATGAGAAATAAAGGTGGAAGGCTATTATCGATGAAATGATAACGTAGCGAACCTGATGACTGAGTCCCTGGCGTCTTTTGTGGTGGGCCCTGTTGATGAGTAGGCATCGGTGGCGTCGGCCTCGAAGGCGGCATCGTGGCACCACCTCCTAAACCTGTTCCCGAAGCAGCCGCGGACGGGACTGGTGGTGCGGGCCTTGTCGGGGGCGGCGGCTTCGTGGGGGTGAATTCGAGTTTCGCAGGTTCCCGCGGATCGAAACCGTTCGACTCGGCTATGGCTGCCAGCCTCTCGAGTAATGCTGCTGTCGTCAGCCGCTGGGTTGGGGAAACTTGCAGACAGCCTTTGATCAGGTCGTTGAAGCAACCGAGGCACGGATTCGCCGGCAACGGTGGGTACTTGCCGTTGACTATCGCCAGCTTATTGCCTAAAAAATGTAGGGTAATTTGGCTCGTTATAATAATGCCGGTTGACATTGATGTTGAGATTTTTGTCGGCGCGGAGCAGGATTTCGAAGCGTGAAATAATAAGTCTGTCGACGTTTTATAAATATTTAAGAATCAAGTCGGTGTGGTATTTTTAAGTATATTAAGTATATTTATAATTAATTATAAATATATATAATTAAGTATGTATTAGATTTGATTAGATTAGATTGGATTAGATTAGATTTATTAGATTAGATATTATTAAATACATAAAAATAATTATAAATACATATAATTAAGTAATATTCAGATCAGTGTGTACAAATAAGAAAATATAACTATAATTTATTCAATGAATTACGCATTCATTTTAACTGTTTACTTGCTCACTCATATAGAAGTTTGTAATTTAATTTACGTATATGATGAGCTGTAATTCGGATTTTTGTAATTAAAAATTTAGTATTTTAAAACTAATACATTTAGCTAAATAAATTATGAAGCTGATATAAAGAAAATTTATTAAATACTCATTTGCTCTTGTTACATTTTATAATGTAATTGAAATAAAATGATGAATGCGTTGAGAGAGCTAAAAGAATCGATAAATTTATAATCTCTTGAACAAAATAATCCACATTTGAAAACTCGTAACATTCGAGCATTAAATTAATGTCTTCTAACATTAAATTATTTTACAACTTAAAGAAAATTCATACGCGATCGAATGACTGATTGGTTGGTGTTGAAATTTTATAAAATTATATTTATAAATTTATAAAATTAAGAAAAACTTTGAAAGAGTAATGGAAATTTTATCAAATCAATTTAGTACAAAAGATAATTGTTTTACCATGAAATTCAATTTTAATAAATTGATTATTATAATTAGTGAGCCTTTACTTTCTCACAGTGACTTAAAAAGTAAAAACCACAAAAAAATAAAATAAAAATCCATTATCTTCATGCATAATTATATGAGAAAGTTACGAAATTGAGAAGTAAAGAAGGTAATCTAATCACTGAAATTTAAATTTTGAAATGATTTATCCAAATTATCAAATTTAATTTAAAAATTTTTTTAAAATTACGTTATAATAACATAAACTACGTAGTTCAAGTAAACCGCAGTGTTTGCATAAAAGATGCATAACGAAGTTATATTTTTCATTCATAAAATATTGATATTCATTGCCGTGTGCTATATAAAATTCATTCCCAGCGTTTATTATTTATTTATTTATTTATTTATTTATTTTTTATTTATTTATTTCTCGTAGTTTATTTTTCCATCACCTTCGCCTCGTAAAATTCCATGTCGTACGATGGACCACATCATCCTCAGTCCACGCCACGCTTTCCGAATATCGTGGCCGCGCAAGAAGGACAGAGATGGCACCACCGAAGCGAAAGAGAAAGGAAGAGAGAAGAACTCCCTTACTCGGTACAAGATTATTATATAAAAGACGGAGTAGTATCGGGTGTGCGAAGAAACAGAGAAACACGAGAAAAACGGAAGGAAGATGTCCAACGGGAATCGATCAGCAAGGGGTAAGAAGTCAAGGTCATCGCAGACAAAAGAAGACAGCCTAACAATACTCGCGCTTTTCTTCCCCGGCAACAAGCATTATTCGCCTCTACGTATTATTGAATGACGAGCAGCACCCGAACGAATATAATTTGCATTATTATATGGCAATTCAAACTAAAAACTCGGATTGCATGGAAGTCGATCCGATTCTACCGATCACCGATGACGGGAGCATCAAAAATTAAGAATAATCGCAACCCAACTCATTATTTCTCTCGACATTAAATTATATTTGTATATATATATATATATATATATACTAAAGCTATTACCGTAGATAGAATAATTCATAGGCATTACTCAATGTGTAATTATGGTATTTAAAAAATGTATTGGAATATTTCAATGTTATTAAAGAAATTTTTTATTTAACATTGGCGTTGATATGACGGTTGATAGATCTCATGAATATTACATTTATTCTCAATGAGGAGCAAAATCCATTTTTGAGATATGATATGTTAATGGAAAGATTATATAATTTAAAGGATGTTGTCTTCGGGATTCTAACAAGTGTCTACCAATTAAATCTGTGATTTAATTAAAGATATTTATATAAAACATTCTATTTAAAGTCTCATTAATAATCGTATATAATTATGATTGTATTAAATGAATGTAATACGTAATTAGAAAAGAAAAAAATTGACTCGTGAAATATAATATCGTTCAATTAAGATTCTATTAAAAGTTTCATTAATAATCGTTTATAATTATGATTGTATTAAATGAATTTAATAGGTAATTGAAAGGAAAAAAATTAATTCGTGAAATGTGACATTGTTTAATTAAGAATACAAAGTATTTATATTCATAGAAATTAGAAATTAATGTTAATAATAACTAAATACATCATCAAATTTGATAATGGTGTGACATAAAATGATAGACTCGTTATAGTATAAAAATAAAGAAAATGATATACTTTTAAAAATTTTAATAAAAAAAATACAACTTACCCTCAGGGAAAGGATGACGTAATGTTACAATGGTATAAAGAACACATCCAAGTGCCCAACAATCTACTGGTGGTCCAATAGGATCATTATTCCAAGTATCCATCATTTCAGGCGCTCGATACATAGGTGTTGTAAATTTAGCCATGTGATCTTCTAATTGAGCTCTCTTTTGGGCATTCCAAGAAGTATCCGGCAATATTTGTCGAACTGTTGTACTTCCAAAATCACAAAGTTTGATTAAGCCATCGCTGCCAATTAGAAAATTTTCTAACTTTATATCTCTATGAATAAACGGTCGTGGCTGTTGGGAGTGCATGTGATGGATGGCTTTTGTTGCCTGATAAGCTATTTTGCATACTTGAGCAACACTAAGCGAATGTACAGTAATATTCCTTAAAACATCTGCTAGCGTTCCACCAGGACATAATTCCGTTACCAGAAGATATTCGCATCCTTTATTTTCATCCCTATCAATTTGTTGTACACACAAGAATTGTATAATATTTGGATGCTTGGTTAAGGTTTTAAGAGTTTCTATTTCCTGAAGTATTGTTTTTTTGGTTTTTTCATCGACTGCAATCATTCTCTATAAACGGTAAATAATAATATAAAAAGCATATAATTTACAATTTTTTTAATAATTTCGACGAAATAATATATATTTAAATTACTTTCAAAGCATATTCTTTCCCAGTAGTAACATCTTCAACGGCAAATACTAAGGCCCATCCACCTATAAGTACAAATTTTGACAAATATTACAATCAATTACAATTACATCAGTTATTATTATTACGAATATATAATAACGCAAATTATTACACTATCATCGTCTATTTATATTTATGTAAACGATTTTAATTATGTCAAATTCAAAATTCAAAACTACTTTTCCTAAATAATAATTATTCACTTTAACATAAGCACAATAATGTTTAGATAATAATATATAAATTACTTGCTAATTACATTCAAAACGAACATTTTAATTATTACAATTGCATTGACTAAACTTTTAACGATAGATTCACCTTTGAGATATAATTTCTTTTATTTTATTCAATGAAAGATAAAAATTATCTGCAGAAAAATATAATTAATATGTTATCAATAATATTGAATGATAAAACATTTATTATATTCACTTCAATATATTAAACGCTTGCTTACAATTACATGTATACTTTCAAATAGCAAAATATAATAACAATTACTCTAATTGATAATTTTATTATTTGACAATTGTAGTATTAAATAATTATAATGTTTCACTTAAGTGTAACAAAACACAAGGCATTTTCTAACATAACATTGACATATGCCAGTGTTTACATTGGAGGCACCTAACATCCTCAAACGCGTCCACACAGACGACACAACCATTGTTTGCATTTCAAATTCTTTTATCTTTTATTTTTTATCGGCAAATGAAGAAAATACGTATAACCAAAAATACTTTGTCAAAGCAATTTCCATCGTCAATTTCTTGTAGGGTCTTAACATCGAGGGTCGTAACATTGACATTTAACACGATCATTATCCCAACAAACATCTTCTACGTAACAAACAAGAGAGCTCCACCAAAGCTTGAATGACCCAATCAAAACTTAACAAAAGGACGAAACGTAAACGAGCAGTATAAATGAAATCGAAAAAGCAAATTTATGGTGTATAAAGAAGGTGGAAGCGTATAACGATTGCTATATACCCTCGGCAATAAGTCTGTTGACACGGAGCTTGACACCGCTAATCTCGATGACCTGGCCAACGTAATCGTTACTGGCCGCAGCAGCACCATTCAGGTAACCAAAGGCCGACCTCAGGTAATCCGACATCCTGTGATATCTACGCACTGACCGACCGACACTATTAATCGAGAAAAGTCCGTTTTATCACACTAGATACGCCGCACACAGCCGATGGTGTGCGGCCATATTGCCACGCTGACGTCAGTCGCGTCTGCGCAGTGTCGCCTCGCTTATCATTGGTCCTCGGTACTGCGGAAAATTATATGGCCAAGTAAATTAAGTACTTTTGCTCATTGCAATTTGCCTAAATACGTTCTTAAATAATGATAGGCAAATAAATGCGCGTATATTGAAATAGGTCATTTAAAAAAACAAAACAAAACAAAACAAAAACGAAAAGAAAGAAAAAACGAGCACATTACTGTCAATGTAAAAGTATGAATGGTAATAACGAGGTACTTCTTACTATTGTTGTTTAAAGAGGGAAAACATTGTTACGAATGATTTATGGAAAATAAAAATCAGAACGTTCTAATCCACGTGGAAGGCCGAGGAGACGGATTTTTAAACATTTTGCATTAAAGTCGAATTTCTTATAGACTCCTAATGTTTTCACATGCACTTTATTTAATATCTGTGATTTCTTGAGTAAGCTATTTGTTTTTTTTTTTTTTTTTTTTTTTTTTTTTTTTTTTTTTTTTTTTTTTTTTAACCATGAATAACATTTTATATTATTTTTGTATTTAAAATGAATTTTTATACCATACATTATTAATTCGTTAAAAATTGTTTTGTCACTTTTATAGATACATATAATAAAAATATCAAGCACCTGCTATTAAAGTATTCAATACATAAATGTTCATTATTTATATTAGTATCGTGGACTGGCGCCATTATATTATGCAAATGGCGCATTATATTCTAATAATCCAGATGATTTTAAAAGGCTATAAAGGTTTAGAGTACGAGGTATGCCGTTAATTCTCTTCCAGATAATTTGTTATTACCTCATATTGCATCCATGAAATGAACGTTTCTTTTTATGGGCCTAAATTTCTTATTCGATAACTGTCGTATAATTTTTTAATAATACACGAACAATATTTTAACATTTTTCTCTAATCATAAATGCTTTACTATTCGTCAAGAAAATTTTGATTAATGTAAATGATTTCAAGATTTTTAAAATCATCGATACTACTCTTCTTAATCTCTAAAATATAACGTCTAAACATCTAAACGTTTAAAATAATCGAAAATTATTCGGGCAATGGAGTACATACGTAATTACATTTTTATACGCATATAACTGATTAATTAAGATGGCTTAAATCGTTAATTAAGCATAAAAACAATTGTATCTCCAAATTACTATTATTTGTTTATGAAATTAAATAAATTTCTTAGTGCATTATAGCAAATTTCACATCCCAAGAACAGATAAAATTAAAAAAAAATCAAGAAGTTAAAAATACAATGGATTTAAAAGAACTATTTTATAATTGTTTGACTTGTGATAAAAGTTAGCATGAGAGTTTAAGTTCAAACAACATAGATTATAAATGAAACTAGTGATAAATTTTTATAATTGATGCTTTATTAAATATTGAAATTTTTTTATATCACAAAACGATATATAGATAGATGGATAAAACGTTCGAATCTAAGAACTAAATATATTTATAGATGTATAAAATTACATTATAAAAAATTTCATTTAAATTCTCAATTTTCAAATAACAATAGATAAGAAATAATATTAAACAATATTGTTTCAAACGTATCTCCTTGTATGATTTTCAAAATCGATCTACAAAACTTGTCACATTACAATGTACCATACAGAATAATAATTAAGCAATTTTAACATTACAAAATTTAATAATTTAACTTTAGAAATAATAAACTACTTACATCTTATTTCTACTGGGTCATTATTAAAGTGATGAGTGAAGTTTTCAAACTACCTACAAATTTTCATATTTCACAACCGTATATTCCAAACGTTTTTATCTAAATTAATTTGTTCTATTCGAATTAAATATTAAAAATAAAATTATATCTATGAAGGTAATTTATATGCTAATGAAACTTGTTTAGATTATGCACTCATCAAACATTGCTTTGACTATTAACAGTAATCTATTTGTCACTGATTTTCCTTTCATTAAATTGCATATAATTGATAGTAATTAGAGCTTAATCAACACTTACCACATGCGATTAAGAAATATACATTGGCTCTTATTTCAAAAATACAAGTTATTAAATAATTCTTCGTTAATTGAATTATTTCAAGATTTTCAAAAATTGTATTAAAATTAGAATATGCAAAGTAAATCTAAGTAAAGCGACCAAGTACTGATACGTAAAATACTATTTTACTATTTATTGCTAAAATCTTCTTCTTTCTTTCTTATTCTTTTTCTTTTTTTTATTTTCATATTAAATAATATACATTCCTCAAATGTATATTATAAATCGAGATGATAAATTATAAAATCGAAAATAGATGCGAGTAATCGTTATAAGAAGGAGGTTAAGAAATTTTATTTAAATTGAAATGTGATATTGATAAAAGCATTATAAAACGGTGAAAAGAGAGAAGATAGATTATAAGAGTGTGAAAACACGATAAGAATTGTTTTTAACAATTAAGTTAATAAGAATCACCGAAGAATTCGTCATACATCTCATTTATTAAATAAGAATAACGTATCCTGCTATTTAGAGAGAAAAAAAATCATATATTTTTATATCATAAAATCTATTGTGAATAATATAACGAATTAAAATATATTAGACGTGTAAGATAAAAATAAAAATTTATATTATGAAAATCACTGTTATTGATATGTTTTAATAATTGCTTTACAATATGATAATTATTTCAAACGATAAATGACAGCTTACATGTTATACTATTTTATACATTTTTTTATATAAAAGTATCATTACAAAATTATTTTATTAAATTTTTATACTTTTACAATCTGTTATTCATAATTTATTGATTATTTTATTTTTCATTTAAGTAATATATCAAGTGCGATATTATTTTTATTTTAAAATTCGAATTTCTAAACAGTGTATAATCATTGATAATGTATGTGTATTTGATGCGCAAGATAATTTACATAAATTTAATACACTTTGGCAAACGAGCATTAATAATAAATTGTTATAAAGATAAATGCTTTAGTTACAACAAATTATGGTCAATTGCCAAAATAACTTAAGCAATACTTAGGCAACGTTTTTAGCAAAAGCTATAAATATAGTTTTTAATTATAATATTATAATTAAATATTATAACACTTATGGCAGTGTGTGCTTGTTTAAAATTTACTTATAGAAACAAATAATACTACGTGTATAGACATCAACCGATACATAAAATAAAAATAGGTTATTTAAAATTTATAAAATTATTTAAAATTCATATACTAATTTGACTCGATTTTTAACGTATATTGTCGATTGATTGTTCTATGACTCAACAATTAAGTAACTAGAGTACTAATTTTTGTTTTGTTATGTTTTGTTTTGTTTTGTTTTTTTTTGTTACATAAAATATAAATTATTAGAGATCATTTATGCTCTTTTACACCCACACACCATGTGGATTTTTACTTGTAGGCACTGCCGTTTCTAACTGTCTTGGTGAACCAATCATTTTTCTTGTACTTCCAGGTTTGTGAGCTCCTAAAATAAAATCGCTTATAGTACATAAAATCATAAAATATTTTCATACAATTTTGTCTTAAATGTAAAAATATTTATACACTAAATTGTCAGATGAATTTTAAAATTACATAATGCGTGACTTCAATTATGTTAAAAATAAAGTGAAAAATATTCTCACAAATGGATAAAAAATGTTTTTGTAGATTAATAAGTTTAATAGAAAGACATGAGAATACCATTTACCTTCAAGCAAATGTTTGATTTGTTCGTCCTGGCAAGCAACTGTCAAACTTTGCAAATTCGCTTCCTTCATATCAGCTACAAGCCTTTCAACTTGTAACTTTTTTTCAATAATGGCAGTTTCTAAATTTACAACCTCTTGCTTTAACGATTCGGCACATTGAGTGGCCATATCTGCAGCGCGTTTAGCTTGTTCAACTTCGTTTTGAAGATGTTCAACTTCACCTATAATCTTCCTTTCCATCATTTGATGTTCATCGGCCTCTCTATTGATATTATGTTGCTCCATTGCTAATTCTTCCATAACAAGTCTGAAATATGGTACAATAATAAATAACAATCTATTGATTAATTAATAAAAAGTAAATGTTACATTTGCTTACCGAATTTTATTTTTGCACTGAAGTAATTCAGTTTCACAATTTGCAAGTTTTGATCTCAAAAGTGTTATTTCTGATTTCAAAGTTTTTTCTTGCTGTCTAACGATTTCACTTTCTTCCTCAACATGCGCTAACTCTTTCAACTATAGTTTAAGAATAATAAATAATTAGTTTGAATATTGTTAATACATTATAAATAAGTGTAATTACCTGATCTTCGATAACTCTATTGCTTGATTCAATTCGATTTACCTCTTGAGATATAAAATCCATTTGATGCATTTGCTCTCGATTTTTAGTCTCCCAATATAAAATTTCAGCATCGTACTAAAATTTAATATTGAAATTTTAACAAATATTAACCAGACGATGACAAGTATATTAAAGTTTTAAGAATTGACTTTGTTACTTTTGTCAGATCTGCTTGTTGAGCATTGATGGTATCTCTTTGCCTATTGACTAGCCTAATTAATTCAACATATCTTTGTGTATATGCTACTGTCACCATATTTTGTCCTTGACCAGCAATTTGATTGACAGTTTGATTTTGTCCTTTTATTTCTTGAAATTCCTAAAATAGAATTAAAAGCAAAGATTAAAAACAGATGTATAATTGTTTATATCTGTATAAATATATATATATATATATATATATATATATATATATATATATATATATATATTCATGTATTACATTTATGCATGCATGCATGCGCGCATACACACACACATATCATGCATGCATACTTCGTACACACATTTATATATATATATACCTAGACACACACACACACACGCACGCACGCACGCACGCACGCATGCACACACGCACACACCATGTATACATGCATATATAATTTTTTTTTTACTATTTACTTTGGTTTATTTTCTTACTTTTGAATTTTATAATTTACATTTCATTTTGAAATTTTTTACAATATACAATATTAAATTTGACTCAGAAAAGCAAATTTAAAATAAAATAATTCAATATGAGCAAACGAATAAATTATTAGTAGCAAGCCAAGAAAAAGAAAATTAATATTATATGCAAACCTGAATAAGATTTCGTTTTGATTTTGTAGCATTATGAGGTGACGATTGTTCTTTATAAAGATGAGGATTGCTGCTTGTATTAGGTAAATATTGCGATCTCCCAGGACTGTTCAAATTTGGTGGTGGAGGATCTCGATAAGGCGGTAGAGTTCTCTGTGGTGGTGAAACAGGACCTGGTGGATCTCTATAAGGAGGCACTTCGCGCACTTTCTTTTGGGATGCATAAATATTTCCTGTTAAAATTAATATGCATTACAGATTACTTAATAACCATTAAGCCATTCTTTAATAATATTTTTATTAATGTATTTTAAAATAATAATTGAATATATAAAGATTTAATAAGGATTTCATAAATTCGTAATTTCAATAATCAGGACACACAATTTATTAGTTTTGACTTTATCAGATACTATATTATTAATATATTCATTAGTCATTAACTCAAGTAATTCAATGCAAATTAGAAATAAATGGTTAGTCTATTGGCGACTCTTAGGCATTTGGACATATATTTACTATTTTACTATTTTTTATATTATACAATCTCGATTGAAACAAATTTATTTACCATCAATATTTGAAGTTCTAGTTGGAGACTGAGTAAGTCTTTGTGACGTTTTTCTACTTCCAAATTCTTTTGATTTTAATTGTGGCGTCGGTTGAACTATGGCAACATTTTCCATTTGAACCTACAGAGATAAAAAAAATGCTTAAACAATAGAAACTAAAATATAACGTACAATCTTAGAATTAAAAATTTAAAAATATATAAATTTCGATTGATATTAATTACTTCTGGACTAATTTCGCTTATATTTCCATGCAGTCCACTAAAAGTCAATGACTTTCTAATATCACGATTTCTTTCTAAGCCACTTTGAACATCGTCAGAATCTGCTCCTATTGTTGGACTCCCTTTAATATTTTCATGTAAGCTATTATTTAAAGAATGCTCTGGTAAAGAATTTTGTATTTTGTTAATACGATTTGTATGTACAGAACGAGGATTAGCCAAGGCGGTGTTTTTATTTGCTTCTGGTGTGGATTTACGAAGTATCAATTGCACTTCCGATGCATATTCACCCCATTTCATTAATATCTAAAAAATCATTATTAAATATTTAGATGTAATTTATAGTAAATTTTGTATTGTTATAGGTACACAAAAGAGAATATAATTATTGAATTTAATAAATTATAAGAAATTTTCGATGCCAAATTGAAATGTACATAATTTAAAATCGTTTTTCTTTTACTATATCAACCTATATATTAAATATATTTGTCTAAATAAATACTATCTATTCAATTTTATTTATTAAATTAATGTTATTAAGTAAATATTTAAATATATATGTTATTGATTGAAATAATATAAATTTTTAATAGTATCGTAAGTAAATATCAATTAAAATACATATAATTTATTGTAAAATCCAATAAAGTAAGATTAATGATAAAGTTATTTGTCGAAAGTTTTAATTCAGATTAAGCACATATCTTCAATGACTGGATCTATTAATAGCTTCTCACCTATAGTCACTTAAATTCTAAAAATAAATCATTTTTAAAAATACTTTGGTTTAACGTCAAAATTTGAATCACCTTTAATGGATTTTCATAGGGTGCAAGCAATCTTTCATTAGCTCTCCAGCGTTCAATTAAAGTAAATCTGCCAGTTTGAGCAGTTGCGTGTGCAAGTGCATAAACTACATCCTATTTGGAAATAGACATTACGAGATATAAGAACATCAGCATGTTAATGACATGTAAAAATTGTATGTTTATGCAAACCTGGCATGTTGTAGTTTCTGTAACACCGCAAACAATGCGTTGTATACCTTCAACCCATACCTTCAACTCCATTTTGCAACAAACTATCTTAAATCACATTGATCTCATTACATTATCCACTTCACTTATAATACAACCTGCTATATCATACTAGCCCATTTGAATTAAAAAGTTTTGTAATTTCTGGTACATTTGCAACGCCATTAAGGTGAGGTTTTTTTTTTATTTTCCTGTAATATTTCAACAAAACAAGTACGAGATAAAATTTCAAAACAAATTCGTTTCATTAGGAATCATCTCAATATGTACAAAACAACTTGCATTCCCAATTTCATTTGATACAAGAGTAAACTACACCCATAAATATAACCTGTAATACAAAATTACATTACTACTAGATTTATCAATTGAGTCAATAAATTTTATCTGATTCGAGTCTATGATAAAGCACTTGTAAGATGACGTCAATGCACTTATAGATGATAAGTCTTGGTCATAAATACAAGAGGGAACGTAGAAGAGAAACTTGCGTAGAATATTGTAGATGGTGCCGTAGGAGATGTATTTAACAAATGCCAATTTCACGCATTTGAATGATAAAATTGGCTATTTCGCATTGCCGATAATACTCATTAGTTTCAACATAATCTTTGAAATTTAACAAATTAGGCTCAAAGATTTTTCACACAATTTTCGACAATTGCAAATATGCACACGACTTGTTCCCCTACTTTCATCCCTCAATTGCCAGTACATTTGCCAATCTATGTTCCTTACTACGTTCATGCTGCGTATAGACACGGTATTACACACACACGGTCGTGCACACTCGCTACTAACCCTAATGTTGCGCTTAGTGTTGGAGAATGTAGGTGTCACACAGGCATCAAGTGCACTTGCACTGTTTACGAATTTACAGTACACACGTGTGCGATCGTATCTTTAAATTATTTCTTTAACCAAACCACATGCATTCGTAGTATTATGATTATTATTTAATTTGTATCATATTTACAATGCCGAAAGTTGGAAGAGAAAAATCTAATAGGATTCATAAAGAAATAGCCCGACAAGGTTGTTAATTTACCATTGCATTAAATATTTATTAAATATTTATTTCATTTTAAAAACACTAACCTTTGTTATTCCATTGTCGATTATCGATAAATTATTGGGATAGAAGAGGCATCAATTATTTAGCTTAATTGTTATTGAAATTACATATTTTTGTTTTGTGTTTAGTGCATTATGCATAACAAAAATGAAATATTATTGATATTATTCCACATTCAGGACATTATTGTAAATTGTTAACAATAATCATGTTTAACAATCTTAATTATTTTCATTAACGTAATAATCATTAATCTTAATTGTTCCAATTAATGTTTATTAATTTTAATGATAAATAGTGTAGATGATTGTTAAAAAGAAAACAATTAATATAAAATATATTTGTCGTTGTTAATGACTAAAATGTTGTTTCTAATTTTTTAGGGATATTTTTTAAAACTGAAATTGGACAACATATTTTAAAAAATCCCTTAATCGTTCAAAATATAGTAGAGAAGGCAGCCCTTAGACCAACAGATGTTGTTCTTGAAATTGGTTCTGGGACTGGCAACATGACAATGAAAATGCTGGATAAAGCAAAAAAAGTAATAGCGTGTGAAATTGATAGTAGAATGGTTGCAGAATTACAAAAACGTGTAATGGGAACTCCAGTACAATCTAAGCTCCAAATTCTGGTTGGAGATGTTTTAAAAATAAATCTCCCATTCTTTGATCTGTGCGTCGCTAATATTCCTTACCAAATTTCTTCACCCTTGGTATTTAAATTACTCCTTCATAGGCCTATTTTCAGGTGAAAATTATTAAAAATAACCATCTTCAATTTACATTTACCATAAATTATTATTAATTTTAATATATCTTTGTCCAAAATAAATTATAACATTTTAATATCGTATCGACAGATGCGCAGTTCTTATGTTTCAAAGAGAATTTGCAGAGCGCTTGGTCGCTAAAGCGGGAGATAAACATTATTGTAGACTTAGTGTAAATACACAACTCTTGGCGAGAGTCGATATGTTAATGAAGGTAGGAAAGAATAACTTCAGGCCCCCGCCAAAAGTGGAATCAAATGTTGTAAGGATAGAGCCGAGAAATCCTCCGCCACCAATTAATTATAAAGAATGGGATGGCCTAACTAGAATAGCATTTGTTAGAAAAAATAAAATGCTTTCGGCAGCCTTTAAACAGACATCGGTAACGGCAATGATGGAAAAAAATTATAAACTTCACTGCAGTCTTAATAACACGGTAAGCATCCTAGCATAAAAAGTAAAAATGACAACTAGATATCAGTTTTATTGTATTAATTATTTATTTCAGCCTCTTCCAGAAAATTTTGATATAAAAGAAAAAATTAATAATGTCTTATTAATAAACAATGTAGCTGATTTACGAGCTCGAACGATGGACATTGATGATTTTGTGAAGTACGATTTTAAAGATACTTAATCAATGCTCATTTGCCAAATATTATAAATTAATATAAGAATATTTACTTATGTTTTAGAGTATTACATGCATTTAATAAAGAAGGATTTCACTTTGTTTAGTTAATGCCGTTATTGTATACACATTTGTTAATAAATGATGAAACATGCTCGTTGCTTACAATATGTTTATACAACTTATTTTTAAATAAATAAAATATTTATATAAATTGGAAAGATTGGTTGGTTGCCTTGAAAAATTTTAATAGCTCAACAGAATTTTACATTATTTGCTCGATGCAAATGCTTGCACTGTCCACATCAGACCATATATTGTTTCACTCGATGCTTAATATTTGTACAAAATTTAAAGAATAATAATACATTTATAAAGTAATAACTATTTTAATTTTATTTAAAAAGTATATAAATTAATCTACTTAACGTATTCTAATCCCCAAAGAAATGTTAAATATGTATGACAAATTTACAAATCAACTGACATACAAAATTGTTTATGTTGTGTATTTTAATGAATTAGTTTTATGCCAATAATTCAAATGCACATATTTATGCATCTCTTTGGAAAACGAAGTCTTTAATGTAATGATTATCATAAAGTCATAACGATAAAATAAGAAAACTACTATCTTCTTTAATGAAGTCCTCGATTGCAGCATGTATGTATCACTTATGCAGTAGAGCCTTGAAACTTCCCGGGGTGCAAAAAAAAAAAAAATACAATTTCAGAATTCGCTCATCTTTAATCATCGATTCAGTATAGCATCAAAATCATTTTTTGTTGTCTTTTTTTTTTTTTGTTTTTTTTTTGTTTTTTTTTGTGTTCAATCCAATCATACGTTATTATACAGGAGCACAGGACTGGATTTTAAAATAATAAATATTTTGTATATACAAATTTTTTTATAAAACTGTAATGTGCAAAATCTCAAAAGCCATTTGCCACCTTTCGTATACAAGAAGTCGCAATGGAACAAGTAAAGAGGTTGAAAAATCGATTGTATATGATATAAAAATAAGAAACTTTTGAAACGGATGCGACATTATATTATCCACTATGAGATTTCAAATCTTGAGAAGCTAGTTTTAGCAAATATTGAGGAATTGTAAAGAAATAGTTGAAACGAACGAAGATGCTTATAAATGCTCGATTGCCTCGGTCCTTTTAAAATAAAATTTTAAAACGAATAGGAAATTTGATCTATTTACATCATTTAATGCGATTCTTATGAATTTACTCGTGTAAACCGATTGAATTAAATGTACAAATATTTCAATACTCAGCAACGATGATTATTTTAAATTCAACCTCTCTGCCCCTCTAAAATTGTAATACAAATATTTTATTAATAAAATAAAAATAAAATAAAAATAACTAGATACACAAACATGTACATTTATCAAAAAGAGAAAAAATCTCATTTTAAAATCGCATTCCTGTCAAACTCCTTCCCTAAAAATTGATACAATTATCATTTCTCTCTGTCTGTCTGTCTGTCCCCTCTCTCTCTCTCTCTCTCTCTCCCCCCCTCTCTCTCTCTCTATGTCTCTTTGTCTCTCTCACAAATACGATTAACTACGGGATCGCCTCCGTTTCTTAGACTCTTTATGCTTTTTGTGAGATCGATATCTGTCTCTGCTGGCTTTTGATAATACGGAATGTTCATTTATCGAAGACGCGTCACTTTTCGTACTCGAGGCCGACATCGTTATCGTGCTGGATCGGTCGGTTGAGTAATTCGTCCCTTGGCTCGACGTTGACTTAACGCTCGTTTTCCTCTTGGGATACGAGGTCGATACGTTTCCCGAATAAACGCTGCTATTGTCGTCCCCGTCGCTTATGCAGCGTCGGCTATTCGTCTCGACACCTTGCAATCTCTCCGTATTCTTACGACTATCGAAACTCCCGCTGGATGACCGTCTAGAGGATTCGGATCTCCTATAGTCGGACAGATCGGAACCAACGAACACTTTGCCGCACTTCCGCTGACTTGTTCCTCTCGTTTCGCCGTTGCTATTATTCGAGAAGCACTTATCATTGGTCGACGGCTCTTCCAACGAGTAGCGACTGGAATTCGTCGTTACCGTGTCTCTCTTAATCCTATTTTTGTTGCGCTTGTTATTGTGCTCCTCGCCGCTGTCGCTGTCGATGCTCGAGCTACTACTATAACTACTATTGTAAACGCTCTTGGAAGACCAACTACTGCTATTACAGCGCTTCTTGGCCTTCTTCGAGCACTTGCTCTTCTTGCTTCGCTTACTCTTCCTCGTACTTATCTCGTAATCCGAATCGTCCGAACTCTTCGACAAGTATTTTTTGTTCCCTCGAGAATTGGATGCCTCCCGTTGCGGGCTCTCGTTATCACTGCCAAAACTCGAATACGACGATCTATTGCGCGTCTCCCTGGTGCGTTTGCGTCGGCAGGTCGTCGACTTTTTGTGCTTACGCGACCGCAGCTTGCGCAGGACGACCTTCGAGGCCTTTTTCGAGGAACTTTTGTAACACTGGCGTCTATTAACAGGATTGTAATCACTGTCGTTCGCGTCACTGTCGCTATCTGAAGTCGTATTCAGATATTCGTACATCTGGGCTTTGACCGCGTCTTCGCTTTGACGTCGAGTTCGTCTGTTGCCATTGTCGTAGGAGGATGTGCTCGGTAAATTTTCTTCCTTAAGTGGCACCACCACTTCGGATCTGCAAAACATTAGATTCAAGCTCAAACGAACGACTTTACGGGACATCGATTGCTCCAAGCGCACGATTATACGATAATATAGTAAAGCTCGGCGATTAATAGGCGACAATTAATATCGATACCCAAAGCTTTCATTGGACATGCGTGAATTTTACTTAGTACAAGTACTTTATCAATTTTAACTTAATTTTAACTTTAACTTAACTACTCTGCTAATTTAAAGTAATTTTTCTTACTGGATATTATTGGTTTCGCTGAATTGCAATGGGGTATTCATTTCTTCTGCTTCGGACGAAGATAAATCGATTATTTCAGGTGTTCTTTCGTGACGCGGTTTGACATAACCGATTACCTCACATTCGTTATCAGATGACGACGACGTAGACGATATGGTAAGAACATCCGAAGTTGTATAAGGCAACTGGACTCTAAATGCCTGTCCTACCGTACTTGGACCTATTAAGGTAGTAAGGAAACAATGTTATTGATTTGGCACTTGTTTTTTTTTTTTTTTTTTTTTTTTTTACATTTACTCGGAAATTTGAATTGTATCTCATACCTGGAATATCGATTATATGAGATCCAGCTGCAGGCATGCTGAAAGAGTTCAATCCAGGAAAGTCAAGGCTATCATTTAATATACGTACATCTGAATCGCTCGACGAACTACTACTTCTACTTGGTGTCGGAGATATTGTTCTTGGAACATAGTCATTTGAAAGACCTAAATAGCATAGAAATTAGAAAATCCTGTTTAGCCGACTTCCTATTACAGTGACACAGTAAATGGTAAATAAATGGTTGCGCACCTCGATTAGGAATATAGTTAATAGCTTGATCATAACCAACTAAATCGAAATTTGTTCGAGCATAATTTGAGAATTCATGGAGAAAATGATCCGTATGAATACCAAAGAATGGTCGAACAACATTGCGAAATTCAGGACTGAGAATATTATATTGAGTGACCGACTCCGTAATAACACTCATAACATAGGCAATATGTGGTCTATTATTCAACAATACTTGTAATTCTCGATTAAGCCAGGGAACAAGTCTATTTATTTCTGCAGGATGTCGCCTAAAATGTATGGCATTATGGCATTATTGTATAAATGGTCAAAGCATAATTAATTTTTTTAATTTTTCAATACTTGCTATTCTGGAGTAATTGCTAATCGCTAAGAGCATAGTTTAAATTGTACCTGTAGTATTCGGCACTGGATTCGCGATAATGGCCAAAAGCGTCTGGCAATGGCGCAGACCAGATTCTATGTCTATATACCGTTCGCCGATAATCTATTGGATTAGCAGATCTACGTCTCCTTTCTTCGTTAGAAATTTGCGAAGGAACACTAGGAATTTGTTCTCGTCGAGCAACAGCCTCTGGATTTAAAAGCATTCCATACCTACGATTGGCTCCCATAGTCGTTCTAGAAACAAAGATTTAATGGAATTAAATAAAGTCGCGAGACACGCACAAATATGCATGATTTATTTTTAGTATTTCACTTAGTAACTATGTAAACGCTGTTACAACTTTATGTAAAAGGTTGTGCATATATAGCTATAGTTATAAAAAAAGTATAACCTTCAAAGCTCTTATATTTTTTGAATAATTTGATTATAAAAGAAAGATCGAATATACCGATGATATTATCCATGTACATGAAAATGCATAATTTCAGAAACGATTTAAACAAACGATTATAAATAGAATGCATTGAGCTTATGCGATAGCTTCATAATAATAGTTTATACGGTAGTGGTTAAAATTCTATGAATATTATAGTTGAATACCTGTACATAAATGGACGAACTGGAACTCCAACTCCAACTGCAACATCCCATTGGCCGCTGATATGAATATCAGCTGTAACGTCCAGCGTTGCAGCGACTTGCGATGTATACTGTACATGATACTGATCGTAATCTTCCTCAGATCTAACATTATGTATTATGGATTTAAATGTCTGCTTGCATAGGGGACATTCTGTTTTAATTTTAGACCATTGCAACAAGCATGTAAAACAGAACTGATGTAAACAACTGTCGGTAAATGATTTATTGATCAACTTTCCCAAACAAATGCTACAATTTGGAGGTGGCGAAGCCGCATTGTTGCTCCTTTCGCTTGTATCTGGACTCTGCGCTATCTCTTCCAATTTTATTGGCTCATCGGTGCCTGTACTCACATCTTTTCTTTCCAAAGATTCCATGGTCAAATTTTTATTCAAGAGAAACTTGGGCTATTCTATCAATGTTCTGAAATATACATGTATGCAAATACAAACGAGTGTACACACGCGCACGCCCAAGTACACGCACGCACACGCACGCACGCACGCACGCATATATATATATATATATATATGAATATGCACATGCGTATGCATGCATTCGTTCGCGTATGCGTGTGTTTGTGCGATATGCGTGCAAACATACGCAGGCACATGTACACACGCACGCGCGAACGTATATAAATATGCATTTAGTATGTATTACATTTTTCAATTTCATAATTGTATATTGTAATTACATTAGGTGATAAATAATTATCGTACAAGTTCGAAAACGGAAAACGTTAAAACAATAATCAGTATTTCCCTATATAAACGACAATTAATTTACAAAATGTTAAAATAACACGAAATGCGTAAAGCATGTTCCCAACCTATTAATTATTCTACTATTATGTATTTATTTTCTCATAAATCTTGCATAGTTAACAATTAAGCGAACTTTTCGTACTGAATTAGGTTTTTTAAAATGGTAAATTCACATATGGTTTTGTGAACACGTGATAATATGAAACGTCAAAATTGAATAAAATCTTTAACCAATAAATACAGTAAACAAATACATTGACTCTGTAAGCCCACCGAATTGACAAAGTAGAATAATTATCAGCTGTAATATGCATCAAACATCAACAATGGCGACTTTAATCTAACTACAAGTTCTTTTTTCTTTCAGCATTTCTACTAAATGATAAGATCGTGATTAATTAACGCGCCGTCCCATCGACAACCAATTACCCATACAATACAATCTGCTTTAAATATTAGGCCAATAAGGCATTTAGGATTTGACAAAATAGTTAGTAATAGCCATCGACAACCCATAATGCCACTAATGCCGAGAACTCACGCTTAAACGTAACGAGCAAGGGAAACGACGAAAATCCGAGTCCATTCTAACAACCATCGAGCTAACCCAATCATTCCGAAGCTATAGCGAATCCACGAATTATTGTCAACATCAATAAAGAACAAAGCATCGTCCAATGCGTCTTTTAATCGGTTAATCCCTCTTCCAAGTAGCCGCGTAAATAGCGACGAGGCCGAAACTCCAAGCTCAACACGAGTATGCGTCTCGAGATGTGCCTCTGCCTCTCCGATCCGTGCAAGTCTCAGCGATTATACGGAGGAAACAGTGGTGGGTCATTTGATTATAACCGCCCGGGGACTCACCTTCATCCGCGACTTTTAGCGATGCGTCCAGCAGCAGCAGCAGCAGAAGCAGCAGCAGCAGCAGCAGCAGCTCCATCGAGAGCTCTTTGACCCCCCTCCCGCCGCCGCTTCATCTGAACTCCATTGCAAGGAAACCGCAGTAGCTACTAGCCACTACACGCATAACATCGGACCGAGAATCGAAATACGAAATACGTGCGCTAATGTAATATGACGGTGGGAGTGAGACGAGAGATGCCGACGTGAAAGAAATGCACGTCGGAACACAAGACGCTCTATTCGTCTGAGACTTAACTCCCAACGAACGACGTTTTATGCCAATATTTAGTCGGACACCGCAAGAGGACGTACCTCTCATTTCTATATTTGAATATTGCCGCGCAGCGATAACTTCCTCCTGCGAATTGTAGCTCTCTCGGGATGAATACTTCACTCTTCACTCGATAGAACCATTATTTACTTGGGTCTTTGTCCTAAGACCGGTCTACTACAACTACGAATCACGCGAATCGCCGGTTTTACGGATTTTCGGATTATCCCAGCCGTAAGAAAATAGCGTGACCGCGTCGCTTCGATCTTTCGCCCCTTCCTTTTCTTTTTCCAAACACCGTGGCCCACGGCAATCGCTCGCGATTCCTCATTTGCAAACGAGGACGTCTTTCTTAAAGTAACGACAGCATCAAATCAAATTACCATACGTCACATTCCGGCAGCAATTCAATAAGACAATTCACGAGGAGCCCTTTGTTTATTTCAAGCCAATAAATTTGAAATATCATAAGATTATATACGAAAGAAAATTGCGATTTTCGAATGCCCAATAAGAAATCAAACATTCTTCTTCTCAATCAAACGGCCTTCTTAAAAAACATCACCACGTAAAATCGCCCTCATTCCCTATTTATCCCAATGATTCTACCGGGCTTAGTAACATGAGAATTCAAAACTTGAATTTATTGCTAAAGAATAAAGTCCATAAATTTTTATACATATGGATTGTTAGTATTAACTGTAGTACCAACTATCGATAACCTAACGGCAGGTTTTTCATTTTTCACTTTGCGTTTCAAAAATTCTCCGCTACGGGCCGTTTCTAATGCTTTTCAAGATACATTTTCTACATTTCCATATTCATTTAACATACATTTATTTTTAAATATACACGCATTCTTATACATTATTAATCATCATAATCAATCAATGATATTAGACTTGTAAATATATACTCTAATTACTTGTATTTTATTAAGTAAATTTTTTATTTTTACTTAAATAGTGTCTTAATCTGAGCCTAATTTGATAATTAATTATTTCTTCCATACATTTTTTTTTGTCTGATATATTATCAATTTATTCATAATAACTTCATCCAGCTCATATATAATAAAGAAAGTGGATAACGATATTATTTAAGAGAGAGAGAGAGAGAGAGAGAGAGAGAGAAACAAAAACAAAACAAAAAAACAACAACAACAACAACAAAATCGATAAATTATAAGAAAATTTAAATTTTCTGTAATCGCTAATCCAAAGCAATCTTATATAATATCAAACGACGTAATCATCCGATTCAATGATTTGTAAAAATCAAGACAACAACTATCTATGAAAAAACCATGCACGCATACAATTAAAATCCAAAATATAGTATGATATATCGAAAAAATTCACAAACTTAAATGTCGATTAAAACACTGGACGATAACAATTTCGGACATCATCGGACATTCGGACAATCATAACTTAGAAAGTAAAATCAATTGATTATTAAAAAAAAAAAAAAAAAAATGACCCATGCGTTAATCCATCCAATCGAACAATCTAAAATTATCGAAACCAGGCGACTCGTAGTGGTTGGTTAACTTAGATTGAAGAAATTCAAAAAGAATGAGCCCCGATCTAACGTAAACACCTGTCGATGTACACGAAGCCCGAGAGGTAGAGTGAAAAGAAAAATGACAATAGAAATAATAATATAAAAAAAGTATCTGTCACTTCATCCTTTAAAGTAATAATTATGAAACGATGAACTCAAGCTTTATTCGCTGTCATAAATTAATTAGCATTTTACCCCACTGTCTTTATATTTTACATTATTTGGAAAATTTTACGTTTGTAGCGAAACAATATAAAAACAGCAAAATGCGCGTCCATATATCAAACTTTCCAACTTTTTCTGTATACATCGATTATCATTTACTTTTCTATGCAACTTATTGTTTGCTCTGCCTGACTTTTCATAAAATTCAACATTTCCATCACAATACATTCTTTCAAATATTATATAACAATGACATTATTCCTTTATATTTTGTACGAAACACAATTAAATTACGCAATTTTGTATTATATATTAAATCAATTCAAAAATACTTGTCTGTACTGTTTATAATAATATTGATAAAAATCCAATTTAAATCCAAATTTAGTATAAGAACAATATTCATATTTCAGAAACAAAGTTAACGATACTTGATAACATATATAAACAAATTTTCATTCTAATTTCACAATCTATTGTTCAATTCAATTTATTACGATCGAAGACTTGTGAAAATAAATAAAATAAAAAACAAAACAAAAAAAAACAATTATTCAATTATATTTCTATTCAATGACAACATTATTATATTATTTGTACAGATATTGTTTGAAAAATACATAAATTACATAGCCTTATGTAAGAGATTGATGAAAATTTGTCTATTTCATATTGAAATGAGCTTTTAACGATTTAGCAATTTGCATAAAGAATTAAAATTTAGTACCATCAATTAGACAGTTTCCTCCCTTCGTTAAATTTGAATAATAAAATTTTTCAATAAAATATAAATAACAGAAATAAAATAGCAAATAAAATAAGCGTAAAGTAGCAAGAATTGCTAATTGTTACATGGCTGAGAGAGAGAGAGAGAGAGAGAGAGAGAGAGAGAGAGAGAGAGAGACGATACACCATAGAAGTACATTGACACCATAAAATGCCAACCATGAAATAAAATATCTCTAAACAGATAAATACATTAAAAAAAAAAAAAAAAAAAAAAGTTTATTATAGTAATATAGAAATTAAAAGTATCAATATTACACACAACAATTACATTACATATGTGTATATATTTATAATATTATAAACTAATAATGCAACATCATTTGGAAATAATTTCTTAAATACATTGATCGTTCGAAATTTTTATCAATCTTATAGAAGCCAATAACGAAGTAACGACCAAAATTAATTTAAAATAATACACGATCGTTCCATGTATAATAATGTATTATATCGAGATTAATGCAAATGCGAAAATTACCCAATGAAAATTGTCATTCGTTTAAAAGTAACGAAGAAAACAAAAAACAAGAAGAAGAAGAAGATTAGCTATAATGGAAAATGAAAATTGTAATCAAATAATACGAAAAATTAAGACTTTTAAATATCCAAAATATCATAGAGTTAAACGAAGAAGCTCTATATAATAAATTAAAATAGAAATTTAATTTATAGCACATATGCAATGAATATTTTGTTAATCAATAATACCTCGAAAGTTAAAGCTTGAAGAAGTGTCCTGGATCATTAAAAGAAGTTGAATTTATTAAAAAAAAACAGATATAGTTGTAAAAAATTTTTATATAAGCTGCATATATTTTTCAATGGTAATATTTATTTCCAAGCATCAACATGTGAAATTATATTATTATAATACACATGGATTATAAAGATGATAATAAGAAACTCGTTCCATTTCGCTCTATTCTATTTCACACAACTCGCACATTCTAATAAATTTACATTTCTAAATAATAATGGACTAATAATAACTCTAATGACATATTGAAAATTCGCTGTAATTGTTTAATTGCCTCGCATACGCAGAACCATACGCATTGGATGGAAAAATTTTTCAAAATAAAGGATAGATTTTTACATTATTTTATTATCAAGTTTAGCTCGACGTAGATTAAATCCACCTAAGTAAGTACATTTAAATATTAACAAACGGTTCAACATACATGCGTAAAATACAAGATAATTACAGATGGAATGCTATTAAAGTCTAATGGTATCTCTCAACGCACACGCTCAAACCTCTCTACTTTGGTCATTTCGTAATGTTCATACAAGAATATCGTCAGAGTGATCTACTTTACAGAAGCCGTCGATCGAAAAGCTATAATAATAATCGCTTCCCTGTCCACCTCGGCGTTGCGATCCCTTGAAATTAATTAACGGTTAATATGTGGGTCAGAAATCGTGTGGCGCGCCGTGAGTAAAAAGTTCCATCGGCCGATTGGCGAGGGATGGGGGTGGGGGTGGGGGTGAGGGTGGGGAGGGGGGGGGGC